>NC_092866.1:13020854-13022126 GCF_032062135.1 Pyxicephalus adspersus | reverse complement strand
CCCGGCATGGACGGTGCAGTTGCAGTAAAATTTTACGTGACATTTCTGGTTGGTGTTCACGTACCTGAGCACCTGTTTCTATTCGGCTCTGTTGCCTCAATCCAGTTGATGATCTCTCCATTGTCAGTAATGTGTACTGTACGGTATTGTAACCCCAGTGTAGCATTCTGCTGATCACAGCCTTGCTTCCCAATCAGGTTTCGGGTCCCTGGCAAGCTGTGAGGGAGGGCCTGCTTCTATTACATTCAGGCTGCAATGTGCACTCCGGTGATGGGGGGGTTTCTTCTTTCTCATGCACTATGTTTTGTTGGAAACCTCACCAAAATACTGAAGTGTGAATACAGTCCTACCATAAAGCGTATAACACAATGGACCTCATTTATTAAAGCTCTCCAAGCCTTCAGCAGGTATGGACCAGATCCGTTCCAGGTTTGTGGCATCACCCAGGGTCTCCCATGGTATTCTATCTCCTCCAGTTGTTTTATTAGATCCCATAGTTTGAGGTCTGTGAAGAGCGTAATCTGAGTTGACCCAGGAACAAGTGCTGCTTGTAGTCATGCAGCTTCCTGTTTGCAGAATGACATATATAAGGACTGAATACTGAAGTATGTATATTTACCAGGTTCTGTTTTGTGTTTTATGGCAGAGATATCACACCGGTCCTCAAGAGCCCCGAAGCTTTTACTGCCTCTATTGACCTGTTTGAGGGCTATGTAAGGAAGAACTTTCCCCAGGTTGATGCTATTGCTGGTAAGAGAACTGGAAGAATAGGAGTTGAACTTTGACCCTGACCTCTCCAGAACCTTCCTATTGGTTGGGAGGAGAGCAAAACCTTTACAAGAAAATAAAAAGTTTGCATACAAATTCTTCTGCCTTTATTATAGGATTCACTTATTATGTCATGCATTTTTTTATTTACTAGAATGCTAATACATATTTTTAATCATATATAACATACAACAGACAAAAAAGCATTTTTTTTGGATGTGTTGCAGTCCATTCTATTAGTCCATTCCACCTCTATAAGTCCATTCCATCTCTTTGTGTGGAGGTTGTACTAGGGTGACATTGGGATTTAGTTCTTGTCAAAGCCTCCAGCACTATTAGCAGCACAGAAATTACATTTCCAAATATTAGATATATAGTTTTAGAATTCTAGGCATGGGTGTGCCCGGAAACCCTTATTATTATTATTATTATTAATAAACAGGATTTATATAGCGCCAACATATTACGCAGCGCTGTACATTAAATAGGGATTGCAAATGACAG
>NC_092866.1:13002128-13019830 GCF_032062135.1 Pyxicephalus adspersus | reverse complement strand
AGCCAAAGGAGGATATGAGACTACCGAGAGAGGAGGTGTACAGAGAAAAGAGGACCGGTCCAAGGACTGAACCTTGGGGAACACCAACAGAGAGGAGAGTGGGTGAGGAGGAGTTACCATTGAAAGAAACTTGAAAGGAGCGGTCATGTCAGAAACTACCCTGCATCTTTTTTGGAGGTATTTCCTAGACACAATGAAGTTTTCATATAACCTACTTATTTAGTTTTTCAACTTTTATGTCCAGATTCACTTTACAGATGAAACACAAACACACGTATGTAGCTGAAATGGCAGCTTTCAAACTCAGGCAGGACAGATGATGTCCTTTCTGTAATAAAACATACTTACCTGCCTGATCACTCTCCTCATCTGTCAAAAGAAACCACTGAGCGTGTGCAGCTTTCATAGGATACGGGCTTGGACTGAATGAACTCCCATACTACTGTGTAGAACAGTGGTCGTCAATCGGTTGTCCGTGAGAAAATTTTGGTGGGCCACAGCTCTGACTGGTGTGCCCCCGAGCGGGGTCAGGAGAGGGATCCTGCTAGGGGGCGTACCAGCTAGAGGCACGGACCATGCCCCCGGACAGATCGCAGGCTCAGGGTGGTGAGCGGGCTGTGTCTCTGAAAACAACCCACCCATTCTCCCATTGCAGGCTTAGACCTTCGATGGAGAGTGAGCAGGTTCTGGGGGAAGTTTCTTCCCCCTTTGAGTGACACCCGGCTCCCCGCTCTACCGCATTTGCAGTAAATTTAGTGGTCCATGGGTCCAAAAAGGTTGTCGACCACTGGTGTAGAAGCTACATCTACCCTGCCTAGGCAATCAAGATGGCCAAAGACACAAAGAAAATCAGGTAAAGATGGCGGCACCCACACTGGATAAAGAACAGGTGAATGCATTAAAAAAAAAAAAACTAAATTAATAAATGAATGCGACAGGTAATGTTTATGTTGTTGCTGAAGGGTCATCACCTGTCTCTTCTGTAATTAAGAACCTGCCTGGTTACAATGTTTTGGGGGTATAGTCCTGCTTTAGGTTGCCTTACAGCAGGGAGAGAAATCATTTGGATGCCCACTGGTATTCCAAAGAGCAAGCAGGAGTAAAATACTGTGTGCAGAAGTGTAGGATATATAGTGTCATCACTCCCTTCTTCCTTCCACTTATATTATACAGTATTCCTTCAGGAGAATCTGTAATGTGAAGGGTGCCATTACCAGCTTTTCATTGGCTTCCATTATTCGGAACGCACTGACCCAGGACAGGTTTGTAGAGTTTTGGCTTCACTCTCTTTTCAAGCTGTATGCTTGTTGTGGGTCAGTAGCCAGAAAACAGCTATGTAATTTTTTCATCCAAGCGAAAAGGACCAATCAGGTCACAGGCAGATTTTAGTGCTCATTGTTGCCTCTTAGACAGTCCAAGCATCAGATTGTCACGTTGTTATACTGAATTTACGGTTGACCAGTTTGATACAGGGGGTTTGCTCCCTGATTTTGTATTCACGTATATAATTGTGTATACTAAAATCCCTGAAAGGCAAACAAATGAAATGATTGCAGTTTTGTGTTGTGTAGAATCTATCTATAAATCTTCCACCTTTCTTCTTCTAGGCTTGGACTCTCGTGGCTTTCTGTTTGGCCCACTCTTGGCACAGAGACTTGGAATTGGCTTTGTATTAATTAGGAAAAAGGGAAAACTACCCGGTCCCACCGAGTCCGTGTCCTACTCCCTGGAATATGGAAAGGTACGTAAATACCATAGGCTTAATTCACAAAAGGTAATGCCAGCCTGAGGTAGTCTGTGTCTAGTCTTGTGACAATGGACCAAGTTAAAAATGCAACTCTTTTTGGTAAGTATCCTTATATTAGTGTGTTAGTTTGTTAAATTGAGCTTAATGTAACTGCTTGTGTTAGAAATGATTAATAGAAGTCCTTGATGAATTTGGAGGAGGGTAAAGGACTGCAAAAGTATACAGACTGCTTAGAAGAGTCACTGTGAAATTCTTAAAATGATTGTTTTCATAAGACCATCTTATGTCTCTTCTTTGGTGAAAGGCGAATCCTTACTTTTAGTCATTAGTACATTGAACTTATAAAGTTAGAAAGTATCTCTGCCATTGTAATCATTGTAATCACCCTTTTTTTTTAACATAAGGGAACCCTTGAGATAACTTTCAGGTCTTAGGTAATCCCTGCCAATAGGATAACTAAATATTCAAAACTCCATGTTCACTGGCCCTAACAGGGAGCCCAGATACTGCGGACATACGGTATCGTTGAAATCTAAACGCTTGAGACCTGCGGCTTGACTAAATTGAAAGGGGGATTGAAAGCTTTGATGCTAAGGATGTCATCCAGCGATAAGGATCTCCTGGAGAAAATGGTTTAATTGGATCAATAGAAGGGGGATTGGAGAGCAGCGATTCTAAAGACATTATCTGGTGATTAGAACTCACTATAAGCAATTGCCAGTCACTGTGTCTATTGAATGAGAAGGACTGTATATCCCCCATATTGCACAGGCAACTTCTTATAAGAAGAACAGTGCATGCTAGACCACCAACATTCAGATTTGATATCTCCCTATCCTGAGGAAGCAGACTTGGTTTTTAGCGAAACACTTCGATATATTGGAACTCCCTAATTGAAGAGGCTTTCACGGGGGGATCTTTTCAGCATTGTATTTATAACAAGCGAGTTATTTTTATTATATGTTTTAAAGGATAATTTATCAATAAAAGTAATTGTGGTTTTATACTGAATGTGGATTTGATCATGTAAATCTGACCCTAAAAGTTAAATAGTAGAAGTAAATCTGACCCTAATGTTGGTTTATTCAAACCATGCTATTTCTTATAGTTGTATTAAAAATAAGATGTGGTCTGAGAATAATTATGTTATGAAAGGTTTGATTGTTTTTTTTATATTGTTACTATTATCATTAGTTGTGTTATCTTTGGTATTACTAAAGAAAAGAAAATATTTGTTTGCTTTATCTCACTCATGTGTTTCAGTCGAATCTAAGACCAAACAGAAATGATAGTTGTGAAAGTATTTAAATTCATTAAATAAAACAGGTAAAGATGACTGGGATGACTGTTGTAATGGTCGAAACAATACTGAAACGTACGGTCGCCTCATACAACTTAACACTACACAGACGTCACGCTGCGCCTCCCTTGTTTTTCCGTCTCTAGTACAGTTCGTGAATTTAGTGCAATATAAAGGCGAAAATTGTAATTCAGAATATAGGAATTTATTACAATATTATTTTTGTTTTATTATTATTAAAACATAAAAATTGCATTTTTCTGTGGACTATCAAAATGTTTACACGCACCACTGGTTGGCGACCGCTGCTCTAACATAATATTGTCCTAGTATCTATAAAGTATAAACAGCGTATGTGTATCTATGCTTTGGAAGTTGGCTAATATCTATGCAGTATATATATCAGACCTGGAGATGAATGTTCTAACCCTACTCTACGTTGTTCAGCTCGATCTTTTCTGCTTTGTGGTTCTTTTTTGGACATAGCTGTGTGAGCAGCAGAATTATGATGCCTTTTGTTTGGAGCTCATCCTAAACTGGCTCAAAATGGGATTTTCAAAAATAACCTTTCTTATTTTTCATCTGCCTGGAAATTTCTCATCTTTACTTATGTTGTCTGTATTATAACAACCATACTATATGTATACTATATAATATACATGACCTGCAAAAGTTTTCCACATTTGAATTGTTGAAATTCTTTCTTCAGGCAGAGATTGAAATTCAGTCGGATGCTGTTGATCCTGGACAGAAAATTGTGATCATTGATGATCTACTGGCTACAGGAGGTAAAGATAATTACTGTAAATCGAGTTGGCATAGCCAATAGAGGACAGTCATGGATTATGAGTTTTGCACAGTTTACATAAGTGTTTCTAAACATTTTTAACATGGGGGAACCCATGAAATAATTTCCAGGTCTTAAGGGAACCATTTCTATAATTCCTATATTCACAGCTCACAGTACAGTGTGTGGTAAATGATAAGAATGCCTCTTACATTACTGGCCATTGGGGAGGAGATAGCCAAAAAGATTGTTGGTGTCACTGACCAGAAAGGCACAAATTAAGAAACCCATAGCAACCTCTAAAGGAACCCTAGGGTCCTCCGGAACTGTGGTTGAGAAACTCTGCTTTAGATAAATTTAGTTAGTCTACCTTCTATTCTAGGATCTGTTTAAAATAAATAATTTTTAAGTAAAAGTACTGCTGTGTGCTTAGTTCCCAAAAATTATCATTTTTTTCCCGTGTGTATAAGGTTTTTTTCTTTAAATTGTTTTCTATGTATATTTTATATTTATAGGGGAAGCCAAACCTATTGTTCCTTACATATACAGACTGTGTATGTACATATACATATGTGCCTTGCAATACAATGCAATGGGAATCTGGGAGTCACTTATAGAGAACAATGAAATTCCTGTGTAGTTAATATTTTAACTCAGCAGTTGGTAAATCTGTCTTCAGAGAATTTGAAAACAGTCAGTGCTTACCCACTGAAAATGATAGCTGCCCGGCTGTTACGCTAATCCACTGGTTGGAACACTTTGAGTCCTAAGCCCTTAAAAAGGAAGTTATTGAAAGATAAAGCAAAGGTTGAGGGAAGACAAGTGAATCTGTGAGGACAGACATGTTGGTGCTGATACTGCTGGGTTTTATTCAAATGTAGGCTTTACTACATAGACCAGTTAAATTAGAAATAAACACCCCAAAAATTGTAACAATGCAGATCCTTTATTGCAGAAGAGATAGACCATATTATTTTTGCAGTACAATACCCTTACCTGCCAAATTGTAGTTTTTTAATTGCACTCACCTGTCCTCACTCTAGCATGGCGCCTCCATCTTGACCTGATCTGCTTCCTGGTGTTGGGCCTTGATAGGCTGGGTCAGGATGATATAACTCCTTTGCAAATATGAGAGTTCATTTAGTCCTGGCAGCTGCAAGGGAAGCTAGGATGCAAAGGCCATCAGGCAGGTAAAGGTTTATTGCAAAAGGGACATCACCTTTCTATTTCTGCAATAAAAACCTGTCTGGTCGCTTATTCTGATCGCTCACTTGTTGTTTGATGACGAATGCTCACAGTTGGACAAGCAAAATACTCAGCACTGCCAACACTCACAGGTTTTTTTTGCCTTCCTCTGGTTCAGCTATAGCCATAGGGTTTTATATCTGGGATATGTTTTCTTTCCTAGTGGTTGAACGTGTTAGACTTATGTCTTTTTTCAACCTGACTTACTATGTACATTAGATATGAAGTTATACACATGAATAAAACATTTTTTTTCTTTAGGTACCATGAAAGCAGCAATTGAACTCCTACAGTGTAAAAACGCAGAGATCCTGAGTTGTTTAGTTCTTATTGAGCTGACATCATTAAAAGGGGCAGAGAAGCTACAACCACACCGGGTCCACTCGCTGCTTCAGTATGATTGAGGTTCCTGAAACTATGCTGAATTTATGACTGGCTGCAAATGTGCCTTATACAGAACAAATGTAGTTCTCGGTATACAATCAAGGCCGGGAACTGAACTTTTAGTATTTTTAAATTTTATGCATGAATTTAAGTTGACTAGCCCATACAAGGTAGAATATTGATAAAAAATGTATCTCCAATCATTCACTGCATGTATGCCAAGGGCAAAGCTGCTTGAGACAAATGAGAATGGGATTTGGTGATTTCAGTGGCCAATAAAATCAGCTGATTCCACACTTAAGGTATACTTGCACTGTACTCATACATGACAAATTGATTATTCCCAAACATCTCCAACACCTTCTTCATAATACTTTTCAGAACCTCTATAGGTTTCAAAACTTTGTATACTCCAAGCTGGTCTGATTGGAACCTTTGTCTGGTTAAGGATTTTCTGCAGGTAATGGGCTGGAGATTGCTAGATTTAGCACCCAGTGTTGCATTGAGAGGAAAGAGGGGGTGCATAAGCTACCTCATTTCTGGAGGTACAGCGTACTTTAACTGTGCAGGTGAACACAGCTGGATAAGAGTCATATAAATACACCTTACTCACCTATACATCGTTCCCCAGTCGTGCTTAGCCGCTGCAAGCAAAATATTGTGTGAGCTCCAAGTCAAAACTTGAACGGGGCTGACCTCTCTCTACCTTCCTTCCTTCCCCAAAATAAGATGAGCAAGTCTTATGCTCCTTCCTACCAGGAAGCCTCAGGTATATTTTTCTTTTCTGATAGCTGAGCAAAAGAAAGATAAGTAAATGCTGCTTGGGAGGGGGCTTATGAAGAACCTAACCGTTACATGTCAGGAAAGGGCCAAGCCCTCCAGGATACCTACGTCCCGAACGCACGCATGCACAGTAGGAATGTCAGAAAATCGGGCAGTACTTGCGTATGTGAGGGATTCCGACATCACGCAAGTGCAGTGGACCTGTCAGCAAATTGGGTCGCACTGCACATGTGTGGGGTTCCTGCAAATCACTCAACTTGATTGGACCCCTAAACCCCTTTACATTACACCAGTGTGGATATGCTACCTGCACCAGGGAGGAGGGGGTCATGTGACCTTTAAATGGGGATTTAGAATTTTGTTTAACACATAAAAGAATTATCTTCTAAATTGGATAAACACCTCCCTATCTTATTGTTATGGAGGGAAACTATTCATTCTTTTCTCAGCTTGTGCAAATGAGCGAAACAAAACAGAAGACACCCAGAAATGTTTGGTGAGCTTTGTGATCCATGTAAGCTTTTCCTTATACAGTAGCTGAGTCGCCGTAATGGATGGCAGTCATTTTTCTTTGGGAACTGAAAGGGCTAAAAGTTCCTAGTTTGACCCAATTACCAAAACCTAAGAGTGATTTTGGCACTGTGGCTGGAAAGAATTTTATGTGTTTCTAGGACTGAGCTTTTTTCAGATCTTTGGTAGAACAATGTGTGAAACCTTCAAGTGGGCTGACATGAAGTTCCGATTCCTGCACAAAACAACAGAGAAGGCTTCAAAGGAAATCCATAATTGTATGATGAAAACAGTGCCCATCATACCCAACTGTGACTCCTTGTTTGCCACCTTTGAGATACAACAGGATTTGCTAACAGTGCCAACTCCTGACATTGGTCTCACCTAAAACTTTTCCTGGCCAGCAATGTAGGAGGAATTTTTCCCACTGACCACCATGCTATATTATGCTATGTTATACTAAGAGCTGTGAATATAGTATGTATAGAAGGGGTTCCCTGAAGACCTGAAATGTATTTCAAGGGCTCCTCTATGTTAAAAAGGTTGAGAAATGGTATATTGGCTGCATACATATATTCACCTGTACCCAGTGTGATCTGATCTACACTGTATTATCATTAATAATAAACAGTATTATTATAGCACCAACATATTACGCAGCGGTGTATGTCCTGCATGGAACAAGTGGAACTGCACAATGTTTAAGGCTTAATTTATTGCCAAGTTGTTTAAAAAAATTTACCAAAAATCATCCAAAAAAAAGCTTTAGAGCATTTTACAGTATGAAATGTGCAAATAATACTTTTTCCACAACATTGTATAAAAGATAATCAAATTGTCATTTAAACAATACTAAACTCCAGGCAGATTTAAAGCAGAACTAAACCCTATTTATACTCACCTGCCCCTGTTCTATTGCACGCGCTGCCATCTCCTTCCTTATTCTCTTCTGCATTCAGATCTTTGCCCATCTTGATTGCCCAGGCTGGCATGGCACCTGCATGGGAGTTTTAGTCCTGGCACTCCTAGGGAAAGCCGGGATTGTCGAGTATCCCAGTATTGCTGGGCAGGGGAGAATAGTTATTGCAGAAGGGACATCTCCCGCCCCTTTCTGTAATAACCACCTACCTGATACCCATTTTTCAAAGTGGACTTTAATTCCACTTTTAAAAGGAAAGCTTATGGTGACCCATTATTACATGTATGTATATTTTTAAAAACACCAGAAGTGTAAGTACCTGAGTTTGACTTTGTATCCACTTTAGATTAGGTAACAGTTCCTTTAGTTTAGGATAGGGAGAAGCAGAACAAGAATTCAGTCAGTTGTTTGCTAACATGGGACATGCTAATAGCAGGAGAAAGCTAAGTTAACTTTAGCCAAAAAAAAGGTTTCCACACAATGGAACCTGTTAGAGAGTATCCAGTCTAGTAATATCAATCACTAATCAAATGACATACATAGATAATATGGTGTTTGAAATCATCACATTTTACAATCCTAAGGTGCCCCATACTACACAATAGTTACATTGTGGGCAATAAATAGCCTTCACAGTGAGTCTTTAGGGGCCTTGTAAGTACACCAGTAATATAACATTACATTACTGGTCACATGGCACCACTTCTGTAAACAACCATGAAATATTGATGATTTATACAGTGTATCTACTGAATAACAAGAAGAATTACTAAATCTCAGTACATGAATGAGATGAGCTTGCTGATCCAATTCAGTATTTTCTCCAGAAATCTTTTCAAGCTGGGTGGGTAGAAATTGTAGATGGGTGGTGGCCCCTATATTGTGACCCAACTCTTCAGTAACCACCTTTAAACAGCCTGGAAGTTACTGAAAAGTGCCGGGTGGTGCGCCCAGCTAGGGGCTGTGGAGAACACTGTGGTTGATAGCCATGGCAAGGTGACAACAGAACATGTCAATCATCATTTGAGGGGCCCAGCTAGGCATTCAGCACATTTTTAAGCAATGAATAAAAGTGCGAAGGCATGTGAATGTTTCAGGAAGCAGATTCTGAAACTTAATTCACCTAACCCACGTCCTGCTCTAGGAGAGGGGAATATGCATCATGACTTTCCATGCTGCATCCTAATTAATGTCCAATCACAATAGCATAATGTAACATTGCCATGTTTTGATCAATAGGCAGGGGGTAAATAATGTACAATAAGCTTTGTACTGAATTTGAAGCAATTACTACCTAAAGGTTCACAACAATGCAGAATTTACATTGGTGAACTGGACTTCAATTTAAATACAATCACGGGATGGCAGGCGATGTGCTTTGTGCAGGGGTGCTGATATTTGCATCATATGAAGCAGTTCAGTGAGGCCAGATGCATTTCCAAGGTTTTGATTCTGGCGGGTTCAGACATTTTCCAATCTTCTCACATCCTGGGGGCGACCAATTCTAGAAGAAAAGACAAATATTAACTATTGGATTTAGTAGTGATTGGTCAAGGGAGATGTGGAGCACTATTCTTTGATTAGCGAGTGTTACTACATGATACACTTCATTGTTTGCTTTGTGCAATGATTGATAAGTAATCACTAGAGACTGATTGCCATTGTGCTTGTACAAGGACTGGCAATGTGCCTTTTGCAATAATGTGACTTACCTGACTGACTGGATTCATGGGAAAAAGCTACGCTGTGCATGTGCAGTGTCAGTATTAGTTGGCTGGGTAACACAGCATTCCTGGCTTCCATTGCATGCAGAGAGATCACATACAAATATGTCACCCCAACACAACCAATAAAGATGACTGAAGATCATCCAGAACTGGAGGAAAGAAAGGAATATGGCAGCACCTGGTGCTGACATGCAGACGGCTGAGTTGGCCAGGTTTTGTTCCACTTTAACCCCCCTAGCAGTATTCCCAAGTGTGACTCGGGGTGGATTTTACCTGCAAAAAGCGGTAATCCGAGTCACACTCGGGGTCACCAAAAACATAAAAAAAAAAACCACTTAACTTGTTCCTTTGGCTTCCCCCAGCGTCCTGCTTGTCCCTGCAAGTCCTCAGAACACGTCTTCTTCCTTCGTTCTTCAGCCAGCGACTGCGGAGACGTTTTCCGGGGTTTCCTAGTGACATTGGTGCGGGAGGCGCAGCGGGAAATTCAAATAATTTTGTATTGGAATAAATACAAAATAACTGTATTGAATCCAATACAAAGAAATCTTTATATAATATATTTATATATAATTATATTTTATATTATACATGCTACTCTACAGTTATATTACATGTTTTAGTATTTTTATGCATCCTGTTTTAACTGATTTTTAAAATATTTTCATTTAAAGTTTATTACTAAATTTATTAAATATTGGGCATATTTCGGTGAGTTATGGCTACAATGAAAAATAAATTTCCATACAAAAAAATGTAATGCTTTTTGCGTAAAAATATGAACAGAATTAGAATGCCAGGGGGGTTAAAGTATAAATAGACACCAAGTAGCAGTTAGAAGGGCCTCCAGAATCTGGCTGTTAGGCCCCTCCCCGAGTGTCTTTTGGTCGATTCAACAAAACAAAATCACTGATGTTGAGTAGTGTGGCTCTCTAAAGCAGATCTCTAAATGTTATATTCTCTGTAAATAACAAGGAAGCCAGTAAGAAGTTGTGTAATGATAAATGTACTATTCAGGGGATCCCTAGGGCTTTCCAGTGCCAGGTGATGGGACCTCTAGCCACAGCCGTTCTGATGAAAGCTATTAATGTTGGTGTCAATAAAGCTGCATGTCACGGGACCCAATAACGGGTTTACGTCAAGTTATCTGGAACCTAATTGCCAAGGAACTGTAACTTGTTTCACACAGATATGTATATTAACATTACAATATGCCTACCCTCCCCACCTTAAGATTTACAGCAGAGCTGTGCCTAAACCTGCGCAGCTCACCTATCCACAGTCTATAGCAAAGCACAGCTATCTTCCTTATTTTCTTCCTTCTAGAGACGATCTTCAGCCAAGTTGATATGCCATGCCGGGACGACATAACTCATTTATCCCCAGCACGTGCAGGGGAAGTCGATATTGCTGGATTTCCCTGCCAACCATACACAACTTTGCTTTGTCACCAGAAACCCACAGCAATTAGGCAGATACGTCAGATCATTGCAGAAGGGACATCACCTGTCTGATCATGGAAACTTAGTTCCACTTTAACATTACATTTAGCTATGGTCCCCACTGACCACTAAACACATTGCAGCTTGACCCCCCTGGTGACACCACCACCATTACTATTCATGAACTGATGTAATTAGGACTCTCCGGAGGTGGAAAGCTTCACCTCAGCTATTGCTGCTGCAATCACAATAAAGAAAATGCTGATCTGCATATGTCAGTCTAATAAGGATTTTTTTTTATAAACTTTTTATATTTATAGACACAGAAAAGACAACGTACAAAGTTAGTACCAAGATATCATCAGAACAGTACAAAGCCAGAGTAAAAGAAAACAAACAATAACAGGCTCAAGGTTAGTGTTACAAAGATCGGGCTGTAGAAAACATCAGCAATATACAAAAATCATGGCAAGTATCAACAGTTCGACATAGTACAACATCGACATAGTATAACATCATTTGTGCCCGTTCCTTGTTGTAATAAGGATTTTTAACATGAAGCCCAATTTAATTTTTTTATGATTCACCACCCCAAGCTCCAATGGCTGCCCTCTTTCAGAATGAATGAAACCGAATCTCACTGATTTAGTGCAGGGTGTCACAGACCTATTTCCTGTTCTAAAAGTATCACAAAAATATCAGGGAACGTTATTTTACATTTATGTCTCTGAAGGTGCAATCAAAAGTAAAAAGCAGGCAGAGATCAGCATTCTATTTCTATCTTTTACAAAAATTACTAAATTCTTATTGGGCAGCACTGTGGCTCAGAGGTTAGCACTCAGGCCTTTGCAGCACTGGGTCCCAGGTTCCAATCCCAGCCAGGACTCTATCTGCATGGAGTTTGCAGCTTCTCCCCATGTTTGTGTGGGTTTCTTTCGAGTACTCTGCTTTTCCTCCCACATTCAAAAACATGTAGTTAGGTTAGATGGCTTCCCTCCAAATTCTTTCTAGACTGTAATAATGACATATGACTATGGTCGGGATATTAGATTGTGAGCCCCTAGTAGGGACAGTTAGTAATATGACTATGGACTTTGTAAAGAAATGTCGGCGCTATATAAATACTAATAACAACCTAGTAGGGACAGTAAGTAATATGACTATGGACTTTGTAAAGAAATGTCGGCGCTATATAAATACTGTGTGATAATAATAATAACAACCATGTTTTGGCTGCAGTTCACTTGTTGTGAACAGGTACGGGTTCACACAGTAGGTGGCGCCATTGCCTTACAAAGCAAACACTGGGAAGCCGCTGCATGTTATTTCCCTCTCCCGCTATAATGTAAGGATGTCACCTGAGCACCTACACACTCACCATGACAGCCAGGTCACACACATTAAGCTGAGGTTCCCCAGGGATTAGGGATTCCATGTGTTGGCGAACAACATAGGAAATCCTTGGCATCACTTGCTGATACTCATTGCTCAATACACTGCAACAAGAGATAAAGAAAACATTACAAGAAGGAATAATCCCATTTCCAAAAGAGTTAAAATACATCATAAAGAAATGCTTGTGGACTGGTTTCCGTAATGAACCAATCAGCAGACACATTCCCATATTGCATTAGTATAAATCTCAGAAACACAGCTCCTTGGCCTGGCTATAGGTCAGACCTGGTTTCCCTCATGCGGTTGGGCTATCTGGAGCAGGTGTTGTGATTTAACCCTTTCATCCCCTCACAAAGCCATAAAATGTTCTATTGACAGTAGAGAGGTAAGAAAGCGATGTACTGGAAATAGTCCAATGCTCAGAGGAGGTATTTAGGCTGCTCTGGAAACCTTTCAGTGACTGAGGCTCCTTCTCCTCTCCCAGACCTGCCTATAGGGCCCCAGGGGTCAGAGCACAGGTGTGCGGTGCACTTACTTCATTTACTCTAATTTCCCCTTTGGTGCTGTGCCGGAGCATCCGTTATAGGGAGCAGGGGAGCAGCTGTGTGACATGGGACTGAGGTCATGTTCATGTTGTAGCCAAGACAGGATATCAGTCACCTGTCACTTCTGCAAAGGTTCCTGTCACCATTGCTCCTACCTGCCTAAAAATTACTGAACTGAGAGTAGGATGTCATATGTCTACCTAAACCTTAAGGTTGAGATGATCAGAGGCCTATGCTCCCCCCCTCCCGGTGACCAGACACCAACCAATCAGAATTCATCTTACTGAATTTGGTTGTGTATAGAATGGCTTGGTAAAGATAGTAAACTTTGCTTTATTTTACTGGGGAAGTCTGAACATGGCTTTGGATGGACTATTAGACAATAAATCCCAAAGGTGATGTTTATTGGCTGTTCTAGAATTTCCTTGACATTTTTGCTATTGTCTTACAGAAAAGTTTGGCACTAGTGGTGCCCGCTCCTTCTCCTCCACACATAAGCATACATGCAAAAATAACCTAAATACAAATGATGAAGTTTGCATTAACACCGGAACACCATCTAAAACTCATGGCTACCTCAAAGCAGACATGAACTTAAAAAGTGAGGATTTGCTATGTTATTGGGAACATACAATAGGAATATTCATTGTGCTCAAGTAGCACTCTGAAAATGTACTTTATTTTCCTAAACTTTACCTTGTGTGCTCCTGAAGTGTACTGGGCAGATCCTGGGCACACATTACACTTGCCTTGATTTCTGCTTTAACCACAACACAACCATATGCTTGGTTTTTGACAGTAAATGTGAGTTCTCTATAAAAACTATACAGAGAATATGACTTTTCTGTGTGACCTCCTTACCTTATAGGGTACTTCTCCCCAGGGTCTCTTCCCAAATGGAACAAGAGTGGATTAAAGTCATGCTCAACTTGTTCATGGGTTGTGATTCCAGTTATATTCTGTCCTGGACAGAAGTTAATACCCTGCATTCAAATACACATAGTAACCGTTACTACATTTCTGAAATATTTATAAATTTCAAACACCTAACACCTAGGCCTCTCAAATTATCAGGGGAACATTATCTTCTTGTCCTGACAGTATGTAGGCATGACATACCTGCGACAGCTCTTCCCATGAGTTTGTCCAGGTCCAGTAATGAGCCTTGTATAGCCCCAGTCTGACTGCCATCATCTCATTGCCGCGATAAAAAAATATTGGTCTGATGGAGGAAACACAATAGATAATTTATATATTGGTGTAAGAGGAAAGTAACAGTCACAACTCCAACCAACAGTCACTAGCTATTTATTGCCTTCTCCTTCATTTTTTACAAATGTCTAGAAAAGTCTGAAGACCTAGACTATTATTTCCACCCTCGCCCCACAGTGACCGTATGCCAGACCAAACTACCCTGACAATAGACCCTCTCTCCTGTAGACATTAGCACGTAAGCATTTTACTTTTGTTTGCTAAGTAATAAGCTCCCCTAGGGCACTGACAACACTTATTTTGTTTTCAATGAAAGGGGGTATTCAAAAATTATTTATGCTTTAGAACTTTATGAAAACTTGGCTGTACGGTCAATCCATATGTTCATTTATAGCTTACCATAGCTGTGTCATAATGGTCTGGGTATCCAGACCACAAAACAAGGCACTGAAAGATGGGGTGAATCTGAGGCTATGTACACACATCAGATGGTTCTTGTCCGATTATTGCTTCAGGGCTAGTATTGGATTACAATATGACGTGTGTACAGCGGCAGTTCGGCGTCATTCTTGCGGATCCATGAACGACAAATGACTGCAATACAAGTGAAGGGGACAGAGCGCAGCGGGGTGCCGCTCCTTCCTTCTCCCCCTTCCCTCTCCATAGAGCAGAGCAGCACTGTATGTACAGCACTTGTTCATGCATCTTTCAGTCTTTTGTCGTTGGAAAGGATGACAAAAATCTAAGGTATGTACCGGTACATAGCCTAACAGTTTACTGAACCTAGAGGCATGTAACATGTTTGCTCATTACATATGCAGGCTCTGATTCATGCAGATTCCCCAATTTCTCTGCATGTCTTCCAAACACGGGCAATCTGATCAAAAACCAAGGATGCTCAGAGATTCTTGCAACATGAAAACCCACTGTGCTCTTGCTGGATATGTGCTCTATATTCTAGGTCAGGTGGTAGTGGGGGTACGAATGTAGAAAATATATTATTTTTTCAATATCAAAATCACTTTAGGACCAGAATGGATTAACTCTTTGGGGGATTTCCCTTTGACTGTGAAATGGGAAAAAATCCTTTAAAAATGGGAACTTGTCAAAGCAAAGAATCCCAAATAAGAAGCTTCAGCAAGGATCTGTAAATCTGTCCGAACATATTTGTTTGGAGGTAATAGACCTATTAGATTTTTAGGGTTCTTGTTCTAAGGTGTTGAAACTATAAAATTTTGGCATCAGAGTCAGAGAATATTCACTTCTATTGAAGGCTTCTTATCCAGAAACACCCTCTAAAATTCTGGACCAACTTAAAATGCTAATTCATAAAGGACAAATGAATAAGCTCATGGGGAGGGGGATCTGAAATGGATAACACTCTTAAAAATATTTTTGAAACCTCCTTACCTGTCAGTCACTTTGCCCTCCAGCATGACAGGCGATAGGTCAATGCCGTCTATGGGTCTGTCCCCAGGAGGATCTAGTCCTGCCAGTGCCAGGCTGGTGGTATAAAGGTCCATGATGTTGCTTAGCTGGAAGCTCACCTGTGATCACAAATACTAATAAGGCTTCTTTGGCCGTGTAAGGCTGGGTCTACATGAACGGTTTTAAAAACGCTTATTAACGTTCCTACCACGTTTATATGTGTTTTTTTATGCACTTTTACAAGCATTTTAAAGCTTAACTTTAAAACGCTAAAAAACTTTTATAAACGCCTATGATGCGTTTTACATAAGCGTTTATAAAAGTTTTACTTTTAACCCTTTCAGGTAATGAGTACAGAGGTACATAAAACCCCTTACGCATTCCCTGAAAGGGTTAAAATATGTGTGGAAAATTGGACGAGGCTTTAATGTTTAAATACAAAAAACACACACATTTAATAATGTAACAAAACTTTTTTTTTACAAGTTATCTAAATGACAGGATGATTTCCATGGCTGCAATCATGACATGAGCACAGCCATAGGACTCCTCCTGACAGTGAGGGATCGCAGGTCACTAGGGGTTAAATGAGGACAAGGCTCTCCATTCACCTCTAGTGCTCTGTGATTGGCTGAGAAATAGGAAACCCTGATGACAGCTCAAGCATCATCAGGATTTCCCTTTCCTCAGCCAATCAGGGAGCAGAGCAGTCAGTGGAGTTCTGCTATGCTGACAGCTCCGCTCCCCTGATTGCTCCCGCAGCCCTAGAGGAGCTGTGACATGTTCTGTATCTGTAGCACATACTACAGCTCAACTTACAATCTACAATTCATGCTGGCACTTGTAGTCCCTATGGGGTGCACACTGCTTCTCAAATAATATACGGACATTGTAATGTATGTAACCTGATGAATTTCTCAGAAGTAACATTACTAGGGTATAGAGACAAAGAAGCATTTGTAAGAAGCTGCCAGTCTGTATGTTTGGGAAGGAATAAATTACTTCAGACGATCAGATAGGCCTGCTATCAATGCGGCACAGACACACACAGATTTTCTTCTGCTTTTCACTTCCTTTCAGTCAGAAGGGCAAGCGGAAAGCTTGAGTGTAAATCCCCCTTCCTCTGCTGAAGATTACCAAGACTGGCAGCAAAAGGGCAAAGTTTTCATCAGAATCTGCTCAGTCAGACAAAGCCAGTGACTCAGGAGGAGGGCTTACTATATTTATAAATCGGTGAATGTGATAATACTTACATTTGTTGTAGGTAAATCCTTAAGGGGCATTTGTTTTGTGATTCATTATTATGTGATTCACCTACAGTGAAGGTTTAAATATTGTCAAATATTGGGCTTCCTTAACATTCCGCTACATCTGTATGCTTAGAACTTTAACTGAACTTTGTCAGCATAATACCGAGGAGCTGGACAGCTGTTCCCACACATTATAGAACCTGTAACATGCACAGCAGGCATACAATCCCTCTGCACGGCATGCCAATCAACAACATTTAGGCTGCCTGAGCAATGTTGTTGATTGGAGAACTGAGTAGTGGCAGTGCCAGAGTGTTGGATACCAAACTGCTGTGTTTTATGTAATGTTTTCCAAAGACAATGGCTGCCTCCAATATTCTTTTGTTATATATTAGTTAGGAAGATTTCAGTGCCCTCCTGTGATATAGCACATAGCTACCCCTCTGCCAGTATTGACCCTCTTACATCAGTGGTCAGTAAACCATCTAGCAACATCACCTCTTAGGATGAGAATATCACAATATTGAATAGTGTTATACCCACATATATTTCCAGTATAAATATAAAAAAAAGTTTCAGCCTTACCTGCCCAGGAGGCAACTGTCCAGGCCACCAAGCAATCCCTGGCACCCTCATACCGCCCTCAAATGTCGTTTGCTTCCCACACAGGAAAGGAGAGTTGCTGCCTCCTAAAGATTGTTGGAAGGTAAAGAATAAACGTAAAACATAAAATTAGTCAAGCCCTTTGTGGCTAAACTCAATCAGTTTCTTGGGTCTGGTTTACCATTATAAATTCACAAGGATAAAATAGCTTAGTTTGGCTTTATAGATTAATATTCTGGTACTGTAGTAACAGTATTTTTGGTAATTTAAAATACAGGTAGTCCCTGAGTTACATATGAGATAGGGACTGTAGGGTTCTTCTTAAGTTGAATTTGTATGTAAGTCAGAACAGGTACATTATTTTAATAAATGCAATTAGGACAGATGTTTGTCTCAACATATTATTAGGCAGCGTGGTGTCAGTTACT
>NC_092866.1:12995709-13000975 GCF_032062135.1 Pyxicephalus adspersus | reverse complement strand
TAGGGTTGCAGGTAATGAAGAGGGGAATATGCTGAGGTTTCTCACCTTGATTGGGTGCAGAGATAAGGGCTGCCCCATTGTCAGATGTAAAAAAGACAAAAGTGTCCTTCGCTATTCCCATATTCTTTATCAATTCCAGAATTTTCCCAATGCTGGAGTCAATTTCACGGACAGCATCTCCATACCTTAGAAAATCAGAAAGAAAAAAAAACATAACATCCTTACAGAACACTTTACAGAGGGCAGAGTCAGACCCCATAATAATGGATGTCCAATAAGCCCATACAGGTGTGAGCTTTTTTTGGCTTTATAATGTTATTTGAAACAGAATGTCTTTTACCCCATAGTAACCAGATCAGATTTAAACATGCACTAGAATTATTATTTCATCAAGAAAAAAGTAATTCTCATTGGGAGGAAATTCATGCAACTTTTTCTTAAAGTCTCAAAGCGGACCTAAACTCAAGATTATACTTTACATAAAAGGGTGGACAACTGTGACCTCTGCGATCAAGACTAATTGGAAGCGCAATCCCGGGAGGCTTCTGGCTGCTCCTTCTGCGCAAGCCCGATCTCAGGCATGGGCAGAAGGAGCCTTTTCTTTAATGAGGAAAAATGACCATATCACGCATGCGCAGTGAGATTGGCCATCTTTTTTTCCCCCATTCCACACCACCCGATCTCGCACCTGCACAGTGTGAGATCGGGTGATGTAAGAAGGAGGAGGAAGGCCAAATAAGATGGCCGCGCCCCACGCTTCCCCTGGGATAACGCAGGACGCAATCAAGAAAAGGTCCAGCGCAATCGAGGGATCTGCGGGAATAAAGGTATGTAATTTTTTTAGTTTTCAGTTTAGATTGGCTTTAATGAATATATCTCAGTGTTTTAGGAAAATTACTGCCGTGATATAGGTCTTACAGTCCTCTACGGCTGCTTCCCAGGAAAGGTTTGGATGCGTAGACAGGAGCATGAGTAGCGTCAATTGCCCAGTACAAAAAGAATGGCTGCTTTGTTGACCCGTATTTACTGATGAAGTTTAAAGCTTCCTGTTAATAAAACACACACAGAAAAAATAAGAAAAAATACTAAGTTACATATAACTATAATACTTAGCAATAAAAAGTACCACAGTTTTATTCCACATAAATTTCAAGCATATGTACACCATAAAGGTTAGCACTCTGGCCTTAGCAGCACTGGAGTCCTAGGGTTAAGTCCCAGCCAGGACATCTGCATGGAATTTGTATGTTCTCCCCATGATTGCATGGGTTGGCTGCATGCACACGGTTTTCCTCCAACATCCTGAAAGCTTACAGTGAATTGGTTTCCCCCCACAACTGGCTTTAGACTGTGTAATGCCATATGACTATGGTAGGGACAGATTGTGAGTGCTAGTGACATGACTATGGACAGCGCTGCGTAATATATCAGGACTAAACAGTTAGGTCCATAAATATTTGGACAGACAACTTTTTTCTAATTTTGGTTCTGTACATGGTTCATGGTTGGTTCATTACCACAATTAATTTTAAATGAAACAACTCAGATACAGTTGAACTGCAGACTTTCAGCTTTAATTCAGTGGGTTGAACAAAACGATTGCATAAAAATGTGAGGAACTAAAGCCTTTTTTCAAAAGTAATTGGACAATTGACTGAAAGGCTATTTCATGGGCTGGTGTGGGCAATTCCTTTGTTATGTCATTATCAATTAAGCAGATAAAAGACCTGGAGTTGATGTGGAAGATTTTGCTGTGAACAGACATCATGTGGTGAAAGGAGCGCGCCATGCAGGTGAAACAAGCCATCCTTGTTTCTGAGTTGTTTCATTTAAAATAATTTGTGGTAATGTACAGAACCAAAATTAGAAAAAAAGTTGTCTCTGTCCAAATATTTATGGAGCTAACTGTATACATACAAGATTATAAAAATACAAGAAACATTTGTATTCTGTTTCTGCTGCAAATAACTGCTGAATGGCAGAAACCTAGCATCATGCACTTACCTGCAGGTATATCTGAGTTAAATTTGATTCCCCAGTCTTATGATTTATTTGTATATCTTCATAATATCTAAGGAGAGAAAAGGGTGATATTTGAGAAAAAATGTACAGGCTACCCTGGAAGCCCAATATGAATACAAATATGTATGTATTATGTATGTTCTTCAGTCACAACTTGTAATGCCTAGCATGTAATAGACAATATAGATTTTAAAAAGTTAGAATATTAAAGTATGTCTTAAACCAAGAAACTTTTATTTCTTAGGGTGACATAACTCACTCGCTGTACAGCCAGCAGTTCTAGAACTCCAGGGTTTGGCCTGTAGGCCGAGTGGTAAACCTGAAGGGGAGCATACACCATGTCATCATTAGGGAAGTGCCAATGGCAGAACAGCCACGTGGATGTTAAGAGACAAAAAAGTACATGTAACAACTGATTGAAAAAGAGATTAATAAAGGTACTAGGAGTATTAACAACTAGGCAAAACGTTTTTAGAGCTCTCCAAGCCTGGAGAGGATACACTTTCATCCAGGTTTGCTGGATCAGGCTAATTCAGGCTCAATAATGTAACATTCGTGCTTGGTCATGCTTGTCTCAAGCAAAAATCTAACGTGTAAAGCGGTCACCCAATTTCATTTATCAATCTGCCAGATTAATGAACAACAAATTGGGATCAATCGCTATATATTAGAAGAGAGGGATACCATAGCAGTATACCATAGCGTGATGCCGCTCATCCTCCCCTCTCCACAGGGCATTGTGTGCACATCGCTCATTCATTCATCTGCTGCTAGAAATAATCATGAAAGATTGTTTCCAGCAACAAAAATCCTATGTGTGTACATATCCAATCACACCACAGATTGAATTTTGATGCAGTCAAAAACTGAATATAAAGACATTTAAATGGTTGTGCACATCCAAGCTTATGGCAATGGTTTGGAGTTGTCCCTTCTGTTCCATTATGACCTGAACCCTGTTTAAAAGACACTTCCAGAACAACCGGATTTGATTGGGTTAGATGTAGAGGAACATGAGTGGCTTGCATTGACTTCAACCTTAATCAACCCTCTTTGGGATGAACTGGAGCACTAACTGCAATCCATATTCCTCAATCAATATTGAGGAAAATGTGCTCATACCCACAAGTGTAGCACTTACCTCCCAATCATATCCCAGTCACGGTACACTGGTATGTTAGGTCGTTCTTTGTTGTCATAAGGTCCGAAATGACAGTTAGGTGACCCAAACCACTCATCAAAGCCGTGTTTTAATGGGTGATATTTGGGTCTGTGTCCCAAGTGCCTGTAAGAGAAGACCAACATGTTCAATCACCTCTGTTCTGAGTACCGCAGCAGTTATGCATTTCTTATAGGTTACTCACCATTTGCCGACGATCTTATTGACATATCCAGCCTTCTTTAGTAGTTCAGGCAGCAGCACTTCAGAATCCGAAATTCCACCCACTATCTCTTGAGGGGTGTAAGCTATTAATTAGGAGAAATATTTGTTACCTTTCTGGAAACACTACTACTCTTTTATTGTTTATGTGACCTGTACAGTGGTAAATTATAATCAGATTAACTGCAGCTATTTTGTCTAACACATGAACTAGATCTGTTACAGATCAATGGAGACTGCTGGTAAAATTGTGAAAGATAAGTGGGGCCAGAACAATACAGCAAACTAAAGTATTGGAGGAGAAACCTGCAACACATTTCCCCAGTCAGTGTTCTCTCCAGCCCACCCAGCACTTTTCAGCTGGTTACAGACAGGGGCTGCCACCCGCCTACAATTTCTTCCCACCCACCCAAAAATTCTGGGTTGAGCATTGCCAGTGTATACCTACCTTCACCCCTTAGCAGTGTTCTCTTACAATGGGTCTGATTTAGGAAAGCTCTCCGAGACTGTATAAGATAAGACAAATTTAGGAAAGCCTGGGTGATCCAGCAAACCTAGAATGGATTTCTTTAAATCAAATCATTTGCTATTAGTTGGAAAATGTTTTCAATCTTAGGCCAGATCTATTCCATGTTTGCTGGTTCACCCATGATAGTTTATCTTCTGTCTTGGGGAGCTTTATTAAATCAGGCCCTATATTTACATCTTTTACACCCAGATCTTCTGGGGTCTCGCAAAACTCTATGAGAGCCCAGTACACATGTGCAGCCAGTGGGGACAAGGTTTAGCCTTAATATTACAAAGTGTGGAGATCTGGGGCTGCAAAATTCAGGTAGGTGTGATGTTAGATGATGGGGGGTTTGGCAGGTAGGCACAGTCCATGCATACTGGCGGGGGTTATGTGCATAAGCTATCAGAACCCAGCACACAGGTGCAGCTATTCGGCAAAAGCTTTGGTCTGAATAATGTAAACCATGTGGAGACCTAAGGCTGCAAGATTCAGGTAGATGTGATATTAGATGATGGAATGATACACAGCCCATGTACACTGGCTGCATCGCTATGCCTGGGCTACCAGAGACCAGCACAAAGGCACAGCCAGTTGGCAAAAGATTTGTTCTAAATGATGTAAACAGTGTGAGGACCCAAAGCTGAGAGATTCAGGTAAGTGTGATGCTGGATAACGGGTAGGATAGGTATGCAGGTAAGTATAATTGTTCTGAAAAAATACATTACATTAATATTGTATGAGAATAATTCTACACGTTAATCAGACAAACTACACTAAAAGTAAAACTCCCCCTACCATTTCTAGCATGAGCGTTTGTAGTGAAGAAACCGTTCCGTATGGGAAGACGTCCTGTTAACAAAGATGCTCTCGCTGAAAAATGAAGAGAAAAAATTATCTACAACATTCATTTCAAGGATGAGTCTACCCAAAAATTTCAGTCTTTGCATTACAGCTAAACAACTAGCATTTTGTGGAGGGGGGCAGCAATTGCAGGACCCACATATAAGCTGCCCTTAAGTAAAAGGTCTTCCTACCCACAAAGAAATGCAGGCAGCTCTGTGACCTACTGAAGGCCACCGTATCATGGGTGAGGGAAGGGTTATAGTGTAAGGGGTGGCCATATAAAAAGCTGCCTTTGCATACAGTGCATAGTTTAGGTTGCCATTGCTGTACTGTATTATATATTTAGGATTTTTTGTCAAAGATTGGAGCCAGATTTACCCCAACCTCAAAATGTTACTGTGACTGTCACACTGCCTATATCTCAGAAAATATTCACAAATTATATTGTGCTATTTCTAATTATTACTACAGGTAGTCCCCGGGTTACATATGAGATAGGGACTGTAGGT
>NC_092866.1:12992390-12994461 GCF_032062135.1 Pyxicephalus adspersus | reverse complement strand
GGCTCCCTCAGGAAGCAGTTTCAGCAACTAATATAGATTGCTTTAAGAAAAAGCTGAATGATTTCTAGAAGCACAGAATATAACTGGGTATTAAAGCTTTAAAGTAAAGATAACAGAGAATGTTGATCCAGGGAACATCCAATTGCCTCATGGAATCGGGAAGGAATTTTGTTCCCCTATTGGAGTAAATTGTACCACAGTTTTTTTTTTTCGCCTTCCTCTTTACTAACTGTCCATATGGCATTATTATATCTGGGATATGTGTATTTCCCTAGTAGTTGGACTTGATGGACTTGTGTCTTTTTTCAACTCTGCTGACATTAGCAGATACATGTCAGGATGCTTAGAGACCGAATGTACATCACATCCCAGTACTGAAGATCTCTACACTTATGCTTTTTCTAATATATCTCCGCAGTCCCCCCATGGATGGCAGTATATGGATATTCTTCTTTGCTGTGATCACTGTTCTCCTTTACAGCTATAACTATCATTATAGAAAAGGGTTGCTGCACTTTTTTTTACTTACTTTTTTTGTAAGGAGGACCCCTCCCCTTCTCTTGGGTAAAAACCGAAGGGGAAACCCACAACGTCCTTGAATACAAAGCTCACATATCCAGGAAGGTGTCAGAAGGGACTTCCACCAGTAGGGGTGTTTGTTTTTGGGTGAATATTCTGCTTTAAAGCAGACCCTAAACTCAACATTTTTACATTACATAGAAGAATAGACAACCCTTTTATACAAGGCAAAAATGTTGGTGTTTTTTTTTAAGTGCAACACCTTGATCGCAAGTCTTAGTGGGAGCGCAGAGCCTCCCTGGATACCTACGTCACCTATCCCGGCAGGCTCTGGGTGCTTCCTCTGCACATGCACTGATCTCAGACATGCGCATTTTTCCTCAAAGGGAAAGAGCTACATGCGCGTGAGATCAGCTCTCTTTTTTTCCCCCTTTACAGCGGCTACGTCACTGCGCAGTGCGAGATCGGGAGAGGAAGAAAAAGATGGAAGTGAAGATGGCGGAGCTTCCTCTAAGCTGGGGTGAAGAGGAATTCCAGGACAACGCAGAACCGGATCTTGGGAAGGACCAGCGCCATGGAGGGTTCTGCAGGATTTAAGGTGTCTTTTTTTTGTTTTTAGTTTAGTTCCGCTTTAAGTGATGACATTGGGGAGAACATTGCATACATACATACATACACAAATATACATATATCTCTATATATAAAATCCGACACCTACAAATGCTTTTTCTTTACAACTTGTGTTGTAAAAATGTTTTCAAAATAAACCTCCAGCATGATATACATAGCATCCTCTGTGTAAACAATGAATGGGCAGCTGTCACATTACCCCAGCCCCCCCTTTGCTCTTACATCGTCCATTAATAGCAGGATAATATTGGGTCGGGTTCCATTCTTCCCCAGCACCGGTGTCAGAAGGATCAGAACAACAAGCAGGTACCGCACAGCTGACATGACAACAGACACAGAATCACCAGACTTCGTGTCAGCTGACTCCGAGGAAACAACTTTCCGACCAATTGGAAGTCAGAGGGGTCACGTGGCTGCCATGAGAGGAGCAATATGGAGGTCCACGGAGTAGATGTGAATACAGACAGGAAATATAACCCCTTCCGGACCCTTTTGAGCGCTGCGACATTTTGTTAAATCACCTATTTCTTATTCTATATACATCCTGTCTAAAGTGAGAATTCGTGTTGTGGAAAATAGTGGTCAGAGGAAGTGAGGGTGGAGGGAAAATCAGTGTAATTATTCCAGTGGCCACTAGATGGCGATAGAGTAACTGCAATTTTTAATGCAGACAGGCTGTCTAATACATTACACTGAATATTATTAATAATAATATTATTATATATTATATTATTAATATTATTAACCTCCTGAGCGTTACACTGAGGTCTAGATTTCTGTACCAAAAGTGATCCATTGTTTTTCATGAATTTTTTTTTTTAAATTGTAGGCCTGTAACTTACAGAAATATGTCCGAACAGGGGTTCTAGTAGATATTATGAATATAAAAAATGTTTGAAACACACAATCATTTAAAAAAAAA
>NC_092866.1:12989475-12991159 GCF_032062135.1 Pyxicephalus adspersus | reverse complement strand
GGATGGGAAAAATCTCGGGGTTAACCATCCTTGCAATTTTTTTGTGCCCGAACGAAGGTCGGGCTTAACGGCAAGGTGGTTAATAAACAGGATTTGTATAGCGCCAACATTTTACGCAGCGCTGTACTTTAAATAGGGGTTGCAAATGACAGAAAGATACAGACAGTGACACAGGAGGAGGAGAGGACCCTGCCGCAAAGAGCTTACAATCTAGAAAACTATTCTGGCTCCAGAATTTTTTTTTTTTTTTAGGCAAATGATTTTTTTTTGTCTATTGGAGACATCTACATTTGCACTGGACTGGGGAATTGGACATGTACATAGTCAGATAAGGCAAAATCAAACGGCTAACACACCAAAAACCTGATCAGTGCTGACCTATATGGTATGAGTGCAGATATCCTTTCCTAATTTTTCTAAGTCTGCTTCTCTACAACTGGAAGATTTGGATATTTGTCTTCTCTTTGTGTCCCCTAACTCCTCCTGTTACATTCTCCATATTATAATATAAATAAAAACTCCAGCAGGGATAGTAAGAGCTACTCATGGCCGTCACAGCTTGTGTTCAAACCCAAGAACTCAGCACAGAGATCTTATCAATATATACAGGGTGTCCCAAAAGTCACTACACACTTCCTTATTTCTATTTCGTTCCAGGTATTATTTGGAGAGACTTGAGGCCATCAGCATATGACAACTTAGGCTTTGCAGTTTTTGTAAGCGTATCATTCCCTTAACCATGGCTCGCCAATTGACATTGGAGCAGCATTGGCAAGAAGTTTTTCAGTCCATGACTGCAGTTCAGCGCAAGTTTGAGAAGCTTTATGGCCATTACACTGTTCCAACATATAACACAATTTATGTTATCCACGGCAAGTTTCTGGAAACAGGATCTGTTCTTTACAAACCATGCAGCTGAAAGCCTGCTACTACCACTGATGAAAACACTGAACTCCTGGAGCAGGTGTTCACACAAAGCCAGGGAAAGTTCATCCGGAGGGCTGCACTGAACTCAGCATCAACAAAAGCTCAATTCAGTGGAAGATTCTGAAAGTGATAAAGCTCTACCCGTACCAACTTCAGGTTGTTCGGAAACTTAAAGCAGAAGATTATGATGCTCGTGTGGAAATGTGAATCACTACATCATTACCAAAACCACCCTTGGAAAACATGGTTCAGCGACAAGTCTATCAAGTTTCCTGACCGATGGATCAGTTGAAGGGGTCCCCTCGAATGGGCCCTGCGCTCCCCTGACTATCAAATACAAGGTGTATGCCACTAAGCCCTTAACCTGTCTCAGCTTGAGGAAAGAATCCTCACAGCCTGCTGCGAGGTTGGGGAAGAGATGCTGCAGAATATGGGGGAGGCTTATGTCCGAAGGTGGCTGAAAGTTGTGGAAAATGGAGGCGCTCATGTGGAGGTATACAACAAGTCCTTAAGGCATTTGAACATGATGGCAAGCCTAGCAAGTAAAACTGCAACTACTCCTTTGTTGATGCTAAAAATATGAATGAACTCAGTTTCTTGTGTAATGTATAGGAATTATTTAAAAGTGTATAGTGACTTTTTATATAGGTCCTGAGTGTAGTAACCCTTTAGTTATTTTTGCAGCTGACAGGTAATTCATGCGTCTTTAGATACTATGTAGCCACCAATGTCTCACTACTTTCTTAGGGAAATCAGG
>NC_092866.1:12982550-12989383 GCF_032062135.1 Pyxicephalus adspersus | reverse complement strand
CCCCCCCAGCGGGGTCCTTCTCCTAACCCCAGCCAGAGCGGTGGACCATGTCCCCCGTATGAACACCACCCACCCACTCTCCCATCACGAGCTCAGACCACTATGGGGAAAGTTTCTTCCCCTTTGAGTGACACTTGGCTCCCCACGCATGCCTGGTCCGGATTCTGTGCATTTAGTGGTCTGTAGGTCCTGAAAAGGGTGGCGACCACTGCCCTATAGCACTGGAATTGTTTAAATAAAGGCACATTAGAAAAAGAACTGCATGGGGTTTGTAATCTCTGCCCATGTTTTCAGAGCTAAAAGTCCCCAAATATGCTGGTTTCTGCTCAAACTGGCCATTGCCTTTGTGTGTATATGAAGAGGGGGCACAGAGAGCTGCATATGGTCCGCAGTATATTCTCTGTATGAATGTAGACCATTCCAATACTCCCCAAAATGTTAAAGTGCCATATGGAAGCAGGAACCCAATTTTTTTAAAGTGTTGCAATACATGACAGGCTCATTACTTGCCAAAATAAATCCCTGTATGTAAATGATGTAATTTGGCATCATTATATAAAACTTTTTATTGAAGGTGAAATAACCCCAGTGGCAGCTGGGATGACACAGCTGCTCACCATGACAGCCAGGTCAAACATAGGCCCCGGTGGTTTATAATTCCCAGTGCTAGACCACAGAGGAAATCCTTCCACCTATCAACACAACATAGCAGGAGCTCTGTATGTAGAATGGCCTCATGACATTGTCTCTTTAGATAGATGAGATCCCTTTGGTAATAGAAACAATAGAAACATGTTTTTAAAATGTGTGTCTGTGCCAGCAAACATTGAAGTTTACATATATGTTCCTGCAGGTGGGCACATACATGCAACATAGGTGAGCAGGACTGACATGTAATGAAGATTTCCTGCCACTGTTCTACTATAATAAGGCCCGTCTGAAATGTGAAAAAATCATTGTCTATGGTGCCAAGCAAGCTGGTAATGCTTTGCTGTATGCAAGCATAATGGTATAGCAGAGCTGGTAGGCACAGTCACAAGACATAAGGGCACCAAAGAAAAGGGGAATGAGAGAGAGAGAGAGAGTTCTTCTTTAAAGTAGATGTGCCAAGGCTGCAAATACGAATTTCCTGGAATTACTATTATTTTTTTGTTACAAGTATAGTGCATTATATTAAGGGAAACAGGAAGGTAGGCGTGTGGTCGTGAGAAAGGAGGGATTATTATAAACTAGTATTTATATGACACAACATATGCAGTGCTGTACAAAGTCCATAGTCATATCACTAGCTGTCCCTCAAAGGAGCTCACAATCTAATGTCCCTACCATAGTCATATGTCATTATCACAGTCTAAGGTCAATTTTGGGGGAAGCCAATTAACTGTGTTTTTGGAATGTGGGAGGAAACCGGAGTACCCGGAGGAAACCCACACAACACGGGGAGAACCTGCAAACTCCAGAAAGTCCTGCTTGAGATTTGGACCTATGACCCAGCACTGCAAAAGCCAAAACGCTAACCTGTGAGCCACCCAGAGGGATGCCAGAGCTCCAGCTTCAATACTGAAAGCCAACCCTGGTATATTAAATGCAAAGTTTTGGGCACTCGGTAAGATACAAATTCTAAGACGGAGTGCCATATTTTAGGTTTTTATAACTACTTATCACACATGACAGGTTAGCTTTTAAACACTTTCCTATATTGAAAGAATTGTACCTACATGCAGAAAGGCAAGTCATCACTGGTAAATACATGTGCCCCCATAATGTGGCAAAGGCTTCCGTTGGTTTGCTGCAAAATGGCACTTTTTGGAAGCATAGGAATACCAGAAAGGTGGCGGTCTGCTTTTGCGAAGCTAACCCCTATTGGAAAAATGACTTTATTTTTAATATGCGGGGCTATGAGATATAGAAATCCCCCCTATTGCCATATTTTATAGAGAACACAATGTTTCTCCAGGGTGCAGAGAGTTAATAAAAGGCAATTCTAGTTGGGTGATTTGGTGCTGCTGTATTATTGGTCTCAGGTGCAAACATGAATTAACCCCTCTGCTGCTACAAATAGATATGAGACGTTCTAATGACAGTTTGAAGGGGGAGGGGAGAAATGTGTTGGAGATGGTGCTATGTTCACAGATGGGTGTTTAGAAATTTTCTCTGACTGATGCTTCCTCTCCAGGCTTGCCTGTGTGGTCCCCAGGGGGGCCGGAGCACAGGTGTGCTGTGCACTTGCTTCATTTACTCTAATTGGCCCTTTGGTATTGTGATGGAGCATCCGGTGCGGGGAGCAGCTGTGCAGCAAGACACCGAGGTCACATTCCTGATTCGGCTGCGACCTGCGAGACCCCAGGCCTGGTGGTGTGTCATGTGTCGCTGACTGTGTATGGCAGCATACACGCACCCATCTGTCTCGCTCAGAATATACTAAATGCCTTCATCTATGACTGACACCCTGTAACAGAATGACTACCGGTATAAACAGCAGGGTCATAAATACAAAACTCACATGTTAAGACACATTTTCCTATATTGTATAATTTACCGTTTCCCCAAAAATAAGACAATGTCCTATATTAATTTTTGCCTTCAAATCCCTCCACAGTTCTTGTCCCACTTACCTTTCTGACCCGATAGCAAATACTCCCCCAGCTGCTCTCTTTGCTCCTCCAATGACCTACTAATGACTTCCTTACTCATACCCTCATCACACACACGGCTCCAAGACTTTTCTAGAGCTGCCCCGACTTTCTGTAATGGTCTTTCTCGTCCTAATTGGCTTGCTCCTACTTTCTGCTCATTTAAAAAAGCACTCAAACCCATCCTTTCAAATGTGCTTTCTTATGTGTTTTAAACACTCACTACTTCCCACCATTCTATATCCCCCTCCTATTGTGTGATACTTCCCCCACCTCCTAGATTGTAAGCTCTTCTGGTCAGGGTCCTCTCCTCCTCCTGTCTTTATCTGTCTGTCATTTGCAACCCCTATTTAATGTACAGCACTGTGTAATATGTTAGCGCTATATAATTACTCTTACCCTTACCCATCCCTTCTTACCTAAATTACCTAGCACCCCCTTTCCCCAGCTGCTTACTTGCCTGCAAAGGACAGCCAGTGTAAAGAAACATTATACAAGTCTATGGGGGGCCTTGCTAATCAAAAGTGGCCAACAGCATGAAAGATTTTGACCAGAAGATTTAAATATTGAAGCAGGATACAGCTGTCCTACTAACTAATCAGCTAGGGTGGGGGTGGAGTAGTTCAGGTAAAGGTACTAGAAGGTGTCTACAACAGTGGCCGCCCACTGGTGGTCCTCAAGAAAATGTTAGTGGTCCACAGAAAAATTGGACATTATTTACAATTTTTACGTTTTATTAATAATAAAACAAAAATAGGATTTTATTAAATTCTTATATTCTGAATGAAAATTTTCACCTATAATTTGCAATAAATTCAGGAACTGTACCAGAGACAGAAAAACAAGGGGCAGCGTACTCTTCAGTATTGTTTCCACCATTACAACAGTCATCTCGCTCCGCCAATACTGATTCTCATCTGATTGTTTTATTTTATTTATTTCTCAGATGATCTTTTAGGTAAGTATGACCTTACCTGTGTATTTTCTTTACTTGTTATATTTAATGGCATCAAATAGTTTGATTTTGATAACTATCATTTCTTGTTTGGTCTTGGATTGGACTGAAATAAACCTATGAGTGAGAAAAAGCAAACAAGTATTTTGCATTTCTTTAGTAATACCAAATATAATACAACTAATGATAATAGTAACAATAGTAATACCTCACCTAACCGTGAGCCGATCAATGAATCAGAGCCTCCACAGTCCTTGTCAGCACCATTAGTAGGATCATTATTTTACAAATGTATTTATCTTTTAAAAAAAATTCATAATAATGGGCCGCAGGATTTAAAATTATGAATTTAGTGGCCGTGAGGTCTGAAAGATTAGCGACCACTAGGCTAGGAGAGCATTCTAGACATACCCCCTCCACACTTTATTCTCAACGAATAAAGTAGACTCTAGTTGTTCACCTTATGAAGCAATCTTCCACTACATCATAGAAAAGACAAAAACAAGCAAAGGGCAGACCTTAATATTATATCTGCAGCCTCAGATAGAATAGAACAGATGAGGCCGTAATGAGATTCACATCTTGTCCTCTAGAGATAGATTGTTTTATTGATTCCATAGCAGCACTGAGAGTTATCCCTGGTCATTGCAGATTGCCCCCGAGGAATTCTATGCCTGACTTAAAGGACTAAAAGCTGCTCCACAGATACAGGGCATTGTTTTAGAGACTTTTGGGCCGGTCTAAACATTTACAGGAACAACAAAAATGTGCACATGCAAATCTGTGTGGTCAGGTGTTGTTATAGCAAGAGCAACAAACAATAAAATACGGCACCGATCTCTGAGAGAAGGGGTTTAAACAATACCACAGGGTATGGGGCAACCAGTATGTATACAGCATAGGTTATCTGTACCTTTGTGTGTAATGTCAGAAGTTCATAAATAAATCCCAACACTTGTATGGAAGAGATATTCACCTTTCTGGAAAACTCCTTTGGGGTCTATGGGTCTGATTTATAAAAGCTTGCCAAGGCTGGAGAAGATACACTTTCATCAGTGAAGGTGGGTGATCCAGCAAACCTGAAATGGATGTGGTCCAGCATGGAAAACATTTCCTAATAAATAGCAAAATACTTTGAAGATGTCCATTCTGTGATTCCTGGATCACCCAGCTTCACTGATGAAAATGTATCCTTTCCAATCTTGGAGAACTTTAATAAATCAGGTCCAATGCATCATTATTATTCATTTAAATTGTTCACAGGGGATAAACTACTTGGGAATCTGCCATGCTTACAACATACCTCTAAGCTTTCCAAGTCTACAAGTCTAACACACCCACAAAGCTCAACATTCACAAAACTCAGGTTATTGCTGCTGATCTCCCCTACTAAAAATGCTGATTGCCTGGCCAGTATTCTGATTTTATGAGCGTCACCTGGAAGAAGCATTTGGATCAGAAGCTTTGACTTTACTCTCTGCATGCTTGATTCAGAACAGTATTGCAGAAGTACTGAAGCCGTAAAAGCTTTTTTAGGTAAAGGTATGCAATGGCGAGCACTTCATATCTCCAAGAGAGATTGTTAATTTGGTGCTTTTACCCAGAGCACTGATTGGGGTTTCACCTTCTAGGACATTCATCTCATCAACTGTCACATTTTCAATTCCTGACCTTAAAGGGATAATATCAAATTCCTAAGAATCCAATTACCAATAACCTGCAACAGAAGAGCTGTTATACTCACCTTTCTGTGGTATGTCCTTGCTCCCCTCCTGGCACACATTTATTTTGGCAAAGCACCAAACCCATTTCTGATTTCAACATTTGACACTATGAGGAGTGTAGGATCACCCAACAGGTCCATTCTGACCCCCATGTCACTATAGAACTCAGAGGTGACACAGGGGTCAAAGGGTAAACAATGTCTTGCAGGGGACAAAGATATTCAACACTACTAGAATTGCCAAATCCCTAAGAGATTGTTGGAGGCTGCAGCGCTTAAACGGAATGATGGGGCAACCAACATGGAGAGGTGAGTATAATAGTTCTCTTTATATCACGGTACTATTATAGGGTTTTTTAAAGGTCCCCAAAAGAAAATAGAAAATACAATTATTTCAAGGAATACTGTACCATTGTTGTTTTCGTAATGAGTTCCCCACCTCCTGTGTACAGCCTATGTGGGGTTATACTTACCTTCAGTCCCATTTCCAACTGGGAGACACTTTTAAATGTAAACCATGGCCCCACTCGTAAATGGATCTCTGGAACATGCACAGTACAAATGGTGATTTCCACAGAAAAGGACGTCTACATTTTACATTATTGGCTATATATTTAGCTGATTTCTGCAACTCTCCACTTTTTCTTCATCCTTTGTCTTCTCAACACATATGTATGGAAGGAAAGGTTACTCAAATTGAAAAGGAAATGTGTGAACCAATGTGAAGATGTAAATGGGATGCACAGATTACCAATCAATTTAATGAAAATGTATGTTGTGACAAGATACAATTTTATTTGCATGGACATGTAATATAAAGCTTGTTATTATGGAAGACGACACATATAATTAAAAGCAGCCTAAAAGACTATTCCTAATCTGACTTCACACTGCACTGCAGCCCCACACCCCACATATTATATACACTGCACCCCATCATGTACAACACAGCCCTATACCCTGCACCTCATTTATCAGCGGTCGCCAACCACTGGTCCACAGAAAAATGTGAACATTATTTGCAATTTTAAAGTTTTATTAGTAATAAAATAATATTCTAATAAATTCCTATATTCTGAATAACAATTTTTGCCTTTATATTGCACTAAATTCATAAACTATACTAGAGGCGGACAAACAAGAGAGGCGCAGTGTGACGTCAGTGTAGTATTAGGTTGTATGAGGCAGCCGTTGCCAAGCCATACACTTCAGTATTGTCTCCACCATTACAACAGTCACCCCACTCCGCCAATACCGATTCTCATCCGATTGTTTTATTTTATTTGTTTATTTCTCAGATGCTCATTTAGGTAAGTATGACCTTACCTGTGTATTTTCATTAACTGTTATATATAATGGCATCAAATAGTTTGACTTTGATAACAATCATTTCTTGTTTGGGCTTAGATTGGAATGCAATAAACCCATAATGAGTGAGAAAAAGCAAACAAATATTTTGCATTTCTTTAGTAATACCATAGATAATACAACTAATGATAATAGTAACAATAGTAATACTTCA
>NC_092866.1:12944025-12981759 GCF_032062135.1 Pyxicephalus adspersus | reverse complement strand
CAGTGCCCCCATACTCCGCATTACACATCTCCCCCCACGTGATCCTTCTTCCTATCTCAGACACTTGGCAGCCAGCAGGGGGTCACGTGGTACAACTTATCCCGGTCACATGACACAGTCGCCTTTCCCAATACTTTTCGCTGTAGGGCCAATCCTGGGCGACGTATGGGCTGTCACGTGACTTGTGCCCTACGTCACGCCCAGAGGACCAAGATGGCGGTGTGTGTAGCTGTCATCGCTAAGGAGGTGAGAGGGGGATGCGGCTCCTGGCACCGGCTGTGCTCTCCTCTGTCATACCGTATCATTGTTATGTTATCAGAGAGAGGCCGGGGTTTGGTGGAGGTTCGACACAGAAAGGGTTTTTGTATAGTCAGTCCTGCCTGTGACTTGTAGTTCAGCTGCTTCACAGATTACCTGGGGGAGGGGGGTGGTAGATCTTATCTATCTATCTATCTATCTATCTACCTACCTGTGCTCCATTCTGTTTTTATTCACCTATTTACACCAGGGAGCTGTGGTAATCCATTTATTATGAATGGAACCCATAACAATGCATCACTGCACAACTCATGGCGACCTGTGCATTTAATGCGCTGATTATGGCCCCCCCCCCCCCGGTGTGATTGTCTCCCAGCTGTCACATTTTGCATGAGCTGCTCAGGGTTGGTTGTGAAAATGCAGCAATCCCGGCTTCCCTTTGCGCACGTCAGGAATGAATGAAATCCCAAATGCCTGATTGGGAGTCACGTCAGCCCAGCCAATCAAGATGGTCGAAGATAGTCTCCAGGAAAAAAAGAAGGAAGATGGTGGTGCCCAGTGATGGCAGTGGTGAGTATTGCAGGTTTAGTGCCTTTTTGAAGCAGAACTAAACTCAAAAAAAAAAAAAAAACACCTTTAACCTCCCTGGTGGTATTTATGAGTGTGGCTCAGGGTGGATTTTCCATACCCAAAGTGTTAACAAAGAGCCACGCCAGGGAGTTTAAAAGTCCTACCTGGATCCCACGTTCCAGCGGCGTCCTCAAGCGATGCCCAGCATCTGCTTCCCCGGCTGGGCATTGCCAGGCTACACAGATACCAGCCGACATCTGCATCCTTGGGATGCTCACGAGTGCCTGGCTGGTAGGTGGAGACCGTGGATGGGGGGAAAAAGATTGCCGACTTCACTGTGCATGCATTGGATCAGCAACCTTTTCCTCCATTATTGAAAGGGCTCCTTCTATGCATGCCAAGCAGCAGCCAAGAGCCGGGATATGTGACGTAGGTATCCCGGGAGAAGGGAAGATGCTGCACCCTTTTTTACCCATTTACGCAAAGTAAACATTTTGGTAATAGGTCCGCTTTAAGGTACCTTTAAACTTCAGAGCAATTAAAGCTTGGACCAGGCAATAATAATTCAGACCAGGGCTGTCCAAGTGGGTCACAATTGGTCCAGGATTTCCATATTAACACCAAGATAAACAACCATACCTCACTCAGTTTACTGTTGTCTGGGAATCATTGTGTGCAGCTCCTGGTCCTTGAGGTTTGCAGATGGACAGCTCTTGTTTAGACCTCTTGCAGAGACCCCCCAATCCCCGATTTTTTTTTTTAATCACTATTGTCCTTCCTGAAACCATTGCTCCGTACATAAATCTTTTCTCACTCTCCAGAATGATTACACACCTCTCATATATATATTCACACTGCTGTCCTCGGTCTATGTACCTTTACTACATGTGAATTTCTGTAAGGTGATTGTATAACCATATCAAAGTCCTATTATCTAGTTTTAAGTTTCAGAATGTTATTACTGTATGTAGAGTTTTCATTTGAATTTTTTTTTCTCTTTCAGAACTATCCGTTATACATTCGCAGTATCCCCACTGAGGATCAGTTAAAGTTCCATTACACCGTCCACACCTCCCTGGATGTGGTGGATGAGAAAATCTCTGCTATGGGGAAAGCTTTGGTGGATCAAAGGGAACTTTACCTGGGGCTGTTGTATCCTACAGAGGACTACAAAGTGTATCCTTCAGTTATAAATCATTGCTAAAACATTGGCTGAAAAGTTTATTAAAACTGTCATGTTATGTAAAGTTATCTCTGGTCTGCAGCTGTCAGAGTCCTCCTATCACATTGAAGTACACCCCAGACACTATGAATGTAATGGCCATCAAAAAAATGTATCTCTGTATATCCCTCATCAACCTTTTTCGTGACATCTGTACATTTAAATTCAAGTTAAAGCTTATCTGATAATGGATGGCTGACAGATTTCTGAAACTCAACCTGGAGGGAATGGAGCTCATCTTCCCCCTCCCTCACATTCCAAATAAATGTCAGAAAGCCTTTAAATGTATTTATCACAATCCGTTTGATCCCTTAGCTTCCCTCAGATATGGCTATGTCACCAACTCCAAAGTTAAATTTGTCATGGTGGTAGATTCCTCTAACACGGCTCTCCGCGACAATGAAATCCGCAGTGTAAGTACACATCTGTGTGATCAAAACATATATATATATATATATATATATATATATATATATATATAAATAAAATGGGGATTGTACTACATATATAATAGAGGCAGTGGACCCTTTAATAGATTGAACTCCTTTTTTGTTTCAGATGTTCCGTAAACTTCATAACTCCTATACAGATGTGATGTGCAATCCCTTCTATAATCCCGGAGACCCCATTCAGTCACGGTGAGTTTTTTTATATACAGGAAAGCATTTTAGAGCTTGCCTTACATGTATTAGTGAGTTTCATAACTCCAAGACATTTCATGCTGTGGGACATAGATTAAAAGTTACTTAAAATGCTTAATACATCTGTTATCTTATAGAAGCATTTTCTGTTTAAAATAATGTTATGAGCTATAATTTACCTTGAAACTTCATGGCACACCACGTTAATAAAATTCTTTTCATTTGAAGAATGTAACAACGCTGTATGCTGGTACAAAATATTGATTTTTATTTCTAGCAATAAATGTTGGGGGGCTGAAATCAAACATGAACAATAGCAGATGATTCTGTATCCCCCCCAGACACACATAAAGGACAATAGAGCGGACTCTTCTTTTTGAACATACTGATGTTGTGTTCTGATTGTTCAGTATTTAATATTCTTATATTTTCTTTTAGGGGTTTTGACAACACAGTCTCCTCCATGATGGTGCCTGCATGCTGATCTACACCTGAAGATCCTGTGTATTTATAGGGGTGGGGGGGAAGGTCAGTGTGTACTCTAAGGGCTGCTACACACAGAGTTTTTTTTCTTATTTCAGATTGATTTCTGATTGGATCTAAATTCATCTAAAGAAAAATTTGCTGTTGATCAGTAGTCAGCTGTGTCCCTCATTGTCATAAACATGCAAATTGACATTACAGCACATATTCATACAGATGATTGTATCTGTGTGCTGTGTTTTGGGATTCTGACCAATTGGCTACCATGCCAGTTGTTTGCAAAATTTTCAGCTGATCTGCTCTTGTGTACCAGTCCTAATATGTATGTAAGGTGTGTGTACTCTGGGGTGTATGGAAGGTGTGTGTGTGAAGCACAATAATTGTACATAAACTGTAAAATAAAGTAACAATTTAAAACTTTAGATTTCTCCCAACTTTTTGTTCTGTTGTGATGTGTTTTGAGTGTTGTTGTCAGACACGAGCGGATCGAGCGATTGCCCACAGTTCATGATGGCTGGCATCCTATCAGCCGCTTGGTCAATTACACCACAGCAATAATTTATAAAAATGTGTCTCCACAATACACAGCTGTTGGCAGGGAGCAGAACTAGTACCCTGCACTGCCACACCATTTCATTCTCTGAAGGACTGAAATGGAATGAAGATCTCCCTCCAAAGATGGCAAATACAAACCTGGCAGAGGTTTTTCCTATTCTCTAAAAAATAAGTTTTGGTTTGAATTGAAACAATGGCTAATTTTAAAATGAGATGGACAGTTTTCCATGGGACAATATAAAACTATATTATCCAAGCAGAAATACATTTCTGAACAAAAACATTCCATCATTTTGCCAAAAGGCACATGGAAATCAGCAAATATTAAGAAAAAAAGATTCCGTGGTCTGTATTTTTATCCTTGCATGTGTGCAGGAAATCCATTACTACTTATCTCACTGTGAACACCATCCCTACTGTGAAGCATAGTGATAGTAGCATATTGTGAAGATGCTTTTCATGGCTGATCCTGCAAAAGCAGTCAGGATTGAAGATATATTTGTGATTAAAACCAAAATAGATGATACCCAATAAAGTTCAATCTTTAATAATAGCCTCTTTGCTTCTGTTTTTTTGTGGATTAGAGTTTTACCTTCAAGCAGGGCAATCCTTACACACAGGCAAGGATATACAAAAGATATTTAAAACAAACCTGAACTGCAAAATGATTCAAGCTGCCATTTCTAATCTTTGCAAATATACTTGGCGCCTGGCCTTTATGTTGACCTAAAGTCTTTATTACTTTAAGGCTTTCATGCCAATGCCCAAACAAAGGCCAGGCGTCTTAAAATTTGGGGAACAAAAACTTAAAATTGCTGTCTACCCAACAGGGTCCATCCAACCTAATAGAGCTAGAGTATTGCATGAAGGGTCCTGGAAGAAGCTTACCCCGAGGCAGTGCTGTTGGATCATGGTATAAATGTATCCCAAAAGACTTACAAATGTAGCCAAAGGGACTGTTTGTGTAACTAATAAATGTCAGCTGTTTACATTAAGTTATGTATCACAATTTAGAATGTTTCACACCTACAGGGCTATCAGAATAATCTTTAAAATTTCAACTGTCTAGGTTGATGCACTACAAGTCACAAAAAAGGAACGATGGTGTTGAACAAATCACCATGAAGGCACATAGGTGAATGCAGATTAACAGCACAATTCACGCTGTACAATTTTTTATTTGTGGACTGTGAGGACTTAAGGTATTTAATATAATTTGAATGAATTGATTGCTTGTAGTGTTTATTCAATCTCCTTTAGTCTTAATGCTGAATAAACACAGAACTGTAATGCATGCAGTATTCAATATCTTCCCAGACAGGGTGTGTAGTTGTTGCTGTTGTGAGTATACAGCGGAGTACTGTGAAGTCAATGAAATACACAATGGCTTGTGTTAACCAGTACAGATAGTATGCAGCCCATTGTACACACATAAATAGCAATAATAAGTACAGCAAGGTGTATAAAGCATACCAATATAATGTGTTCCATGTGCATTGAATGTATCATTATCATGAATTGTAGCTTAAAGATTCAATGGGTGGAAAAGGTTGTATGCGCACCAAACAAAGCAGATATGAAAAATGTTAATGCACAATACATGTAAAGGGTGCATAGACTAGTAAAGGGTTAATCCACATCAAATGAACTTTCAGTATACAGGATATTGAGAGTTAAAGTTTAGTTAAAGTGGATGTACATTGTTAGGAGCAGTGAAACATCTGTGTTCCACCTACTCTCTCAGCAGAGGATGCATTGGATTTAAATAGGTGCGTGGGACACCAAAATTCCGAAAAGGGGGGGGGGGGGGGACAAAACCAGGAATTATGTTATTCTACTCTACAAATAAATCTGATGAAAGAAAAATACAGACAGCAGACAGCCATTTGTTTTTCTTCTGCAAATGCTAGTTATTTGGCTTTAAACTGACCTGTAACAAGCATGGTGTAAGAAAGTGCCATGTTTCCCTATTTATATGATTGCTTCTGGTGCAACCCAAATCAGCATAACAGCCAGGGACCAACATTGTTTCTCAGGATAGTAAAGTTAATCTAACATTTAAAATATAAAGATGGAACAAGCCAAAAAAAATTGGAGCAGTTTTTTTTTTTTATTTCATAAGAAACTTTTTTTATTTTTTTTATTTTAACAAAAAACTTTACATTCAAGCATTCCTGTATATTATAGTCAGTGCCGAAGCAGTCACATGATGGCCAGTCATGGTTTTCTGGTTCATAGAGACTATGAACAATTCCATTCATGTAACAGCAGGACTTGAACTTCTGCTTGCCTGCTCCTGGTGCTGGACAGCCATCCTTATTAGATCTTGTCCCTTCAATGTTCAGTATGAGCTATTCCACCGACCTGGCCTTCTGCGTCCTCTAGGGTTAAACAAGGATTTTGGTTACAAGGTTTTGGAACAGCATAAAAACATTTTTATAACTTCATTTTTTTTTAGTGAAGCAAACTCTTGTGCTCTTTGGTATACAATTAGGCAGTACAGTGGCTCAGTGGTTAGCACTCTGGCCTTTGCAGTTCTGGTTACCAAGTTCGAATCTCAGTCAGGACTCTATCTGCATATGCATATAGAGTTTGCAGGTTCTCCCCGTGTTTGTGCGGGTTTCCTCTGGGTATTCCAGTTTCCTCCCACATTCCAAAAACATGCAGTTAGGTTAATTGGCTTCCCCCAAAAGTGACCTTATACTGTGTTATGACATATGACTATGGTAGGGACATTAGATTGTGAGCCCCTTTGAGGGACAGTTAGTGACATGACTATAAACTATGTACAGTGCTGTGTAATATGCTGGCACTATATAAATACTTATAGTAACACTTAGCCTTTGGATTCCTTGTGTTAAATAGATACACAGCAAAGCAGGACTCTTCTTGTGTATGTTCGTTGGATAAAAATGTCCATTTGAAAACATGAATAAAAAAAAATAAACCCTCCACACACACAAAATGCAGCTTTAGTAACTTTATCAAAAACTGGTGGTCAATAAACTTTACAGAGTATCACTGATACATTTCACCCTCTAGTAGGTCTTAGCTGTAGGGAGACCAAGGACAGAATGCATTAATAAAAGATCCTGTATAGTGCTTTGTCCACCTGATTTTAATATAGTTACTGGCTCTACATGGATAAGCAATGTATGGCTTTATGTTGTTTCTAATGATGTTACATTTGGGAAGTGAGAAGACACAGCAACCGTGGGCTGGGTTGACGAGGGGAATCTGGTTTTGGGACAATGGAGTAAACTCCAATGTGGAATATTATTGTATAGTTGCTTTTATATGTCTGCACTAAAAAATATACTACAGAAGTAGAATAATGTCTTGATGAGTTTCTTGTGCGTCGTCCTGGTATCTATTTTCAAAAAGTGCAGCTGGTTTAAAAGGGTAATCATTACACTATTAATGCTGCTAAAAAAAGAATGTGGTGCTTTATTTAATTTCCATAAACTATCAATACTGACCTGTATGGCCGCCCTCTGGGTCTTTGTGCTCTAGGAAAGTTTCCTCTGGATCTTCCTGGAAAGTTACCCCTGTCAGTAGTGCTGATTCCTGGCACATTTGTCCTCTTGGGCGAAACCTGACAGACAGAAAGCCATATTAACAGTACACATATAAAAATAGGATCAAAAAGGTGTGGGGGAGAAGGAGAGAGAAGGAGAAAGAGAAAGCTTTTTTAGGCACAAAGAAGTATATATAAAAACAATAATTACTTTATTGGATCAATTCAAGAGTAGTTTTTTTAAAATGGTACACAGGTATACCAAAGTACAAAAACATAGCATGTTCAGTCATTTCACATAGTACTAAACATAGGCTTAGAGATCTAAATGTGGTTACAAACTTGTGTGAAAATTCAGGGTCATATAACAAGTCTCAAACCAACGCGTTTTGCCTGAAAGGGTTTCATCAGGGGATTTGTTTGAGGCCCATAGACCCACAAGTTTTGTGATTGAAGTTTCAATTCAGTTGGCTACTATGAAGGTAGTAAGCTTGTGCTGGTTGTATTGCAAAAGGGTATTGCATTAATGTAGTTCAGCGGAGTAATTTCTTAATTTCTTAATGTTTAAGGGCCCCTTGTGGCTGGTGGCGGACACACTGTCCTTTTCCACTCACCACCAATGAACAAAAGCTTTTTCTGACCTGGAGCGAAATGACTGAACATGCTACGTTTTTATTCTTTGGTATACTTTTGGTTTACCTGTGTAACATTTTAAATACTACTCTTAAATCTAATAAAGTAATTATTGTTTTTATATATATTTTAACTTCTTTGTGCCTAAAAAAATCCTTCTCTCTCTCTCTCTCCTTCTCCCCCACACCTTTTTGATCCTATGGTACAGTCTAATTCTTTGGACATAGGCTTGGCACCAAACCAGATACTACTGGTAGAACCTAGGTAAATACTGTTTTGTCTTTTGTCTCATATATAAAAATAACTTATTGCCGATCTGCTTCTTATACAGCCCCAGGCTACAGACAAGATGCATCATCATATAGTAGTTTACGGATCTAATTTTAAACCAAGCTTCAAAAGTGATTTACAGACTAACTTAATCATGATCCAATAGCCAAGATAGGTACCAATAACCAATCATTCAGCAGCACAGGGATGTCCAGTTTCTGGATTGTTTAAGTACAGTGTGAACTTTCCAAATATGAAAGAGTAATACATCAACTGTATCGAGGTGAGAAGTTAATTATATCACCACATCACTGTCAGGTTATATGACTTAGTATAAAAGGGGCTCTTTCCAACTATCCTCACTAATAAACATGTAACATACACCATTTGACCCTTTATGGGTCCACAGTTCTCTATAGTTTTGGAGTAATGTGATAATAACACAAGGTAACCTTCCTTATGAAAGGTGAATCAGACCATGATTGCTTTATGGTCTGTTTTAGCCTGTACTGGCTCTAAACAATCAATAGTATTGATTGGGGTCACAAAGATGCCAGATTCTCTGCTATTAGAGACCATAAGGGCCATCTGGACCCTTTTGCCCTTAAAGAACCTGCAGAATATCTGTCATTGGTAATTACTGGTTGATTCCAATCAGCTAATAACCAACCAGTTATTAAGCCTCAAAAACAGATTTATGTTCAGAACCAATTACAATATATCTTGGTCTATACAGTTAGGGATGCAAGAAACCAAATGCATTCTGTTTTGGGTACCATCTGCTTTTCTGACTGTGGTGAAAGCATTCAGTCTCCATTCATGGATGAAAATGCAGTCACATATTACAGTATGATGGATGGTTGCAGGAGCCCCAGCCCAATTGGATCACCTTGATAGTTCTTCCACGGAACACACTTTCATCCAGGTCTATGGCTGCTTCAACAGAGCATTGTTCTGCAAATTCAATATATGCATAGCTGAATGGAAAAAAAAAAAAAAAAAAAAGTATCATTGTCGACATAAATCAACACAGTACAATAGGTTTTTGACACAATTTGCTTGTCATTTAGATTTTTTATAAAGGAAAGTCTTAGTGCAGTATTAAAACTTATTTTTTAAGGGGTAAGGGAAAACCCAGTGGGTTCATTTAGACATCTTCTATCTTACAGAACACAGTGGACAGGTATCATCCCCCAAGATACCAACTCTACCTTCTTTACCATTGCAAAGCTTTGTCACTTTCTCTACTGAAGTTTAAAATCTTCTAAAAGTTTGACTTATCTGCAACTGAACCACTTCTGGGATCTTCAATCTAAGTATCTACCAATAACTGATAGTTTGTTAACCACTTCTCTGTCTCTAATCTATTTTTTTTTTTTTTTACACAGTTACTTGGATTCTAGCTTTAAAATGTGCCAGCCATGCAAAGCAGATTGTATTTTATACAATGACTACAAACAGCACAAAACAATCACTCTTACCCTTTAGGGTGGCCAGTGTATTTATCACATAGAATGGTAATCCGGTTGATGGATCCACAGCTACTGAAGTGAGATTCTAGATCCTGGGCTGTACCTCCATAATCCACCTACAGTATTAGCAATACAAGAGAGAGACACCCTGAGAATTCCCAGGCCAGGTTCCAGCATCTGTAGGTCACACTTTGATCTCTCTGCTGCCACACTGATAGTCAGAAGCTTCCATATCCCCCTCCTCCCTCATCTGGTAGTAACTAATTACCTTTTTTGTTTTTAAGTAATACTATCAGGGGTGGAAATTGGGAGGTGCAAAATATGCTGCTGCACATAGGCTCCAAGTCAGTTCCGCACAGGGGCCCTAGGTTAGCTATGTCCACCACTGAATATATTTACCATCTTTGTGATTCCTGCGTTGTTCACTGCTCACCTGATACTTCTTCTGCCTGTGCCCAGATGTGGTGCCTCATCATACTGATGTGAAATCTGCTGCCTTCCAGAATATAAAACATAGTTATCCCAGGATACTGCAGGATAAGTATGCCCGCCAATCTAAAATGCAGTAGCACAGGATAAAGGAACGGGTAGGCAGAAAACTGCAAGGATGGACTGTGGAATGAGACCTACAGCTGAAAGACTGGTGTGTTCACCAACAACAAATTCTAAACAATAACATTCAAAATATATAATCTGGAAAACAACAGTTAATATTTGTATAAAGGTTTTTACACACTTACATTCCCAACATATATAGAGCGTTTATCGATCTCCCGCTTCTCTTCTGCGGTCATTAGATGGGGAACCCCTGAGAAAAAGAACACAAATTGCCTGCTACAGAAATTGTTAAAATATGCAAATACTTGAATATCCATTACCTAACTGCAGGTTCAACAATACATCATGCACTCAGTCAGTGAACATGCATGCCTTTGGAATCTTCAACAATGAGGTCAGAAAACACACCAAGGCATTTAAAACATCAAAAATGATTGGCTGGGTATTGTCTTTACATGACATCAACATAAAATAATGTCTGAAAATAATGAAAAAGATCTAGGATTTAACACAATAATTTTTTTTTACAGTACTACACCTATCTTGAAGAAATTAAAACAAAAATGTGCTTAATACAGATAACTTATAGAACCATATTTCATAATAAATATAACCATATTTCACAATAAATAGAGTGCTTAAGGCACTAAAGGATCAAAAAGCATACTGAATGTCTGGTACTCTTGTACCAAGGGTGGGTTTTAGAGCGGGACAAACTGGGCAGTTGCCCATGGCCTCCACTTTTCCAAGGCCCAAAAAACAGAATGGAAACTGTGCAGGCAGCTGAAATGATGTGAAATTTGTGGCCACTTCAAATTTTCCCAGGGCCCACTTTAAATCTGTTCCTGCTCATACCAAGTGAACCTACATAATACCAATGTCACCATTGCGCCCCAGTCCAATGTGTTGCATTATTGGGCTTCCTTGGGAGCACATCTAATACCTAATGATCTAGAATATGGTTGTTTACCTGTGTAAAGCCCATTTTTTACTTGAGTTGAATAATTGGGAAGGGCTATATATTTTTATTTAGGACTATGCACATATACATAATGCAAAGGAAAGGTGCACCTCTATTTAGCGTTTCTTAGATCCCAAAGTGGTCAAGTGCAGTGCTAGTGCTGGACTTTAGAATATTGAACATTTAGAATACCTTTACCTTTAGAATATTGGACATTGAATCATGGAAGCTCCTGTAATACATATTTGTAAAATAAGGATAATATGAAAAGAAGTTATTATTGTATTATCTAGGAGTACCTGCAGGCTGGCCAAAGAAAGGCAAATGTCTCTCTGTGAATGATGGACTAAATGGGTTCTGCCGGTTGTACCCAAAACAGTGCTCCCTGGGAATTTGCCGCAAACCTCCTCCTCTTGCACGGCGGCGGGTGCATTGAAGAGATTGGTTTTTCTGTTCTGGAAAACAGGGAATGATTGCCAACAGTTAGAGAGAGTTTGCTTTGCTAGAAAACCTTCATGACCACTCATGATGCTTGGTAAGATGTAGTGAAGTAGATGTGGGAACTAAAGAAAATCTGGAGAAAATAAATACATGACATGGATTTTAACCACTTCCTGCTATAGCTCCAAGAAGAAGTGTCCACCCAGGAATAATGCCTTAAAGTCATGTGGTCAGGTGGTGTTTGCCAACCCCTAGGATTTTTAGATACTGGAAAAAAGTTTCTTTTGACCAAATAGGTTCAGAAATATAACGAAATTGATTTTTTGGCATTATATTTGGTCAGAATAAACTCCTATTTCCAGCTGTATCCAAAAGTAAAATCCAAATAATTTGAGTTAGGATTACTTTAACTCGTTTTAAATACAATTTATCTCTATGATAAAGTGATAGCATGTACTGCAGCAACAAAATATTCAATGTTACATTACTTAGCAGTTGTCAGCCTATGAAGTTGATAACTAGGTACTGAATTGTCCCTGAGAGGAAGAACAGGGAGGTGGCATCAATAATGGTGTTTGCAAGCGGTTAATGCCTAGTTTGTACCTAATACACTTCCCTGTCCTTGCTCTGATCGAATCAATTAAAGCCTGAACATATGCATAATGGAGCATAATAATGTCATTCAACACCATGTTACCAATATTGTTACATTGTGCCTCATTATCAACATTAGGAGGATTTAGGTCAGGACTTTTTACCACTGGTGGGACTGCCTGTAGAAATGTCATCTGTTGTCAGATCCTTTAGGCGCTCCGTCTCCTCTTCCATCTCCCGTACACGCATCCTGATGGCCCTAAGTTCCTGAATACAAAGAAGTGGTCAGCTTGATCCTCTGCAACCTCAAATATGATACACAGCACAATGAGCCTTATATTAGAAGTATCTAGCACTGTTCGGCACTTTAGGATGAACGAGGCCCCATGTAACCCTAATTATATATATATATATATATAGCCATCTCTTTGCTTTTAGTTAAGTATGGTAATTTTGGACCTATTGGGAAAGGCCAGTTATACAGTTCAAATAGACAATCCATATAACAAAAACAACTACTTGAAATGAAGGGGATCAATTCCAAATTTATCTTTTTACCTTTTGGCAGGGCAGAATTCCTAAAAAGGCCACCCAGACCTTGGCCCAGGGTGTCACCAAAGACCTTCCAACTGTACTGTTTGGCAATTACAGTACAAAATTTGTAATCTCTGAATCTGCTGTAAGCCACTGTACTTTCCAGAATAGTACGGCTAGAAGGTCTGTGATAGGTTCCCCAGCTTGCACCATGCTTGTACATTCCCCTTCACCCTTCATGTGCATGTCCCCAGTTTGCCTGTGGGAGTTAATAGTAAGCTTTTCTATCTTCTGCATCCTAAATTATACTTTAATGTCCTGAACATTCCGTTCATAAAATACAATTAAGAGCCTGCTTTTAAGGCAATGGGGGCAAATGGGACCTACTCTAAAGGATAAAAAGTACAAATCCAGCCTTGCCCACAGGTACATGATCTCACATATCATCCAAGTAAGCAATGACTGCAAAATTCATTCAGTCAGGGTCTTCACCTGTACTAAAGTTTATTTCTCAGATTTCACTGCATTAAATGCATTTCTCACAGAGGCTGCAACATGTGTAATAGGGACCCCCTAATTTCCTGGCTGATAGTCATCCAGCATCATTTACCCATTGCCTTCTCGGTCTGACTATCCCTTTTTTTTTTTTTTTATAGATTTCAGTTCATTAAGTTAAGGAGGGTCAATATCGTGTGGGCTTTGTCTGGGGCAGTCTGCATTCAAATGTCACCTGTCTACTAGTACTATCCTGCAAAATACAGTTCACCTGGGATCTATGCAGGGATGGTGGGGAGAACAGTTATGTATCTGGTAAAAAAAAAAAAAAAAAAGGAATCCAAAAAGATTTGTACATCAAGCAAGGTGAAAAAGTAAGCAATGTTAAAAAATGGATGACAAACTGGATTACAGACTATGGAAGAGATGGGACCTCATGCTCATGGGAAGTAATGTATATATATTGTTATATCTGCCTCTTTACACATAATGTATAAGGCATTTACCGACAGCACTTACGGGATCATCCGGGTCACACTCATCACCATGGTCACTTTCACTTAGTCCTAGTTCTTGTTTTATAGCTTTTTGGGACATATCCCATGTCACATCCCGCTCTGGTTTGATAACTTTTTCAGACATATTCCACGTCACATCGAGCTTTGGTTTGACAACTTCTTCAGACATATCCCACGTCACATCCCACACTCTGCTATAGCTCAGGCCTGCAAAAAGTATAAAATAAAGAAAACTGGTGAAAAGGGATTTTTAATTGGGTCCCTAATTCTTCAACGCCTAGCACGGTCCCTGGACACCTCCTGGATCCAGTGAAAACGGTCCTCTCCTAGTTGCTTTGCACATTCTTTTTTTTACCCAGACTGTCTTTAGGGAATTACATAGGCTGTGCATATTTTGCCCATGAATGAGTGGCACTCATGCAGCATTATCTGAGCACTCTCTAGTTAAACGGTTCTTCCCTCTCTTAATGGAACAAAAGGAAGTGCTGTGGATGACTTCTAGGAAAGAGCAGAAGCATAACCTGTATATGTAATAAGTACATATTGGCTATGCCTATGTACATAAATAATAACAAATTGCATATGTTGTGTATTAATATTTACCATGTAAGTCCTATATATTTAATGTAGCAATGATTAGAGAGTGGACTATGTGATAACAAAACATTATTTTTCAGAAGGAAATGCAAATAACTTCCAAATTTTCTAACAAGAGGTTTTCTTTAATAGAGGATCCACACCACAATGTTGCAAGTGTTGATGTGCTTTGATATCATTCTTTCTAAATAGCAACCCAACATACTATACTAGCAGATTAAAAATGCTGTAGTATATCATTAGGCAGCTCACTCAAATAAATGGACCCTATTTAATGTACAGTGCTGCGTAATATGTTGGCACTATATAAATACTGTCTATTAATAAAAATGGACTGCATACTCCACCACGCATCTATGAAACCACATAGATATAAAGCCAGCCTAAATAATTGGACACACACAATACCTCATTACTCTCCCTTATTCCCAAGGATCCAAAGTAATGGACCCCCTCCCACCCAAGACATTTTGTTTACGGCAATTTGAAAGTTTCACTACCAATTACAGTACAATGAAAAAAAAAATCTATATTTACATATAGTTTTAAAGGGGAGGCATTTCAAATAATAAAAAAAAAATTTAACCTGAGAACAAAACCTAAAATATATTGAACTTACTAGTCAAATATGGTGGCTGTTGTTTTCATCAAAAATCTTTTGTCCTTGCAACTTCCTGTGCACTGAACCGACACTCACTTATCTACTGTGAACTACAAGCAACTTCTATGTAATGGAGATGAGGCGAGTAGGCAATGTTTGTAGTCCAGATCAGGAATACAGCCCCCAGTGACAACACTGAGTAAGCCTAGGAAATAAATGGTTACACTGGCAGAATTTATTTATATCAAAAACAGAAAGAAACAACTAAAGCAGCCACCACATCTAAAGATTGGTAAGCTGCAATATATGGCATGTTTATTTTACAATGCAAGTACTTTTCTATTAGATATCACAGCTGGAGTTTCTTTAATTCTTTAATTCATTAAGCACTTTGGATCTTCAGAGCACGTAGCGAGACATCCTGCCAACATTTTACAATATTTGTCAACTATGTAAAGCTTTATATAGAATGCAATTACATGTCAGTAAAAAGGTTCAGATGATCATGGGGAATAGCTGCAGGTGCACTGAGCACAATTAAATAGCACCTTACATTAGATCTATGTAGGAAATGAAGGTTGGTGGTGACAACAGTTGCTCAGTTAATTACACAGAAAGACCATGCTACCTTTAGTTTATATAAATGGAAGCATGCATGATGATCCTGCTATATTAAGCTGTTATTATACAGAATTGGTGCTTGAAAACTAAACTGCACTATTCATTAATGAACTGGTACCTGCTTGTATCATGACACTCACACCAGTAAATCTGCCAAAGATCTTCTGACTACATGCTGAAAAGGAGAGATTCTCATTCATCTTCCTCTCTTATTGCACAGGCTCTTCTATTCACCCTTTCACTACCTGGAAAGCTCCCAAATCCCAGCGCAGGATCCCCTGGCTACAGAAAATTGGTATCATAAGGGTTAATGCGATGCTCACACCTGTCAGATAACAGCTTCTAATAGGCCAGGTGCAGCCTGCGAGAAGAGGGCAGCCAGCCAACGCTCATGGCCTTATTTATCACTGTCTGTTCTCATTGTACATGGCAACCAATCAGTAGAGCTGGGAACACTCCATTTAAATGGGAATATATGATCATTGCCATGTGTTTTTAAAACCTGTAAAAGAGATCAGCTTCATGAAGATCATTTTATGTGTTTCTGTTTAAAAATCCTCTGTATAGATTGCAATCATCAACAAGACTTGCATCCTTTCTCATTACACACACATGTTGCTTCCTGCAGACATATTGCAGCAACAGAATTCCCATGATATGTCAATAGCTGTTTAATCAGTCACTGTGACAGGTCCTCTTAAATGCCCTCCATTAATACTCACCTGTACTGCACCTCCGCCATTTTGTCTGTCTCCAAAAATACAGAAAAACAGATTTCCTTCTAAACAATATGTACTATGAGAATATAGGAACTGCCATCATTGACCTTTACTTCTTAACATTCCAGTGTTCTAGCTATCTAGAAACCCCAACTGCTTCAATGTTTCACTGCTGCAAAACAAAATGCAGATCAGCAGTGCTGATTTCAGTCTGATTTTAATCTGAATGTATGTTCAGGATCAGTAATTTAGTTCTTGGAGTCACTGATCCTGCATTGGTATGCAGATTAGAAAGTCAGAATGGTCAGGTCACTATCATTCCTATAAGGTTAACAATGGCAATCCCTTTATTTTATTATTATTATAACTAATAATAATAATAATAAATAGGATTTATTTAGCGCCAACATATTACGCAGCAGTGTACATTAAATAGGGGTTGCAAATGACAGGCGAATACAGTCAGTGACACAGGAGCAGAGGACCCTGCCCCGAAGACTTATTGATTGCGCTGAAACATAGTTCTCCGTGCCTCGATCACACTCTTCAAAATTCTGCACTTTTGGGTATATTGGGTTGCCTGTGTCCCCCTCCGCACACTGTGGACCCCCTACATCACTACAGGATATGGTAGTGCCATGGAGTCAGAGGACAATAGTACAGTTCGCAGCAGGCGACTCCGGCAATCCATCATTCTTGGAAGTGTCTGCTATAGATCAGCGGTCGGCAACCAGTGGTCCGCAAGAAAATCCCGAGCCTGGGATCTGCACAGGGATTGTGGTCTGCGGATCTGATCGGTGCACCCCCCGGCAGGGTCAGGAGAAGGACCCCGCTGGGGGGATGCACCGACCAGAGCCGCAGACCACAATCCCCGTGCAGATCCCAGGCTCGGGGAAATGAGCTGGCTGTGTCTTTGATCTGAGCCTGTGATGGGAGAGTGGCAGGGGTTATGTAATCATGAAGTCACTATGGGGAAGGTTTCTTCCCCTTTGAGTGACACCCGGCTCCACATGCATGCGCGGTCAGGAGCCAGTAATTTTAGTAGTGCGCCGGACCGAAAAGGTTGGCTATAGATCATTGTTTTTTAACCGGGGTTCCATAAAACCGTAGGATTTTTACAGAGGTTGCTTGGGGTTTCCTGAGAAATTATTATTATTATTAACAGTATTTATATAGCGCCAACATATTACACATCGCTGTACATTAAATAGGGGTTGCAAATGACAGAAAGATACAGACAGTGACACGATTAGCAATTTGTGGCTCTCAGGTTGGTCTAGCTGATACCATACTAAAAAAGCTTGGGAAACACAGCTAACGTTCCCAAAGTGAGTGGCAGAAGTTGCGGTGAAGGAATGGAAGGGTTGGTTCTTCTCCTATTGCAGAAGACTATATATATATATATATATATATATATATATATATATGTATTATCTGTTAGTGTCACTTTATTCCATCTCTTTGAATGTTTACAGAGTATTTTTAGATTTTTTTGACTGTACTGCAGGGGTGTCATTTAACAGTAGAAATACTTTGCAATCTTGACTTTTTATAGGTGCATTTGGACACCTGAGAGAATCATGAAAGCACCTTTCTATTTGTGACCATTGCACAATGTTTTTTACATTTGTACAATTACACGATTGTATGTAAAGATGACAGCTTGGATCAGATGGATTTTATTTTTTTTTGGGGGGGGTTTAGCTACTTCCAGGCAAGATGAGCATGTTGCAGAGGGGGGTGACTTTAGTTATGAGGAATTAGATTAGTGTTAAGGTTTATGTAAGTGTACGAGGCATAGCAATAGCCATAAAGGCTCAGGGTCCTGCTATGGGGCCCAGGGGGTAGAAGGGGCCCCCATTAAGATGGCAGATAAAGTGAACCCATACTCTGCTGGCTAATTTGCCAATATAGTCAAGTAATCATATAACCTTTAGTTTGTTTACAGAGTTTTTTTCAATGCAATTTAACCTACAAATTTGAAAAATTTACTTGCCCTTTCCTCCTTATTAAGGGTCAGTGCTGTGGACGTCTCCTGCTAAATACCGCTGCATTCTGGGGTCAGTGACATTATTTTTCTCCCACTTATTGTACCTTAACCACTGGACGTAAACAAGGCCTCAGACCATACTACTCACCCCCAGTGTCACCATGGCAACCAGGGGCTGATCATTTGATGATGGCCTGTGGGCAAGGAGGCCGCTCAGTAAAGAGCCACTGGTTGGGTTTAAAATGGCGGCTGGCCTGCAGCTCTGGGGAAATTAAAGTATATTTAGTGTAGATCTTATAGCACTGGCCAGCTGAGGCATTTCTTAAAAGACTTTAGTTCCACTTCAAAACAATTTAAACATAAAATATATAGGTGCATAGGAAGATAGCACATATAAACACCCCCTGTGACATTTGCAATGGCGAAGCTGACATTATACACAAACATAAGAAGGCCTTCAATGTTTTGTTGTTTTGTCTCAAATCTCTGCCAGCACTAAAAAAAACCCTGTAGGTCTAACACAAAAAAGCCCTAAGTTCAAAACCTGGCCCGGTCAAGGCATGTTCCCCCCATGTTCTTGTGGGTCCCCTCCAAGCACTCGGTGTCCTTACATGTGGGAATGGGAAAAAAAAAACATCACAACCATGTTGTAGTGTGAGCAGCTGGGCATAATATAAGATGCCATCTTTTTGTAGTTCTGCTAATTCACATTTACCACTTCCTCATGCCAGGAACAGCTGCCACATGGGGCGATGCTACATGTAGGGTTTCCCCGTGGCAGCCCCCATAGGGAATGAATAGGGGCTGCAGTGAGTGGTAATAGTACCAGCTGTAAAATGTGCAGATGCTGGTTCTGTTTGCAGTCCTTGAGCAGTGGACATTTCCTCTTTTCTTGAGTATTCAGATAAATGCCAACCCTAAAGTCACATAAACCTATGAAAAAGAGAAAGGAAAGCAGCACGGTTTTTTGTTGGTAAAATATATTGTGCAATTGTTGTACACTTATATTACTAATAATTATTATCATGTATTGTTAATGTATAAAAACAATACATGATTAGTTACAATCATATACACATATGGTCCATAGCCCACTTCTATTGGTGAGGTGTAGGACCTAGTGCTATTCAAATTACTCCTAGGATACTTTAAGTTTGACTTACAAAACACTATTTGGAACATTTCCAAACGTTCTAAATGACATCTACAAGAATTCTGGTCATAATACCATAGGCTTTTCAAATTTGACAGGTGGCTTTTTTCTACTATATCTTAAGTTTGATTTACAGAAAAACTACATGCATTTTTGCACTGACTTTCAAAAAGTAATGCATGTCTAATTTTTAATGTAGTCTGGTGGTCAGGGCTGTTTTTCCTGTTTTGCCCTATTTCGCCTTTTGGAGAACCAAAACTCAACAGGTTTCCCATTATTGGTGTAGACTGTAATATGTACATGGCGCAAGACAGAGGAGATGGTAGCCAAAAGTGGGCCCCTGTGCAAAGCTGACTTGGGTCCCCTTGCTAAACTGACTTTGAGCAGCCATTGGAGCCCCTGTTGGCTGCAGAGGCCAACAGTCCATGCATAAGAGTCATGGGTTCACATGCAGTGACACACCTTGCACCTCTCTATGTTCACCCCTGGTGCCAGATAATGATAGGTGGTATTTGTAATAGTTTGTGCAATCCTTAGTAAGTAAAACAAAACAAAAAAACGACAGAGCCTTTATATTAAACTTTCCTTTATGACACAGATACAGATCACAGAACAGACATTGATCTGAATGAATGATTACAGCTGCCACAGATCAGACGTATAACACATTGAGATACTAGCATGCAAAGATACGCAGCTCCGTGTCTGCTGGGGCCTTAAAGACCCTGCCTCCCCCAACAAGAACACACTTATCCTTTCCATTCGGCAAATTCAGCTCAGAAGTCTTCTTAAAGCAAGAGTCCCCAAGATCAGCTGATGGAACCCCAACCTCTATAGTACTTTTAGAATATCTAAGATTAGGAAAGAATTGCTTGTGATAGATAGCAATGGCATGTAGGATTGGGGGAATTATAACTCATCATTAGGAAAAGTTAAAGGTAATTTATTATAGGCATACACTACTTTTATTCTGGGTGGGCACCAGTATATTGAATCACTTGATGGCTTCCTACGGAATCATGAATGTGGAGGTTTCCCTGCAGATGTTTCCCTATCTTAACAGACCAGACAGTTATTTCTTCTGCGCTAAAGAGAAACAACCAAAGGATTAGGTCACCATCAAGTTTGTACTGGTCAAGGCAGGTGGGTGGTTCTATGGAACCTGATAATGAAAATTTTTCTTGATGGAATATTACATATATAGGTAATGTGAAAGGTAATGATAATGTTAGATTAGGTAATGTGAAAAAACTCAACAGCAGCAATGAAAAAAAAAAATATCACCTAGAACTGGCCTTTGATGTTATATTGCGTAGCTACAATTTGCTGCCAAAATAAGATATTGGTAAAAACTGGTCCACAATTCATAAGATCTGTCCACACACAGCTGGTAAATTCTGATTGGCTGGTTTCACTTTGGCCACAGGAGCAGATCCAGTGCCAATTTTGTGCTAGACCGACTGCTCCAGTCAATATTCCAATCAGTAATCAAATGGTCAGGCATCCTAAAACACTGTCCTTCAAATTTTCTGGAATATAAAGTGATTTGAATTCTGATCTTTTTCTGATTGGCTATATTTGATCACTTATACACATCTAATATTTCCACAACCAATTGAAGCCCAAAAAAAAGGTCACTTCCGATCATTAATTTTGGATCAGAATGCATATTTAACCCCAGCACAAAGTGCACTGGGGCAAATGGCAAGTTCTGCACGTCTGTAAAATATGCTGACTTAATGCAATGTTCATTAATGTGTATCCAATCTGAATTGTCTTAAAGTGTTAAAGGGTTAAACCTCTGTTAAGCCAGAATTCATGTTTGTGTTTAAAAAGATTTTCCCAGAGGTACCATGATGTGAAGGCAATTTTCCCACAGTAAGAACCATTTTTTTACTGGTAAGAGTACAGAAAAGTTAAAACTTTCACATATTAAGATATTTATTGCTGTCTATGCCCCCCCCCCCAGGTAACTGCAGAAAAGACACCCCAAGATACTGAGGGTGTGACTTTTTCCTAGTCAGTTGGGTTGGGCTTTGACTTTTATTAATATATTTTTACAGTTAATAGATTTTTGTCATCTGAGACAACTGTTTATGGTCATCCTGGGTGAAAAATGAACATCAGAACATTCTACAACATTGTTTAGTGATCAGCCCTGCTGGATATGTTAGTGACCAACATCTTTTGCTTTACTATTAGAGATGATGCAGTGGGCTGCCTTCTGCTCATCCTACTCTCCCCCTTTCCATAGGACAGAACAGGCCAGGCTAGCCAGCAGCTTGTCCGTGCAGAGCTTGTTCATTACTACTCTCACCCAAAACAATCAATGACTATTGTTTTGGCATACAATCACTATGTGTTTGTATAGGGCTATGACTCCGTTATAGCTTTGGGTAAAATCATAGTGATTAGTAAAGGGCTAACTCACCTCTATATGGTTTACTACCAGTTTGATGAACCAAATAATATTCAGGAATCTGTGAATGAACACCAACTGGTAAGTTGGCAAATTGCTAATATAAACAAAGGGTTGGATTTCCATTGGTTGGTGGTCATTAGGAGCATAAAGCTACGTACACACTTCTATTGGTTCTCGCCCAAAAATCAGCTCAGGGCAAGGACGAGAATCTGTCTTTGAGACAAATGTGTACAGCGCGCGTCGAACGATCGTAATGCAAGTGAAGTGGGAGAGCGTGCAGTGGAGTGCCACTCTGTCGTTTTCCCCCTCTCCTCTGCATAGAGCAGAACGGTGCTATATGTACAACGTTCATGCAACGTGGAGTGCTTAGTCGTTGGAAAGGATCGTGAAAGATCTTTTCCAATGATTATAATTGCAAGTGTGTATGTGGCTTAGGAGATTTGATTATCTATGATCGTTTTATAGTTCATGGCAGCTTGAGCACCATAATATTGTTCTGTATATCTTAGGAACTTCAACCCAAAATCCTAGTACATCCCTACTAGCTGTCAATACAAAGCCAGACAATTTAATTAGGCTTCTTCATCAGATTTCCTAGACTAAAGAACCAAAAAAAAAGACCATAAAGGAAAGGGTGACGCCTTCATTAAAGGGAAAAGATATATATTATTGCAGGGATATCTCACAGACATGACAGAAGCTTGGAAGAGATCCAACCCACCTGTGCCCACTCTAAACAAACACATTCATTTTGGATGAATTTGACCTTTAATAAAAAACTCTGTTAAGACAGAAATATGGTTGCTGCCATTGCTAACATATTTTTTTAAAGTGGAACCTTTGGGGATGTCATTCTTAGCAATCCCTTACTACTTTGTGAGTCACTAACATAAACAAATTCTCGACCAACTCTGCGTTCTTGTTCTGGTAACTCATAAGTAGTGAAGTGAGGAAAAGTCTGACAGCCCTGATACTTGCACCTTGTGTACACTATATGGGCAAATGTTTGTGGACACCAGACCATCTCACCTATATATAAATTTGTTGGATATCCCAATCCAGAACCAAAGGCATTAATACAAATTTGCCATCCCCATCTTCCATTGTGGCTTTAACAGCCTTCACTCGTAAGAAATTATACCAAAGTACCTATGGGAATTTGTGCTTAATCAGCCAAAAGGGTATTTGTGAGGTCAAGTATTGATTTTAGATGAAAACGCCTGATTCACAATCAGCATTCCATTTTATGCCACGCCCATAAAACGTTTTTTAGCAAGTTTTTAAGAATCTTTGTACACCTGAATTCAATATTTGGAAGGTTGTCCACATACAATTTGGCCATAGAGTGTATTTTATGCCACATATATAAAGCAATATTATGGTTGCAGGACTGCGTTCTGATTGCAGTCTACCACAGTGTATTTTTGGAAGAAGGTAAAGCATAAAGAAAAAAGGAAATATAAATAAATAACATTTAGACCCCAAAATTCAGGACTCAGAAACTACAAGACTGCTGCTTTTTCTCCAACATTACAATAGAACGAGGACAGAGAAAAAAGGACTGATGCAATTTGGCAGTGTGACACAAGAAAATGCCACATACTCTCCATGATGCCACTGAAATGTACATCTGTATTGGTTTATGGAGGCCTCGGCAGATCTAAAAATGAGCAAGAGAGCTGTCATCTTTAAAGCTACGACCTCTTGGGGATAACAACAAGCCTCCAACTTTGGAGTCCCTGCTCACTAATCCTTGGGACATAGTATGATATATTTAAAGCTGCTTATTTTTTTAAAGTAAAAAGTCTAGGACAGAATTTTCCAGGACTGTCCAATATCCTTTCCCACGATGACATTTTGGTATAAATGTGAAGCTTTCGTGGCCTTTTTGCAGTTCCATACAGGGCTGTGAACTTAAGAGGTAGTGCAAGAAAGTATACGAGGGCAGTAATCCGTGCTGTGATTGAATGTCCAGCTGTTGAAAACTCCTCCAATCCTGCTTTAAAGTAGGGAAGAGACTGAATTTCATGATTTGATAGCGAAGTACTTGGCAAATGATAGGAACAGGGTACCAGCCTGCATGGATTCAGCAAACATGGGTAAAATAACTGAGCAAGTCACAATACACAGCAACAAAGAGACAATTGTATGCTAGAAAAATAGATGTCACCTTAACAGCAATGGAGGTTACAGAGCGTCCAAACATACAATAGTAGAGGAAATTAGAGAAGTAGTAAAGACACGGCAGGTTTGTCTCTTTATACACACACCAAATATTTTATATATTACTTTCAGTTTTCTTTTTTCCATAAGATGTATAAAAATAAATTTTCCTTCATATCTGTAGGGATGAGCGGTGAAATTTTGACCAGGTCAAAATCATCTTTAGAGGGCAAAACTATTCAGTTGAGTTGAATGTCACAGTAAAAATTCAGAGATTTAGACTTTTTTTTGGTCAATGGCCAACAACTTTTTTTATTTATTACAAAGCCCATTAACATGGTATGACACTAAAACTGTTGTTGTGTCATGTGTTGTGGGAAAATGTGCCAGGAAAAAAAAGCTCTGATGTAATTTAACCCCCATCTGGTTTTAAAAAAGTTTTTTTTACCTATAAATTAACTATAATTTATGAAACAAGGACGTCGGACCTCCCCTCCAATTGTAGTGGCAATACCATGTTCAGTGGCTTTGCAATTAAGTTTAAAATTTGGCAGAGAATTAGCATTAGTTGGTTTTATAGTTGGTTTTCCCAACTATAACTTTGATTTAAAGAAAAACTACGTGTGAACATTTTTAGGTTTTTCAAAGAATAGAGATAATGTTACAACAGAATACTGGCACCCCCTAATTTAGGGCTATGCAAAAGACAAAAAAGTTGGTGGCCATAGTTTTCAATACAATTTGCAGCTGAATTCAAAATATCAACATGCAAGTTTAAATTCGGCAATATGTCCATCCCTATGTATCTGACTCGAGAGATAAAGCAGGTTAACAAAATGGACGACGTGCTAATAGCTGTAATCCAATTCTACGCTGCATGATTTATAAATGTACAACTTAATACGGTGCAACCTATTAACATATGCCTATCATTTACAGGAGGGGCAAAATAATGCCTCAACATACTAAGCGGCTGCTGATGCGGTGAAACAGGTACCCTTAATTTCGTTTTGTTTGTTTTTCTCTTTATTGGCCAGCAGGAGTCACTAGAGCTTTAAACAAAATTAATTGGTGGAAAACTAGTAAAAGGCGCTGTCGATAACAACCAATCAGGTGTTAGCTTTTATTCTTTATTCAGAAATAGGACAAATAGAGGTGTCACAGTGGGTGGGGCACTAGGGGCAACTAAACAAGCAATTTAAAGGGTTACTTCATCTAAGTCAGATATTTCGGATTCAGGTAAGTTCAATCACCTTACAACTTTTTGAAATATCTGGCTGTTTCGTTCATAAAGCAAAGCTATACTTTAGGTAAGTTGTGCAGTTAGATCCCAACTATAATATTCCCAACTCTGCCCACCTCCCATGCTCAGTATAAAGGAGAATCCCTTTCCTTGGCATTTTCGTGATTCGGGCCATAACCAAATTTGGATAAAATAACCCTTTAAGAATTTACGGCTACATTTCCTATTTGATGAAGCTGTGCACATGTGCAGTTGATAGCAGGACACACACATATGCTAGACTTCAGGATGATGGCAATGTCACAATCAATGTGAAGAGCTTTAAATTATTAGGATTTAAAGGGAATCTGGCAATACTGAAATAGTTTTGGAGAGGTCTCAGATATATCTTATCAGGCATAAGACGGAATCTGAGCACTTGAAGTCATGTCATTTTGCCAGAACGCAGCTCAAATCAGGGAGAACGGGGAACTTTTGGCAATGGAGACAAAAGCACCATGAGGGACCTTTAATGGTAGGTAAAGATTTCTTGGTGCCACCATACAAAGTATGCCATAAGGATCTTTTACTATAATGAAAGATTGGTTTTGTTTTAGCAACATGGCTTCTTGACTCACACTTTTTACATGCAAATAAAAAAAAAATGAGGACTTGGATGGATGATGTGTAAACTAGGATGTATTTTATGAGCTCAAGACAAATGTGTGAATATATGGAGTGAACTAAATAAAACACAAAGCCTTCTTCACAAAAAATCAACTTTCCTAACAAGTGCACCACACACTTCAGTCTGCATTCCTCTAGCACCTGCTTCTTTTTCAGCTCCATGAAGTCATATGATCTGATCTGAATAAGGGAGTATCTCTATTTAGGGCCACCAATCTAACATGTATTGGTGGGGTCCTCCAATAGACTTCCATGCCATGTGACAGGTGCCCTTGGAGCCTTATTCTTCCCTGGACTTCTTCTTAGAGTAAATACTTAACTACAGCAATATATATGGGCACCATAATTAATGCCAAAATCTATGCTCTTCATATGGAAATGTGTCTGGCCCATATAATAAAAATGTCCCATATATAACTTCCTACTATTAGGCTCCTCTTGGGAATGGTCAACAGCTGCCTCTGTTGACCTATATCCCCCACAATGACACTACTTGGCAATGGTTCAGCAGCAGATGAACAGAGCAGGAGTTTCCAACCCAGCTGCACAAAGTTTTTTGCTTCCCACTAAGCTGTTTCTTGAATCAGGTACAAGTTTTCTTTTGGTTAAACTGGCATTTTACAGACATTGTACAGACCTAGGAAGCGTTTCCTAGGTCTGTACTTGTCTGTAAGGGGGTAGAATTTCAGGATAAGCCAATAAAGACACGGACGGGAATTGGGCATTTCCTAATGGAAATGGTTTCTCTTCAGAAGTCACCTAGAAGTAATTGCCATAGTTATTCTGGTACAACTAACCAAAGTGGAATTGAGGTTGAAGCCAATTCCGTTATATAGCCAGGATATTTTGGCGTATCCCCAGGTTTTATTTTCCACATTAGTTATGAGAAATGTAAAAGAAGAACTATTGCACAGTAGGCAGGCTTTTGGAGGAACCTTTAGAGCAACATGTAATACACAGTTGTTTAAATTACTATAAACTAGTCATTTCACCAAAGCCCTATGTGATACATGGGACGGGAATAACATAAAGGAGCATGGTATTCAGTATGCTTTCATGGAACATGGTTTGGAGCCTATAATGAGCATTGGGAGCAGAAGACTTTCTATCTAATGTACTGTGTGCAATTGTGGAAAGCTTGGTTCATGGTAATGGCTAATATGGTGGATGTGGTTAGGTGGCAAAGCAAACATAAGTCTTATATATGACGGTGCACACCTATATTTATAGATTGCTGGTGCTCACTTATTTCATTCAAACACTGGAGTCCATAGTGAGACAGTAAAAATGACCTCAATATCCAAAAAACTTAAATCTGATTAGGGCTGAAAATTCTGCAGAAAGAATCAGATCCAGATCCAATATTTAGTATTTTTTTATCTATGGATATGATTGACCAATGAGCACTGACAACTGGGTGCATGCTAAACCTTTTTAGATTTAGATAGAGCATTATAAAGAAAATTTGGAAGGGGATACCCCCTTCATATAATATTGATTTGCATGGTGAGTTGGGAAGGGTTAGACTTTTTATTAGGTTTTTATTGCAGTTTTTGTCCCCATTGGGGGAGATTCCACTTCCTCTCCCAGTGGCATAGCAGGAAGTTAGTGGCAAACATAGCAGTTTCGATAACTTAAATGGTCTAGAAAAATAAAAAAAGGTCCAGCTGCAGCTAATTATTTAGTACATTACTGCCTTGTGCACAGTGCTACTTAAAAAAAGTCTATGTGTCCTGCTTTGTTGTATTATGTGTTATCTCCAAAGAATTTGGATTTTCGAATTATTGCAATACAATGCAATGGGATGTGGTGAGTAAAAAAAAAAGTTATGACAGGGAAGACCAGGCAGAATTAAATTAAATTTCAGTGCTTGTCAATGCAAGGGTCTTAGGAGATGATAGACGTGGTGAAATGGAAAAACAATGAAAAGAGTTAGGTACATTCAGCCAATCAGAATTCTCCCTGGCACACAGATAATGTTTATGGCGACAAAGTTTAATAAACTGGTAGGATATTTAAATCTACTTTATGGCTTTACAAATATGACATTACAATTTGGGCTTTACATATCAAAGTGTCTTAAAGAAGAACTGTTGTTCTATGAAAACCTATAGAAATCCCTATTTTATTATTTTGCAGCAGTATGGGTTAAGTAAAGCACAAGGTATTTGGTTGCAATGATTGATGAAAAAAACTCTTTCTTAGGACACTTTAATAACCAAAGCTGAATGATAGTTTTCCTTTTATGGATCACATGATCAAGTTTTGCCATGGCTGCAAAGTCACAGTTACCTTAGCACTCTGACCCACCAATGTGAACTATGCTATACGTCTCCACATCCCTTAACAATGGGTTGTGATGGATATTTTTGAAAGAATATATGGGCTTATTCCAAAGGCCATTATGTAAGTGTCTGAAGGAAGAACTGTTTTTTGTACAGCAATCAATCACATACTTCTTATGCTGAACTCACAAGTCCATTTAACATAGGTAACACATCAATTCTTTCTTTAGCCACTTTCATGGGGCCAACAATGCAAAAAGCATTTCTTAAAGTAACCAACAGCAACCAATCAGCTTTTAGGTCATGGAGGGAGCAGACTAGCAAAATCTGTGTCATGATTGGTTGCTAATGCTTACTATGTTTGTCAACCCATTGCACTCCATCAATACAAAAGACCAAGAGAGCTTCATATTTGTCACCGTTCTGTTTGCTGCCTTTTCCTGCCCACTTACATTATTTTTATGGTTGTTAGAAATATGCAGCTTACTCCCCCGATCCATCAGTAGCCTTGCACTTTTTATATTGCACTCGTGTCCCCTACATGGGAATTCTTCATTTTGCTTTTATAAATAGAAAATAAAAGAAAAAAAAACTGTACAATCTTGCCAAACGTGGGCTGAAGTCTGTGAGCCAGGTGGGGCCCCGGATTCACTTCCCACCAGTCCCCCCCAATGGGGTGTGTTGTCCATGACTGTCTATTAAATAATTATATTTGGGGTATTACTGCAGGCCGTTGGGGCGAGCAGAGGTTGGTTGATCCGGAGACACCTATACATAATTTCATTGTTTGTTTTAACGATGTCTCTAGTTGCCTTTTTTTATTTCCTCTCAGACAATCCAAGAACTGGACGAGAGCAATGGGGTCCTGAACAGCCGAGCAACACAAGAGGCATTTGCTACAGGAGAGGTAGGTAGGAGGAGATCAATCTGGAAGTGCAGCAATGGTGGTGCCTCTTTGGAGCACTTCTTCTTTAGCATTGGTTCAAATAAGGTGTCCTTCCTCTAGCTGGGCACCCAGCAGAACTCCCAGAATACTTTGCAGTTTCCTGTTTTAAATCCAGGAAACTCCCTCCCACTCCTCCCGCCATGACGGACCAGACTTTGGCAGGGCTGGCAAAAAAAAAAAAGTTTGGGTTAGGGTTTCAATATTTTTGGATTTCTTTTTAAGAGGTGTTCTTGGTGTTGGACATTTCTTGGCTATCTAGCAAGGTAGTTTCATTTGTATATCTGGTTTATGATTTTTTTGGATTTCAATTTCAGTTAAAGCCAAAGATATAAGAGCAGTTTTTTTTAACATCCCCCAAGCCACGATCTTCTGTACCTCCTTCTACGGATATTCGTTCCTATATTAAGAGGCAAGACGGGGCCTTTTGTAATCTTTAGAGTCATATCGGCCAAAACCAAACCACACTGACATGCAGGTCCTAGCCCACCCAGAATGAGACAAGAGAGGGGGGTCAGGTAAAGTCTTGATGGAAACTGGAATATGTCAGCAAGGCTGACCACTGCACACTTCGTGCATTGAAGTGGTTGGTCTCCGTCCTCAGATATTTATCGCGGTAGGTCTCCATTAGCGTGAGGCTGTATCCAGAAGAAGGGGTGTGGCAGGGGTTCCAGAACGAGAGGCAGAGCTACTTGTGGTGGGGCTGGCTGCAGGTGTAGCAGGGGTGGTTGGTGCTGGTGGCGCACTGGAAGGGTGGTGCAGGGATTGGCCGCATACGTGATGATGTTTCTCCCAGTCCTTGTGTTGGCAGAAAGAGCCACAGTATCGCGCTGTGTTGCAGCCGCTGCAGGTCTCACTTGCTTTCCGGCCGCAGTTCCAACAACTCTACAAAATAGGAGAAAAAAACTTGCTGAAAGTGATATATGCAAAATAAGCACAAAATTGTAGGGCTCATGAGATCTGTCTCAGCCAATAAATCCAACATTCACTAAGGCTTAATGCTGGTAAGCAGTGATTCTCGGTTGATGATCACTGTCAGGGCATATTGGGAGTTATGTACAAATTACAACATTTAGTCAAAAGATCATGAACACCCCTCCATAATATTGAGTTCACAAAGCCAGCTCCTTAAGGACATATTTTGATGCGTTTTGAGTGTCTTCAAAGCCCTGACCTTAACCCTACAGAACATCTTTGGAATTAATTAGAATGCAGATTTCAAGCCAGGTCTTCTCATTCAACATCAGCAGCTGACCCTACAAATACATATCGAGCTGACTAGTCAAAATTTTCGACAGCCATTCCAAACTCTTGTTGAACTTTTGTGGGCAGGACGGTGGCTCAGAGGTAAGTCCCAGGTTCGATTCTTGGCCAGGACACTTGCAAGGAGTATGCAGGTTCTCCCCGTATTTCTGTGGGTTTCCTACCTCATTCCATAAAAACATGCAGCTAGGTTAATTGGCTACCCCCCAAAAATAGTCCTTAGACTGTAATAAACACATACTGTATGACTGAGGTAAGGATATTAGATTGTAAGCCCCTTTGAGAGACAGCTAGTGACATGACTATGGACTTTGTACAGCGCTGTGTAATATGATTGTGCTATATAAATACTGTATAATAATAATAATACCCCCTCAGAAGAGTGCTGTAGCTGTATGGAGGGTGCTACATAATAATATACCCATATTTCATGACCACGTGTCTACAAACCTTTGGCTTCACCTGCTGGGCCAACATTATTTTCATTGTGTAAATGGCTCAGTGACAGGCAGAATTGCATTGTCTATACAGCTGCCCAAACTGTTTAAGGGTTTGCTTTGTGTTATCTATTGTCAGTCAGTAAAAAGAATGGCTGTGCATGCATTACACAGAGTCAGCTTTAACCTCCTTGACCAGGATGCTAGCTCTAAGATAACACTAATATATACATTTGATGCACTGGTGCCAGTGCAGGTTTTGCCAATGTTTATAAATGTCTGGCACAGATTATCCCGCCGCTGGCCTTAGATGTGATGTAAATTTGCAATGCTGCAATGTGATTATTGAAAAAGAGAAGACTGCAGTTCCTCCTACGTGAAGCAGACTAATGATATCACCCCAGCAGTAGCTCCAATATTGTGTTTTAATAAGTATAGTAAACTTTTTTGATATTAAACTTTTATATATTGTTACCTGCCAATTATTTTAAACCTTTTTTTAATAAAAGGTGCTATAAGGGGTTCAAGATAGCTGCTGGAAAATGTGCAAATGCTTTGTAAAAGCTTACTGTACATGCTCTTTTTCTACAAGCTAAAGCACATGCGTACTAAGCTAAATGTTTTTTTAAAGAATCCCCTGCCTCCAGCTCAGCACCCCATGACCGTTACCTCACTTGAGTCCTCCTGCTGGTTGATGACGGAGACGGCGTCCTCGGATGCTTGCCGCTTTGCCTCCTCCAGTGCTCGTTCCATTTTGGCTCTCTCTAAAGTGATGAGGTCGTGAGCCTTGCGCTCCGCTTCCGACACAGCCTTCTGCAATTCGGACATGGCCTGCCGCTTGACTTCGTTCACCGCCTCCTCTGTGCGGGCAGAGAGACAGCTCAGAGGTGAAGATGAGCCCTGGGAGGGGGGACTCAGGTGTAGGAGGGGTTTAATGATTTAGGTCTATACCCTACACTACAACTAACACATAATATAGTGACAGGCAACCGGTAGATCCAGCTGTGGAACTACATCATTCAGCATATACTGAAAGCTCTCAGTCTGTCTCTTTGGCAGGAAAATTATCCTGAGCCTTGTAGTTCTACAACCACCAAAAATCCACTGATAGCCTATCACGAGACTATAACACTGAGGATTAACAAAGCTACAGAAAGAGAAAGAAGGTGCACACATATTCTATAAGCTGCTAACAGTGCAACTCTTTGTATGAGATTGGAGTAATATAGGTTACCCGTTCAGCATCGCAGGACATGCCCCCTTTAATTGACTAACAGGTCCTCTTTAAGGGACATCATCCAGACAGTATTATGCTATAAAAATGACCTTTTTGTCAACTAAAGCTCATTGCATTTTAACTACCTCCACTGTATGTTGTGGTAAAACTTATATAATAAATATAAGCTACTATTTGCAAAGTGGATTGCTCGCTTAACAGCTACTGAAGGCTCTGCATGGCAATATTTACAGATAATTAATTGTATAGCCATATATATATTGGGTCCCCACCATTCTACCTATGGCACAACCTGGCTTTAAGTAAAGTTTGCTAGTTTACAAATATAATAGGAACACACTGATGTTGTGGGCACAAGATATATATATATATAACTCACCTGCCTTCCTCCAGATCTCTTCAGGCATGTAGCCAGCTGGCGGCCTATGTAAGAAGTCCCTTGATGGCTCTAAAGCAAAAGAGAAGAGTTGATGAACAGTGTACAGACAGCTGCACAGTCTTGTCTGTGCCGTGCAGCAGCCCGGTAAATCACAACCCACAACCCATAACACTTTCTATGGGCAACTTTTCTGTTCTTTATTTACTGACCTGCCGGTGAAGACTCGGTGCTTGAAGAGCTGTTATGATGCCGTGCTGGTTGAGTCACAGAGCTGACACTCTTTTTCAGGTCCTCCGCATCACTGTAACGTCTTATCCAGTGGTTGAGCTCTTCTCGATCTGCTTCTTGGCACCGGCGGAGGACTGTCAGGGAGCGACGGGTTTTTTCAACCATATCCAAAATGCAATTTAAAAGCTGGTGGTAAAAAAATGAAATAGTATATCATTTGTTTGGCACAAATACAGCAGTGATAAATAGGATCCATATTCCAATATCATAAAGGAATCAGTACTATAGGGGGCCCAATGCAACATGGTTGACCAGACCTTTGCCATCTGTCTGACATTTTTGAGCTTCATCCTTTTCCCATTGAGCTTTAGATATTGTAGTCCTTACTAAAAGTATACACGTACGTTTCCTTTGTATCTACCATGCTCTATTCAGCAAAGAATGTGACTTACTCCATGTGGCTGGACAGGGCCAATCAACGCTGAATGGCTTACACACATTGACCCTGATTTATTAAAGCTCTCCAAAGCTGGAGAGAATACACTTTCATCAGCGAACTGGGTAATCCAGCAAACCTGGAATGGGTTTACTAAAAGTTATTTGCTATTTGTTAGCAAATGCTTTCAATCCTGGGCCTGATCCATTCCAGGTTTGCTGGATCACCCAGCTTCACTGATGAAAGTGTATCCTCGCAAGCTTTGGGGAGCTTTATTAAATAAAGGGCCACTGAATGGAGTGGCAGGGGAGTAAATAGAAATCAGCATGTGCTGCAGGGATGGGAAGAATTCAATTGTACCTGCTTCTTTGGCCTGAGTGGGCAAAGCACAGGTTCAAAGTAGGAACTCCATAATAATTACTTAGTTGTTTATCTCCAAATATAATTGGATTCTTGAACAAATGGATCTCTTAGTATTCAAATTCGATCTTCAAAATTAAACTCCGAGAATCATTTCTTGATCAGCCAGTTTAGCAGGCATTAGCATTTAATTCTTTTAAAACGTGACCCAAAGTGGCCAATCAGACAACATTGTTCAGCAGCTTTGTTGTCGTATATAAAAAAAGTGATAATAATGACACTATGTTGATCTTTAGAACTGTAATTTACTTGGCATACTCACATTGTTGAGATGTTTCCACTCTTCTGCCCACTCCCGTTCTGTCAGCCGGTGATCAATGACCTCATGCACAGCTGAAAGAGGAAATACAAGCTGTTTATCTAGGATAATTATAACCAGACATTCTCATTTATATGTTTTGTTGAAAGAAAAGAAAAATCTTTAGTTGTATGGCAGATGGGAGATTCCTGATTATAGGGTAGACATGGACAGAAGTTTACAAAAAACATGATTGTATTCAACAAATGGCTACACTAAATGGCAAAAAGTTGACACATACAATAGATTGCCATCTGACTGTCATAAAATTTTCCTTCCATCCAGTTTGGGTTAAGACCGTTTCAGTTGTAGTGTGTGCTCCTGTGCATAAAGCAAACTCCATTTCATTTGGTGTGGAGGAACTTGAGTGGTCTGCATACAGCCTTGGCTTTAACCCAATAGGATGAATTGGAATGTTGATTACAAGCCAAGCTCATTCAACATCACATGGCACAAACAGGCATAAAATCTTGCAAAAAGCTTTCCGAAAAGGGTAGAAGCTGTTATAGCTGCAAAGGCATATGTGTGTGGGAAATATCAGGTGTGATCGTATACTGTACAACAAAGTACCCAAGTACTTTGTGTGTGAAATAGAAATAAGGCATCAGTGTGAACATTTTGTTGTGGTGTATGGTTGTGTTATAACACCCAAGTTAGCCTGTGTGCACCTCTTACCATACTGGTGCCATTATACAGCATTTTAGCTGATGCATGAATTACACAGTCTGCTGCTGAGATCACACTGCTTTGCAGGCATCTGCTAGACTGGCATTGAAAGAAACCCAAAATAGACCGTATGACATTATTAGCTGAAGCTCCGGCTGTTACACAAGACCAGATGTGTAAACACAAAGCAGGACCCTCTGTTTATTACAGCACAGCTCTGTATTTCCAGTTTTTTTTATGGCAATTGATAACAGTCAATATCCTAATCTTGCTGTCATTTAAACTTATATAAAAGAACAAAGAAATATCAAGATTGCTATTGCTGCCATTCCTAAATATAAAAGAGAATTTCTAAATTGGTGGAGATGCATATGTTTTTATTTAAGATGACAGATTATCTTTATTAGTTATATGAATGCTGGGGTAAGGGTTATGGCTGGGTCTACACCAACATTTTTAAAAACACATGTAAACATTCCTATTGCGTTTATATGCGTTTTTATGCACATTTAAAACTTGGCTTTAAAACGTGGGAAAACGCCTATGCTGCTTTTTTAACTTATTTGCCTTTTAAGTGCTTCAAAACGTGGGAAACCATGGTAAAACATCCCACTGAAATCAATAGAAGCATTTACCCCCTTTTTTTTGAGCATTTTCCAGCTTTTACCCAGCATTTTATATTTTTTAAACATTGCAAGCAAGGTTTAAGATAAAGCTCATAAACGTGCCTCAAGGAAACGTCCTAGTGTAGAATAGCTGATTGGAATGCAAAGGGATTTCAAACATGTGCTTTAAAAGCCTCAAGATAAACGCTGGGGAAAACGTCCGTGTAGACTAAGCCTATATCAGGTCTGTAAAGATAACAAACCAGCAACCTCCCTCAATAAAATTAATATAGAGTATATACCCAATTCTCCAGCAGTCTGTGTCTCCTTTCTCTCCCTTGTTCCAGGACTGCAGCCTCCAGTAGTTCTTCTGGTTTGCATTTTCTGAAGTGTTGGGTTTCCCGCATCCCCAAACGTGCTGTGGTTCCTTTCTCTGACCCCTACGTCACTGATGAGTTCTGTAATGAAGTAGGGGGGGGGGGTCAGGGAAAGGAAACATAGCATACAGTGGGGACACAGGCACAGACAGGCACAGACACTACTAGAAGTGTCAATTGGTTTGGAAGTGTCGAGTTTTTATGCCAAAGGCTCAGAGGTAAAGGAAACAGGCAGCTGGAGATGTGAGTATAAAACTTTTTCTAATACAGGGAGTGCTAGTAAGATTTGGGGATTTCTAATTCTAATGTATTATATGATATTAAATATTTTTCTGTAGCTTATACGTGATAAACTAGAAACATAGAGGTAACAATAAGTATGGTTTAGATGTCAAGCAAAGCTAAAGCCATATTTGAAATTAATTTTAAGTGTAAAGATCTGTATGTACATATTTCTCAATGCTGCTTGTAGATATTTTAGGTCTTTTGAATTGTATGTGTACTAGCCCTTTAATAGAATTTGAGTTCACATGTGCATTTTATCTTTCTGTTCTGTAAAAACGGTAGATGCAGCAAACAGTTTACATTACTCAGAGAACTGTTTGTATAACTTGGATGTCCGGTATTATAAACTGTACTTAGGACACTTACACTTTAATATCCTACTACTAAAAGCAGAGATCACAGTTAATCAGATGTTCCACTCTTTTAATATTTAAGGTTATGGACATTGCTCCTGATCTTTTTTACTGAAAGGTCTAAAGTGACTTTTTATAATTGCTGCCTGTAAAGAAAACATTAATACCTGACTGGCCCACTGATATTTGCTACCAATCCAACACCTTCTAGGAGTGCTGGATCCCTGGTACCCTGCTGGGCACTGTGGTTCTAACACTGGCCCTTACATCGCTACCTTGTCCTATAGCCATTAAGCACCCAGCAACCCACAGGGTACACTAAGGGAACAGGTATGTGAATCTCCAGGTAGTGTCAGATGCTACTACAGCTCTGCAACCAATGGAAGATGAGGGTCATGGGCAGCATGACGAGTAAGTATAAAATCTTTTCTTTACGGTCAGAATTATTTAAATCTACATTTTAATATAAAAATGCAAAAAGATCCCACTTTCCTGCTCGTTTTGCAGGCATTAAATATGTGTCAAGTCCAAGAAAATAAACTATGCTGAGCCTGCAAGACAGCTGATCATGTGATAAAATGCCTTGGCATTGTGGCTTAAGGGGAGGATCAGGCTTCTTCGGAGCAGATGCCATGAATTCCCATCTTCCCATCTCCATATTGATATTTTAATTTATAAAAAAGTAATAATGTTCTAAGGAAGGGGGCATTTTCAATTTGCAGAACTATAAGTCTGATTCAGCTGAAGGCAGCTTGAACCTCTTGCAAAGGCTGCTGGCTAAAGAAACCCTGCAAGACATTTGTTTGAATGCACTTGGAATAGCATTTAGTTGATTTAAACTAAAAGTTTATTTAGGTTTTAAATTGTCCAGACACCGGGCCGTTTTCTAGAACAGATTTTGCTCCTCACAGCTATAAATTATATTTTCTATCTTCTGCAGCATGGAAAAGTGAAAGGGTAAATGGGATTGATTGCTATTGACAAAGTCTTTCCCTCTAGACACTTTCATGCTCTTTATATGCCTGGCTGGTTTTACACTTGGCACTTAGCCACTCATAGGCCTCCTTGGCTCCATTTAACGTCCTAGATATAGAGGAATGTCTCTCATACCTGCCTGCCGGTGACGGTCTCGCAGTTCCCGAGGGTCTGTATGCCGGTAGTGATGGGCCAGCACCATGTCCTCCAATCGGTAATGCTGAGTAGGGGGTGGGGTGTGGTGTGGGAGTCCATTGGTGGGAGGGTGTAGGAGTCCATTACTGGGGCTGTATCTTTGTGCTGGACTTGTGGTGCATGGCCGCTTGGCAAGGTGATCTGGGTGGAGACCTTCCTGTGCATTCTCTTTGGTCCTAAAGAAAAATGTGGGTAATTGTTTTAAACCCCTCGCTTCCATGTATAGGTTTTATAGATATATAGTGCATGGAGCCATATTTGCTCATTACATTTATTCCTAACATTGTAAGTCTATGGGGTCTTTTTGTAAAGCAATTAATCTAACGTTCATTGAAACATATCCTGGTGGGGAATCTTCCAGGTCTATGAGTTTCAATGGCAGTAATTGATTCTCCACCAGGGAATGTTTCAATGATGTCAAATTTACTGCTTTATAAATAGACCCCTATCTTGGC
>NC_092866.1:12649136-12943403 GCF_032062135.1 Pyxicephalus adspersus | reverse complement strand
AAGCCTCTGTCCTGCACAAGAGCAAGCAGGGAAGCCCCGTTTGTATCTAGGAGTCGTCTGTATGTTGGATGTCCTTAACCCGGGGACCACCTGTATCTATTTGGAACTACAAAAGCAGTATTTATCATATATCAATTATTTGAGAGTGTGCAAAGTATAAAAAATTTAAATAATCAAGTACACTTATGTACTACTTATTCTCAAATTGTATCACTGGGAATAATTCAATAATAAAAAATCAGTGTGAACAATTTTTGGAGGTCAGTATTGTCAAACATGCCCCTTACAGCCATCATACAGCCCCTTTCTGCTTTTTACCTTTGTCCATTTATGTTGTCTTTCCTAAAAATGCACCAGACTGCAGTTATATATACAAGCCAACACATTCTCTTATAGTCATACCTGTCAGGTGTCCGCCTCTTGCCATTCTCATTCACCTCTAATAGCAGCTGATCAGAAGAGTCACTGGGTGAGCTGCTGACGCTGGTGTCAAGGAGAAGCTGTTCATGCTGTGCCAGGTACTGTGCCGGGCTTTGCTTTGCCAAACGGGCACAGTGTAGAAGCTCCCGCTGCAGCAATGGAAGGTTAGCCTGGAATGAAAAAGATTATATGTATGTAATAGTGGCATATAGTGGAGCTACATGCTATAAATGCCGAATTACAAGGTATTTATGTATTGGCCAAAACACGTTGGGCCTGATTTGTTAAAGCTGAGTGATCCAGCAAATCTGGAATGAATTTCTCCAAAGTAATTTGCTATTTGATAGCAAATGTTTTGAATCTTGGACCAGATCTTTTCCAGTTTTGCTGGATCACTCAGCTTCAATGATGAAAGTGTATCCTCTCCAGCCTTTGAGAGCTTAACCAAATCAGGCGCATTCTGTGGATTCTTCACCTCTCCCCCAGTCATCAGAAGGAGTTTTAATAAATCAGGCATAAATATTCTATTAGACCATGAGGAGTTTATTGCCAAATCCTTCTCTGTGCTACAGGACATATCAGCTCATGTGTGTAAGAGAGTATAACACTTGTTACATTCTTCATTGCAAAATACATTGTAACCATATTCTCACAATGTATTTCATTGTAGTCCTATTGAGCAGTATGTGACTGATTTTGTTAATTATGCTTTTGGTTGGTTTTCCATATTTTGATTTGTATTATATGCAAAAAAATACACAGAAATAACTATCATCCAATTGTATATCATTTTAAACATTAGTATGGTGAACAATGCTATCTTTGTAAAATCTGTTATTGGTCAATTGAAAAAAAATATACATATATAACATACATAAAATACATATAGGGGCTCATTTATTACCGTAAGTGGGAATTTTGATGAATGGCAGTGGAATGCCAGATTTGCTGTTGAAATAAAGTTAATATTTACATTGCCCCACTCATAAAAGTGGTGTATAGCCAAAATGATTGCCAATCTACAAAAGAAATGTCAACCATTGCTTTTTACTGTATGTAGTCTATTATTGCTGGCTTCATCACAACTTTAGAAACACCAGAAAGCATGGAGGAAAACTCCATAGGCTACAATGGAGATCAGTTGAATTTGTTTGAAACACTCTGATTGACACACTTGAAATTATTTCCAGTTTTTAAAAGAGGAGATCACAGCCGTCATTAGGCATGAAGAGTCAGCATCAGACTATTTACTGGTTGCCCTGATAGACAATAAAAAAGAAAACTGTCATTGATGTAGTCAGTTATACCTTTAAGAATGGGATGACAAAAGGACGGAGAGGGAAGTTGGTTGCTTCTTGCAGTTTGGAGTGAAATTCTTCAATTGTGAGCGTGGAATTCTGGGGAAAAAATGACAACAGTTTTACAGACCAGTCCTGGGTAACGTCATACAAATCTCTTACTGGAATTGCCTAAGATGATGTTATCCTGTTATTTGATAATGAATAAAACAGCATCAATTACAGGTTCCTTCTTGAGATCACGCCGGAGTACATAAAAGATATCTGCAAGCATCCTAATACATTTCATGTATATATTGAGTAAAGTGTACCTATGGTTAAACTTTTTTTTAGTTTCAGATAGAGTAGAGAAGATTTAGAACAGAAAAAGAAGGGAAATCCCAGTTGTCACCAGAATAACAAATGAGGATAAATCTTTCAGTAGTGACCCCGTTCCTATGATAGCAATCAAGGATGGGGCTTCCCCTTTATTATAGACAGCAAGAAATAAATGAACAGAAATTCAACCCTTCCCTTAAAAAACTTGGTTATATATTTACCTAAATTTATTCCAAATGACTATTGATTAATTCCATTCAGCCATTCTAAAAACACAGCCAGGGAGACAACCCCTTTAGACTTTTCTACAGGCTCCATTGCAGTTAGGCTATATAGCCTGGACTAGGATCTACCTCCATCTCTCATTGGACAATGAAGGAGAAGCAGAAAACTGATAAGATGATCACTCTGTCCTTTTCTCCTATTGCTTAGCTTCCAGCCTGAGCAGTTCCGCAGAACCTGATTGGATCAAAGTGCTGACCTTCCCTAGGTGGTGGTGTCTTGGTGGTGGAGTGCAGCGATTATAGTAATCTATAGACATACTGGTGCAAATAAAGGGCTATAAACTTTGCAGATCACCTACCATGGAAAAGAGCTGATAGAAGCAAACTTGTAAATATGAAAAACATGCATTGGTCCTGATTTATTAAAGTTCTCCAAGGCTGGAGTGAATACAGACTACTGGAATTGATTTCCTAAAAGTCGTTTGCTATTTGTTAGCAAACGTTTTCAGTCCTGGACCAGAAGCATTCCAGGTTTGCTTGATCACCCAGCTTCACGGATAAAAGTGTATACTCTCCAACCTTGGAGAGCTTTAATAAATCAGACCCTGTGTACCTATCTGTCCATGAATGTAGGTGCACCCCCTGTTCTAGGTAAGCAGTCATTCTAGGCTACACAAATACTAATGGTTGCCTGCATTATACTTTGGAATATAAATGTATTGATTGGTAACCACACTATTTTTTTTTCATATATGACTATAAATATTTAGTCCGCTGTTTTATGTAATTAAACTTGCAATCTAAGTCACTGGTGACATTTCCTGATTTCTGTACTCACCACCAGTCCCAGCACCAAGGCCCGCACACGTTCCCCGATCTCCGGAGAGATATCACTGCCAAACTGCTGTAATGTAGTCAGAAAGCGCTTGAGTTTGCTGAGCTGCCGGGCCCCGCAGGCCGGGGGCAGCTGCTGATTGGTTAGGGCAGCCGATGATGACGCAGAGGGTCCATTGCTGAAACCATTAGGGGTGGATGGGGCTCCATTGATAGCAGTGGGGGAGTGACTGCTCCCGTTCATTACTGCGGAGAAAAACAAGGATTATGAGTGACACAGAATGCAAATGGGTCATATATGGGCTAATGGAACTGGGAAAACATCATATCATATTAAATTTAAACACATGATACCCACACAATATGGGTTAGAAAAAGAAAGCAAAGCATTAGCAGCCTGCTTTGAAACGGGACTGGTCTGAATGAAACCCTGGTCTCAGCTGTCTCATTTACTGTTGGCTTATTATGTGTGTGTGTATACGTATATATGAGCTTGAGCTATTGAACTCTGTAGTAGTTTTATTGTCCCAGCTGAAAGTAGATAGAATCACATCATGTCTTGTTACAGGACAGGTGAGTATACTAACAAGGGGTTATGTTTACCTGGACTAGGATTATAGGAAGTGTAAGGTAGGTTGGCCTTAGGGTAGGGCATCTTTGTTGGATCAAAGGTAAACATACCATTTTAAATGGGGTTAAAAATGTATTAAAAGGAAATCTAAATCCATGTATATAGCCCAAGAGGAATGTTCCTTGATGGTCTCCAGCGTAAATGTAGCATAGGTTAATTGGATCCCCAACATTGGATCACACTGGATCCCCAAAAAATCGCTTGGATGTTAAAGACCATCGCTGTTACTTATGGAGGAGGATGCAGTGGGAGGCCTCCCCATCATCCTTCCCACTCACTTCTCCATAGAACGAATATTGTTATATGGGGACGATCACCTGGTAGTAACACACTTCCTGTCCTAGGGTGACAACACTTTCCTACTGTACTGTATCTACAAAGAAACAGCGTGTCACCTCTCCTGATAAAGCCCACATACACTTTCCCCTCTTCTCACCTCTATGTTGTATTTGGTAGTTGGTCTGTAATTACAGAACCGGAAAGGCTAATATCAATATTTGGGATTTCAGTTCAGTGGAAATCTCAAATATTACACAGTATTTGGGGCAACATCAACTTAGCCAGAAAATTAAAACTAATGCAGCCACAGGAACTACTAACCACTACAATAAATTCATGTTTTTGGGTTTAAACTTGCTTTAGGCTTTTGGTTTATTTTATGAATGTGATCTTCATATTAGATCCTGAGCTTTATCTTCCTGATTACTAATTCTCAATAAGTACGGCAGTGGGTGAACATGTCAGTTAGTGCCTGGAAACAACTGTCATCTCTACACTACATTCCAGCACAAGTGCCTGTGATGCACACCTGTCTATGTCAGCCTCTCAGCCTGATCACACACACAGTACAAGGATTTGTGGCCATGCAGCTTTGTTATATTCTCATTCTAAGATGGTTTAATGCAGCATAGCCATAATAGCCATAATAAAGTAGAAGCTACACAATCTGATAATGATTGTATGTAACATGCAAAATGACCCCTTACACCCACACACATACAAACAACCACATAACATGGCCATCAATATAACAAGAAGATTGCACAAATATATTCAACAGATTCAAAATCAGCTAAAACTATGTATGTGAATGCCTAACAAAATCCATTCAATTGGTATGGAGGCACAGAAGCTCTATACTACATGGTAATTGATAGATCTAAAGATGATTGTACAACCAGATTGAAAGCATTGATGAATTAAAAGGTGTATGGATGGCTTTAGAACACACTGAAGAAATACTGCTGATAAGATACCAAAAATAATATAAAAAATCAGCTACAGTAACTTTGAAAATGTAAATATATGTATAAAACTTTGTAAAAACTATTGTTTGATGTTATTGTTTTATATTGCTAATGTGATGCAGGCTCTGGAGGTGTGCACCATGCTCTGAAATACCCCGAGGAATTTCAGGTAAGTAGGTGATCTCCCCAATAGGGATTTGTGTTGATGTTAGACATTACTGGGCAAGCACCATCCATATGGGTAATACTATCAATATGTCTGTTCCAGAAGACACAAAGCAGAAACAAGCCAAATATTACATTCCAGAACACTTCAAGAGCCTGCATAGGAAAAGAAGTTAGCTAATACATAGCAATTAGAAAGTTAGTGAATTCTGCACCCTGCACACAAATACCAAACGTTTAAGGCATCTGGAGATATTCTTAAAGCATGCACACAATTTACCCCTCTATTACCCCTTCCATATGATCCTGGGGTAACTTCATTTTGCTGATCCATAGTCCTTAAATACATGGCACTGGCCAGCAGTATCAGCCTTTAGAAAATAAATAAGGTCCTTCCCACCAGCACCCCAAGATTTCTGTAAATGGTCACCGCCCAGGGCTATGCCAGGCTAATATTGGCAAGAAGAAAGGATTTAGGTCCTGAATGCCACTTACCTTGCCGCAGCTTTACCCCTTTCTGTATAGCAGAGTCTGCTCGCCTAACACTAACACACACTGGCACTAAGTGCAGGCTGAGGGGCGGCCCACGAAAGAGCAGCCTAAAATAACCGCATGCCCACAACTGACAGGTGGGATCCCAAAGTGACACTGTGTGTGTGTTGGTCTCACATGTTCTCTGTGTGTATGTGCTCCATGTTTGTAGCGCGGGCTGCACAGACACTGGCGTGTACAGACCCGTCAATTCAGAGCTATGCAGGCCCAACAATAAAGCCAAGAGCGCAGTACACATGGATTACAGACACAAAAAACACACACATTAGGGACACGGATTATGGACACGCACATACACACATGCATCTGTTCCTGTTCAGCTTAAACTAAAACCCATCAGATCAGAAGCTTCCACAACCCAACATCTAATTAAAGAACATCTGGCTGGAAGAAGCAGATCTCATGAAAGGGTTGAGAGAGACAATGCAAAGTGCGAGAGATCCAGAGAAACAATGCAGTGTGCGAGAGATCCAGAGAAACAATGCAGTGTACGAGAGATCCAGAGAAACAATGCAGTGTACGAGAGATCCAGAGAAACAATGCAGTGTAGGAGAGATCCAGAAAGACAATGCAAAGTGCGAGAGATCCAGAGAGACAATGCAAAGTGCGAGAGATCCACAGAGACAATGCAAAGTGCTAGAGATCTATAGAGACAATGCAAAGTGTGAGAGATCCACAGATACAATGCAGTGTGCGAGAGATCCAGAGAGACAATGCAAAGTGTGAGAGATTTAGAGAGACAATGCAAAGTGCGAGAGATCCAGAGAGACAATGCAAAGTGCGAGAGATCCAGAGAGACAATGCAGTGTACGAGAGATCCAGAGAGACTATGTAGTGTGTGAGAGATCTAGAGAGACTATGCAGTGTGTGAGAGATCTAGAGAGACAATGAAGTGTGTGAGAGATCTAGAGAGACAATTCAGTGTGTGAGAGATCCAGAGAGACAATGCAGTGTGCGAGAGATCCCAGAGAGACAATGCAATGTGTGAGAGATCCCAGGGAAACAATGCAGTGTGTGAGAGATCCAGGTGGACAATGCAAAGTGTGGGATCCACAGAGACAATGCCATGGGTGAGAGATCCAGAGAGACAATGCAAAGTTTGAGAGATCCACAGAGACAATTCAGTGTGTGAGAGATCCAGAGAGACAATGCAAGGTGCGAGAGATCCAGAGAGACAATGCAAAGTGCGAGAGATCCACAGAGACAATGCAGTGTGCGAGAGATCCCAGAGAGACAATGCAATGTGTGAGAGATCCCAGAGAAACAATGCAGTGTGTGAGAGATCCAGGTGGACAATGCAAAGTGCGGGATCCACAGGGACAATGGCATGCGTGAGAGATCTAAAGTGACAATGCAGTGTGTGACAGAGCCAAAGAGTAGTCTGTGAAGGATCTAGAAAGACAGAATGTATTGTAAGGGAGATCCAGGGGGACAATGAAGGTCCAGGTCCAAAAAAGCAATGAAGAATATAGGAATAGTGTGCAAATGCAGTATGTGAGGGAATGAGAAATAAAATTTATAAGGAAGAAAATAAATGCAGTGTGGAAGGCTACAGAGGAGACAGTGAAAGATATTTCACTATCCCTAATAAATGAAAAAGCTGCTCATATCCCTGGGGGGTACAGGGGATGACACCGAGGTGCATACAGTGCATTACTGCAGGCCCTGGATACCCAGTTCTTTCAGATCAGCCAATGTACTATTATAAAAAAAATGAAATTATAATAAGAAATGTTGATGTAGAAATGATAAAAATATCTAGAAGAACCTTTCTCTGCAAGTAACACACCTTAGCATTGCCAATATCACGGGAAACCTAGAATGCCCATACTGTAGGTTCAGATACTCACACTTCCCCGCACATACAGATATCTGGCATTCACCTGAACTTCTCTATAAAACTTTGGCCATTACTGTGCACACAAAGTCGCCTGCCATTCCTGACGGAATTCTTATTTACACGTGTATCAGCAATATTGTAGACACAATACATTGATAGAAAGGCAATGCATGGACAATGCATACATGAGATTCCAGGTTTTCTGCAATACCTTTAAGGTATAGTAATATATCTTAAAGAAAATCTGTTATGATGGAAATATGGGAGCCACCATTGATGGTTATTGTGGCTATTGTGTGCATGTAGTACCGGCTGTCCTCTAAAGAAACTCCTGCTAGTAAGAAATTATTTATTTTCCTTTATGTCTATAGGACAGGCCCAGTGGGTTTAATGGTAAATCCATGCCATCTGAGGGTACTAGTTCAACCTTCACCATGCAAACCTCCCCAAACACACCCCTGGTTACTATTGTCATAAATTAGCAGTGGTAATGGCGGCATATCTATATTTTGTATCCAAACTCTCATCACACAAATCCATTGGATTACCATTTCCTTCTTGAATGAAGATGTCTATGAGGACCTCAGATCTCTTCTGAACAATCCAATAGACACTTATAAAATAAAGAGTTCCCATCAATGTACACATGAATTGGGGGATATAGGAAAGGTCTTCCATTTCTTGATAACCCCGACTTAGATACCTAAGGATGGCACTGGGATAAAACAATCCAACAGTATGGAAATCCAACAATCCAACAGTATGGAAATATATTGTTGGATAAAACTAAGATTGTTTTATCCCAGAGCCATCTGTGGGTATATAAACCGGGGTTACCAAAACATGGCCAACAATTTAATGGATAATGATCTGCTGCCACCTTGTATTCTTGTTTCCTATAATCATTAAATAATATACAGTATATAGTTAACAGCTGCAAGAAAAAGTTACCAAGCATTCTAATCAATGGATAGATCCTATCCTTGTGTCTACATGTATCCTTTGTACTATCTATATACGTGTATGTAGAATATTTTACATCTATTAATGATTTTACATACTTACAATGTCCACTACAGATAGTTCTAGATTTGCAGGAAACTTTAAAAACAAACCCTTGACCCTTTGGGAAGTATTCTTGGGGTACATGGTTGGGAACCAAGCAGGGCAAAAATTGCATTGTTGGTGGAATCCATTGACAGACTTAGCAAACGTAGGGGCAAACTGGTGCCCTCGTATTGTGGCAGACACTCATTTTCTTATACAGCCCCCCCCCCCCCCAAATCCTAAAGTGCCATCTCACTTGTGCTTGGGGTGTAGGAGGAGGTGCGGTTGGTCCCTTGGCTCAGCGCAGGCGATGGAGGGGGCATGGTAGGCGGTGTGGTCCTTGTCTGAGTCTTCACATCGGCCGGTGAGTCTGGCATTGTAATTTTGGTACTGAGTGAACCGCCTGTGGAGAGGAAACAGAAAAAAGAAAATATCACATGAGCCCAGCCACACACAATACCAGGTTTACTTTATAATATATCAAAAATGACAGATTGCGCCAGGCCAGGGGGCAACCCAGGATGGATGAAAATTACCATTCAGGTGGAGAGGGTGATGGAAACACAGGACAGAGAGCAGCAGTTAAAGCTATTCCGAAACACCTGCTGCTGGGATCAGCTGTGGGCTCTCCCTTGCCCTCCCTCCGCCTGCCATGCTCTACTATTATTAACCCTTGCCAGGACGCTGGCGCTCTATTCCTCTGCCAGCAATGAGGTCCGCAGGGTTCACTGCAGTTTGAGAGCTGAGGACAGGTGTGTGGCAGCTGCTGAGATCCGTCCTGCTCTTCAGTGTAACTCCAGCCAAGACCAAAGAAGGGAACGCAGGGCACAAGACAGGAGGGTAGCAGTCTGCCAGGGCCAGCTTTGTGCCTTAACCCTTTCCGTGTCACCCAGCTAGGGTTCCTCTCGTGTATAGTTACAAACACAACCCTGTCTTGCCACAATGGTCTGCTGCGTTGTGCCTCTTATTTTCCCACTCTTGCATACGCCCCTCTGGCCAGGGCTTGCACAAAACATATGGGATTGCATTCCCAGTGCCCCCTCCTGGTGCCACAGATAAGAGGCTCCCTGGTATGGGAAGCACTTTTCTTAGCCGCTGGGTTTGTTATTGCACTGTGTTTTTGACAGGTCTTGGAAAACTCCAGAGCTCCCAGCGCTGGCTCCAGCCAGGAACTCTCCTCCTCTCTTTGGATTATTTTTATTTGCTCGCTAATAGGCTGCAGCTGGACGCTTGTGTGAAGCTGACATCTGGAATCCATCACCAGCACGGGCATCCAGGATCACATCTACACAATAGTGCTAAATGCCGAGCCTGGAGAGAGGAGCCAGATGAAAACAGGGCATTTTCCAGGGTGGGCATGGGCTGTTTGTACCATGCCAAGGGTTGCTGGACTAGAGGTACCAGAGAGCTATGCCCACTGAGGGTGGTGGTACCGGACAACACAAGACTAAAGTTAGCCTATTTTGTTTAACCTGCACCTGTCAACCATTTCAATGTCCTGCCAATAGCAGGCACCTGGAAGTGTTATTTTTAGCCCAAAACTCTTACATTTGCCCCTCTGATGCTGGTTTTATTTACTGAAGATTTAACTTTGCCCACCAGCCTGTGCAATTAGGTCATGAAGAAAATTCCCAATGGGCAGGATGAAGTCAAAAGCCTAAAATTCAGGGAGGTCAAGCCCGAAGTAACAATGTGAAACCACCATCAGAAGGGCACATGGAGAATAGTGTTCTGGATAGTGGTTTGCTTCAATATTCCATGATTATTGGCAACTATGGATGCTACAGAACGACAGAAATGGCACCTCCAGCCCAATCGCCAGTTACACGGTTAAACAATATATAAAACCCATATCACTAGCCGCAATTTCAGTCTAGTGATCCATCCACACCTTCTGTAATATGTGGCACAAAGAAGGTGCCAGACTACTTGTCATCAGCCACTCAATTCTAAAATCTTATTTTTAGTATAAATGGTATGTGTTGATCACAGCTACATTACAATCATTCTGATACTGACACCAACTGGCAAAGGCAATATGATTGTGTTTGATTTGTAGCTGTGGGATGCACAGATTCCACATAAACTATTTTACACATATTGCTATTGGTTATAATATCTTTAAATACACCATAACAAACTTTTACTTTCACAAAACAAGAGATAGATTTCAGTTATAATCTTAAAATATATTATCCATGGCCATGTATCAGCTGTGTGTGCTGTTCTTCTACTGTATTCTCACCCTGTCACTGCATAAATGCCAGTCCAGTGTAAGTCTTTGAACCTTCTGCTCACACTTGGAGAAAATACATGTAACTCATCATATTAAACACTGACTTGTATATAGGATTCAGAGATCCTTTAAATGTCATTGCTTTGCCTTCCAGTAGCTACCCAGTGCAATCGTTTTTTTTCCTGAAAAACGGTCATGTGGAAGAATAAGCCAGCTACAGAATGTGAATCTTTTTTACAAAAGTCAGAGCATTAAGAATGGAAAGCGCAATGCCTAAAACATGATAACGACAGCACTGCAAATCTTGACTGCTTTGCAAGCTCCAATCTGATATAAGGCGAATTCTGAGATGTTTGTATACATATGCATTTTATTATTTAGAATACATCGCTTGCTTTTTAAAAATATTTGCCTGAAGTTTCATTCTTGATCACAATCTGTCTGCTGAAGAAAAAACCCAAAACTCTTCAGATTCCCCTTAACAAGAAAGGGAATGAGGAAGCAGCAAACCAACGGAAGAAAAGTGACAGTATTAACGCAGCAAGGAAAACAAAAAGAGGAAGAGAGGGCGTGAGAACCGGTGATGGAAGGGGACATACAGCCGCCTGTCACTGGTTAAAAAATAGGGAGCGTGGGAGGAGAGCAAGGGTTAACAGGCTACCCCTCAGTCCTGTCCATGCTCTTTAAATGGCTGGAAATGCAGAGCAGATGTTGGGAGGCTGATCTCAGCCAACCCTGCTCCTAAATAAAGTAAAGTATTCCTGAAATTCAGTGCTGAGCCCAGCCAAGAACAACTCCAGATAAGACCCTGAGACACTGGGCTCCATCTGGTCTCTGTTATGGAAACACTCAGTGCAGCTGGGAGCCAGAGAAAGGCTTGAACAGGGACTGAAAGAATGCACATCTTGTAATGGTTGAAGCTGAGCAGGGCATACCTGGAACCCAGAGCCCAAAATCCCAGCGGCCCTGATCACCCTCCCTTCCCTTCCTATTTCTTTTATACCCCAGCAGAGCATAATACCCACTCTGTTTATAGAAAGACTTAACATCTAATCAACATAACGCCACATGCTGACCTCAACTATACTTTGATGACTGCAAATTATGCAGGCTGACCTCCGAACTAATAAATACCCACGGGGTCTAACAGCCCCCCGTCTATTGCCTGCAGAGCTAAGTATACCTTCTTTAATACCAGTTTAGGATGGCGCGCTTAAAGTGGGCCTGCCACCAGAAATGTCATTTTGGGTGATAGCGTTGCTTGCTCCCTTATAATATTAAAAAACTTGGCTTCCCTAAAATTCTCCTTAATGACATATGACTATGATAGGGACATTAGATTGTTTTACTCCCTCTTTGAGGGACAGTTAGTGATATATAAAATGGACGCTATAAAGTGCCGGTGCTTTATAAATACAAGATGATAATAATAAAAAAGTAAGATAAAAGTAACCAATCTTTGCCGTGGGTGATTCCGCAATCTCCAGGGATTCTTATGTCACATATCCCAGGAGGCTTTGAGATTCTACACAGGTTGAGGGTGCAAGCGCCAAATCCCGTTCTGCACATGAGAAAGATCAGACACCGTATCATCAGCCGGTGATCCACAAATGTAAATGTCTGATCTTTTCCAAAACGGGGCACTGACTGTAATAAAAAGATGACAAAAATTCTAACACAAACTTTAGCTGATCAGATCTTGGCGCTACATTTGTTTTTTGGTCTCTGAATATTAGTCTGCTTGTATCTGAAGTGGGAGTTTTGGTGCCAGAAATTGTGACGTTCTGATTTTTGGCATGGTGGCAGTTTATTACATTATGCATTATATCTTTATATATTAAATAGTCTTTTATGTTTGTAGTTGCATATAACAAAACTTTTTAAAGTTTTAAAGCAAAAATCTTTATTTAATGGGCATGAATGCTGCTGCAAACCATGATTTTACCTTTGTAGCTGTGTAAATATAAATCCTACACAGGGTACATCACGGGATACACGTTTTTAGGGTTTCTTTGATATAGCACTATGCAGTGTTTTGCCACTCTTTTAGGGCCAGAGAGTGGTAAATATTAAAGGAAGAGCGAGACCAAGCTGGTCTTGATATTGGACACCCACATTTTTCAAGTGTGTCTATCTGAGTCTCCATTCAAGTCAGTATTTCTCAACCGGGGTTCCTCCAGAAGTTGCACCACTAGAGTCAATTACCACTAACACCAATAATCTTTTTGGTAAAAAGAATTATTTTCTGTAAGGCTGACATTCTTCCAATGGCCAGCAATGTAAAAAGCATCCTACCCAATGATCACAATGCTGATGTACTGTGAGCTGTGGATTTAATATTTAAAGCCAGTAGTTCCATGAGATTTGAAAGATACTTCAAGGGTTCACCAATGCTAAAATGTTGCTCTAAGATCCTAAATCTTAGGTGTCAGAAAAAAAATAAACAATTTTTAGTTCCCTGACCCACCCAATAAAAATGTAAAGACCAGATCCCATCCTCTAGTGCTTTGTCCTGATAACTGAAGTTTCACCAAGATTAAGACCTAACCTTCTCCAAAATTCCTACTACCGGTGACAATAAAATAATTCCCTGGCATGGTTAAATGAACAGCCATATCTCCTGCTGCCAACTTGTTACGCTTAAGCTGCATACACATGTGCAATAATTATAGTTGGAAATGAATGACTAACGACTGTTCGCCCGATAATCGTTAACAAAAAAGTGCACAACGACGCCAATGAACAAGGATTGTCGCTGGAAACGAATGACCGTCCCGGCGGATCTGATTGGGCGACGATTGTTCGCAATCTTTTGTGTGTACGGTCGTTCAGTGATCTTGGATGGTTCTGCAGTACACTTTCTGCTTTACATGTCATTTCCTGCATCGTTCAAACGTATCTAGCGTGTGTACATTATTGGTGGATTATTTTCGAACGATCGTATTGTTACAGCATGTACAGAATTGTGCACAATACGATTCTTCAAAATAATTGTGCATAATCGCTGATCTGTCATTAGTCGTTCCTTTTCTAACAATAATTATTGCACGTGTGTATCTGGGCTTTAAGCTAGGTACACACGTGTAATAATTGTTGATAGAAAACTATCCACAATCACTGAACGACCAAACACACAATAGATTGCGAACAATTGTCGCCCAATCAGATCTTCCGGGACGTTTCCAGTGACAATCCTCGTTCATCTGCACCATTGTGCACTTTTTTTTGTTAATGATTATCGGACGAACGGTGGTTAGTTGTTCATTTCCAACTATAATTATTGCACGTGTGTACGCAGCCTTAGGCTCATCATGGCCAATTCTCTACGATCAACTTAGAGAATTGCAGACTTAATTATTTTTTTTACAGCAAGCATTTTGTATTCAAAATATTTTCCACATTTAGTATTAGGTTAATCTAATTAAGCATACTAATATTTTTGTAGGCATTTCTTTTAACCCAACCACCATCCCCAACACACAAATGGTAAATTCTCCGTTGATCAAGAGGAAGGTAAAACAAGACCTATATAAATCTTGGCATAATTTGCGCCAACGTGTAAAAAATTCTTCCTGATTCCCAAAGACATAAATATAGTTCATACTTCCTAAATTACTATTCTACAATAATATTTCTCATAAACATTAACAACCCTGTATATATTGTATTCTTAATAAACCCATCCATCTGTTCCTAAAGTAATCTACATATTCAACTAGAACCATCTCATGGGGAAACCTAAAAAATTAGGAAGTCTTATTTTTCTCAGGCTTACAGTAAAGAAGTTTTTCCTTCAGAGGAAGTTACAACTTTTTTCTTCTAGTTTCAAAATAAAGCAGATTAAAATTTGGAATGGAATTTAAAGAAGATAAAAAAGAATTACCAACATAACAATGAATCCATGGCTTAAACCAGTGCGCTATATCTATTGCCTTTTACTGAAAGCTGACATTAGAGTGAATTTATTCACCCACCAGCTACACTTGTACTTGAAACCTAAAGCTCATACGGTCCCATTTGTCAACCTTACTCCATTGGTTACATTCTATTCTTAGGAAAACCCCGGCTGAGATAATGTTCAGGTATACATTACTGGATCTACAGCCAGATCTGAAGATAATTATCGACCAGCAACATCAACGTCTTCAGAACAGAAAGGGTCAGCAATGTGCAGCCTCTCCAACACCAGATAAACTACTTACTTCTGGAAGATCACACCTCGCCTGATCCCTATGGGAGTAGATCTCTGTTTCTCTGCAGACTATCACGCCATACCTCGTCTAACGAATGTCTGCAGTATATTTCCTGACTGACAGCCAGAATGAGCCAGGAGAAGGAGGACATCCTTGCTTCATTCAGGCTTATAAACTGCAGACGGGAAGAAATAACACCACAGAAGGAGATTAAACGACCCTTGTATGTAGCACAATATGTTGCTATTTTTCATTTTATGACACAGGGTTATGACTTTATTTTTTTGGCATTTTAAAGGATCAGTGCACTCTTAAAGATGCTATCCTAGATCCGACACAACCTGCCCGCTATCCAGCAATTTAGGTACCCAAAATAATAAAAATCTGTTGTTAATAATCTTTGGATTGCCCAAGAATAGGACAATGGGTTGGATTTATTAAAGCTCTCCAAGGCTGGATAAGATACGCCTTTCATCTCCACCAAACCTGGAATGGATCTGGTCCAGGATTTAAAACATTTGCTAACAAATAGCAAATTACTTTTAGGAAATGCATTCTAGGTTTGCTGGATCACCCACGTTTACTGATGAAAGTATATCCTCACCAGCCTTGGAGAACTTTAATTAACCAGGCCCAATGCTCAAGGTCTCTAAAGGTTCTGATTTGCAATCCCAAGGATGTGAGTTTTGCATGTTGTGCCTAATAGTTATCCATAGGAATGTAAAGTTATACTGCAAACAAACAGATAAATACACAGATAAAACATATACATCTACATTTATACATCTATTAGCATGTTTCTTGCCAGCACATGTGCACGCGGCACCCCTGATTGGTTGCTACCTCACCCAATCTGATTGCTGCTCTACAAGGAATTGCCCAGTTAAATTTATGTACTTGGCCTATTTATTTCTGTCTTTTATATTTTCCAGATTTCAACTTTAGAATCTTTCATTAATTTTGGTTTTAAACATGAAAAAACTGTTTTGGATCATGTAATTTAGGGGACATGAGTAAACTGTAACCCATTCACGGTATACAGTTGGCTGTCCTGGTAGCTAAATTCTTACAGTTGTCAGTAATCTCAGCTCCGAATTTAGGATTGCAAAGTATGGGTACCTGGGTTCCCTGATTCCATGGGCTGCCCTCTCTCTGTGCCCATTCCAGCTTTACCTACTGTAGCTAAAAATGGAGGTGGTGAAGCACAGAATCATACAACAAGAGGCTGCAGTGCCTCTTACAATCGCCATAAGAAGCTTGCCAAATCTGGTTACAATAGGTTATGTAGAAGGTAAACTGCAGCCATGAAAGGAATTGGACCCATTAAAGGCAAATAATAATATCAGAAAACTTCAATACATTGGTAAAATTGTAACCCAATGCTCTAAAACTGACCAGAAACATTGCAAATTTTGGTCAGTTTCAAGCCATTAAATTGCGTATTCCCAAAAACGAAGCTATCGACCACCTGGAAGTTTGATTGAGCACCAGAATTTGGTCAAGAAACTGGGTGATACGTTATCAGGTCCAATACAGCTTATTAGAAAGATCAAATTAAAATATAATTAATATTGGGAATAAACAACAGTAATTATGTTAAAGTGATCCCTCTATTAAATTGCTCTGTGCAGCTAAAAAATGTAGTCATTCATTTTGTGACCTTATCCTCAAGTTTCTATTAAATCGTGCGTTGATCTCTTTAAAATAACGGCAACATGCACAAAATGACTTCCATCGTATTTTCCGTAGCGGGCACACTTCAGTACAATTTCCACATTATTAGGCATGATTAAAAAATTGTATGGATTGGCATTTCCACAAGGCCAAAATCACCCGGCCACAATGCCGTCCTTGATAGCGGGTGCGGTAATAGTATTAGGTGCCCCAGCTTAGCGCCCCCGGGCATTGGATACACTGAATGGGTGTAATCCTTGTGACCACTTAGTATTTCTGTGTCATTCTCAGCACACATTGAGTTCAATTATCAGGGTAATTAAAACAGGATGAGTTAATTGGCAGTCATTTGCATGGCAGATGGTTTTAATTGTGGCATCAAACAATTCACCTGTTTATATAAACAAAAGTGAAGCGCGTGAGTGACAGGCCTGGTGTGACAAATGTGACAATGATCACAATTGCGACACCCTGGGACAATTACAGCACAAAACTCAAAGATCATCAGGCTGTCATTTATATTGTTTTCATGAGGCCGCACAATTTGGTAGAGGAGGGGGGTGTTGGCTGCTTATCTTTAAATCCTGACAGATGGATGTGGGTTTGCCAAGACACAGCATTGCAGTATAGCGCACAGTGCAATATTACACGTTTAATCGGGTGCACTCAACCTGTGGCTCTCCAGCTGGTTAGAAAACTAGAGCTCCTAAAATCCAGCTGGTAAAATGGTTGGCTTGGTGTAACGGAAGGCTTCAACAATGGCTGGAGTTCCATAAGACAGCCTTGTCATCCTAAAATAAAAGCAGCACAGACCTGTATTAAACAGCAATTATACTTTGTGAGCAAAACCCAAAGTGAACCTGATTTACTGGCGATGAATGGATTGTACAATTTGATCTAGAACAGCGGTTGGCAACCCTACGGACCTCATGGACCACCTAATTCCTAATTTTAAATCCTGCTAACCATTATTATGATTTTTTTTTTTAAAGATAAATACATTTGTAAAATAATGATCTTCCTAATGGTGCTGACAAGGACGGTGGCGGCTCTGATGCATTGATCAGCTCACGGTTAAGTGAAGTATTACTATTGTTACTATTATCATTAGTTGTATTACCTTTGGTATTACTAAAGAAATGCAAAACATTTGTTTTCCTTTTACTCACTCATTATGGGTTTATTTAATTCGAATCCAAGACCAAACAAGAAATGATAGTTATCAAAGTCAAACTATTTGATGCCATTAAATATAACAGGTATAGAAAATACACAGGTAAGGTCATACTTACCTAAAAGAGCATCTGAGAAATAAACAAATAAAATAAAACAATCGAATGACAATGGGAATTGGAGGAGCGGGGTGACTGTTGTAATGGTGAAATAATACTGAAGAATACGGCTCGTACTGACGTCACGCTGCACCTGCCTTGTTTTCCTGTTTCTAGTACAGTTCGTAAATTTAGTGCAATATAAAGGCAAACATTGTCATTTAGAATACAAGAATTTATTAGAATATTATTTTTGTTTTAATATTAATAAAACATAAACATTGCAAATAATGTCCAAAATTTTCTCCATGGACCACTGGTTGGTGACCACTGATCTAGAATGTCACAAGTGGAGTTGCAAACAAGCAAACTGTTCTTTTGGATGCCTTCCTTTTAATTTTGGAGCTACAAATGCTACAGATCCATCAATGGCGGATTGAGCTATCAGCTTAATTACAAGTTGGAGTATGCACTTCTATATTGTATATGGCTTAAAGGTAACGTTCATGTTGGACTGTGCTACCACATCACTTCCATGTTGGAGAATGCTACTGGTACACTTTATTGCTGGAGTATGCTACAACTTACCGTGTTTAAAGATGCTACCAGTTCACTTCTTTATTAGAATATCCCACTGGTTGGGTTTCATGTTGCAGTGTGCTACAAGTTCACTTTCATTTTGGAACATGCTACCATGTTGGAGTGATCGTCTACCTCCCTTACATATTGAAACATGCTTTCCAATCACTTCCGTAATGGAACATGCTATGAGTTTATTCCTATATTAGAATGTATTACCAGTTCACTTCTGTCTTGTAGTGTGCCACAAAATAACTTTAATGTTATAAGATGCTTCCAAATCACTTCCATGTTGGAACATGCTACAAGTTTACTTCCCTGTTAGAGTGCACTTCTAGTTCATTTCCAAATTGAAACATGCTTCCAAATCTCTTCTATACTGGAACATGCTATGAGTTTACTTCTATATTAGAATGTGTTACCGGTTCACTTCTGTATTGCAGTGTGCCACAAAATCACTTTATTGTTATAACATGCTTCCAAATCACTTCCATGTTGGAACGTGCTACCAGCTAACTTCCACGTTGGAATCTGTTATAACTTTATTTCTATATTGGTGTGTGCTAGGAGTTTAGTTTCATATTGAAGTTTCTAGCAATTCAGGTCTATATTGGAGTGTTTTAGAAATATATGTCCATCATATTGGAGTGTCTGCTCACTTCCATGTTGTTTAATGTATACCAGTATACCTCTATGTTTAAATGTTCAATTTGTTCTCTTATAAGTTAGGAGGTGTTAACAATCCTCGTTTTATTGTTATAGGATGTTTATACCGCCCATTCACTAACCAGAACCTCATTCTTTGGACTTAATATGGTTTGAATACAGATAATAATAAAATGATTATCCTTATTAACAGTTTCTATAAAGGCCTACTGATCCACCCACTTGCAGCCTAGAGGTCAATGATTATTATTATTACACAGTATTCAAATAGCACCATCATATTACGCAGCGCTGTACAAAGTCCATAGTCGTGTCACTAATGATGTATCATGAGGGATGAATAACTTAACTTGTGTTGGGTCAGAAAGTGATTATTCTACCCTGCTAAACTAATGGTCTTAAAGGATCAATAAACGGCCTGTAGAGTGAATTCAATTACATTTTGAAATCCTCTAATATACCAATGTTTCTTGTCAAGCTTCTAACTCATTCAATTAAACCACCACCCACTCTACAAAATATTATTTTTTAAAAATGTTATCTATTCAAGTAGACATCTATACCTATTCTAGTAAGTGGTTTACTAACCTCTTAGCTTATTATTATATTTTCAGATTTTTCCAGGTCACTGATTCAGAAATGAATAAAGCCACCCGACAACATTCTCAGACGTCAGCGATGGCCGCCTCCATATCTCTGCAATACGGTTTTCCTTTAAGCTACCACTCAGCCCCTTTACATCATCTACCCAGCATCAGACACGAAGGAGCAGTGTAGGTGGTTTTGCTTAAACAGATAAGAATTGTTAGAAGGAAGGAGGTGAGGAAAACATGACACAAAAAGGGAACTATAGGCCCAACTTTCAGCCAAATAACCTAGTCAGAAATTTCTTTAGAAAGCGGTAGCTCTGACAGAAGACATCTATTGCTGATAAAATAGATGATTTCCTAATTTGCATCAAACTGATTGAGGAATAGGATATTTCAAAAGCAGTACATTCATTTTTTTCATAATTAATATTAACTTGTTCAATTCCAGGCTGAAAGGAAATCTTCTCGTTAGATTTTGCTGACTCTGCATTCTCTGGGAATCTTCTTTGGAAGACGTCATGCTTAGAAATGCAAAAGATGGGAATAATCTTTAGAAGACAACAGCAAGTAAGAGGAGATTTCTTCACTTTCCACTGTCCTCAATTTCAGTATTCCTGTCCCAGTTTTAATTCTTCATTCCTTTCTGTATTCAGTGACAGTGGTCACCAGGACAAATAAGGAGCAGCAAGTGAACAGCAATACAAATCTAAGAGAACTTCTACTCCTCAATCCTTTATCTAAAACTAAAAAAAAGTTTGTATTTTAGATATATTTTTTTTTTATACTTTTTTGCTTTGAATAAAGTAAAGAACGGTTGAAACCTTGCTGTGTGCGTGCCATTGGAGATATTTTCTTTCCTATCCTGGCATCAACATTGCCACCGTGGCAGGAAATCTCTAGGCAGCAATAAATAGTTTATGGAAGTTCTCTACTTTTTGAAGCCTTTTAAAGTGTCAGTGACTCCATCAGCATACTTTGTGTCATATATATAAATACAGTATAACATATATATATATACAAAACAATGACTATTCCAAGTAAGATGTAATATACATTTTTATGACCCCCCCCCCTTCCCGAATTAAGTGAAAAATGTACCTGTACAAATATTTATTACTGGACACATCAAACCCTTAAAAGTAACAATAATACGAACCTGTTAAAGTAGGTATAAAAATAATCACTAAAAACACGTTGATGTTATTTCAAAAGAGTTTTCAATAAGTTGAAGTTTGAAAACAGCAATAAAATAACGATTCTGCAATGAAGATCCTAGTTTGGGCACTTCTGATGCTTCTGATGGAGACCACCAGCGGCAATTTCATTTTCTCTTCTTAGGTTTTTATACCACTGCCACAATTTACTATATATGTTTGTTACAAAAAGATGTATATCTTAAATACCCTAACTTTACCCATCCAGGGTTTAAAAAAAATCTGGAAAAGAAGAGCTTTTATTTTTGGCAGTCAAGTGGTCTACGTCTCCTACTCTATAGTGCTGCATCCTCCATAAGACTTTTTAGCATTCAGTTCCAGGTTGATGTGTCCCCTGCCATATGCCATGGTTCCATCCTTCAACCCCTACATCCATGCAGGACACAGCAAGAAGATGGAACCACAGCGAGCAGGTGGCTATTAGTAGAGGGAGTACAAGGGATTCTTCTGTACTGGGCCCCAATCAAATAAAAGCTTGACTTTTGCAATGTTGGACATTTTATGGGGGAGGGTGGCTCATTAATGTAACTTAGTATGGGGCCCAAAGTTTTTGATGGTGGTAATGGACATGGGTCCTCCAAGTGTCAAACACCAAAGAGCTGGAATGAAGGGACGGTAGGATAGGTGAGTATAAAAGCTGTTCTATTCCCTTTCTTCTAGGTCAGGGGTGTCAAACTCAAATACACAGATGGCCAAAATTAAAAACTTAGACAAAGTTGCAGGCCAACCTTGAAATTTATTGAAAAAAATTGAGGAAATTTTTCCTTCTCATTAGATATAAACCCTTTTCATATGGAAACAAAGAGGTTTTGCTTCACACTCAATCAGGAACAAGCTTATAATAGAGAAAGAGGCATACATTTTTTTTTAATTTTATTTAAGAAAAAATCTTATGCCTCTTTCTCTATTTGTAGTCTAGAGTTAAATTTCAATGGTAACCTTTTTGCACAGGCTAACAATAATAATAATAATAATAATATTATTCTATGAAAATCCAACCATTCAAGTCCATGCCTTGGAGTAGCAAGGAAAAGTAAAGCTGAGGGGGAGTGCTGGAAATGCCAGACGCGGCCAATGTGGGGCTAAATCTTATGAGTGCCCCCTCCCCCCCGCTGAATCTCCCTCTTCATTGAAATAGCGCCGCTACTAAAATTCCCGGTATAATTTGCGTCTATAAAACAGTCCAATGCGGGGCCACACATAGGCAGAGACCCCGCTGGTCTATAGACACGAGTGATGCCAGGAATTGTAGTAGCGGCGGTATTTCAATGCAGCGGCGGGCCAGCTGCAGTTCATATATAGGATTCCTTTGGGGGCCAAAAAAAAGGACGTTGGGGGCCAGATTTGGCCCCCGAGCCAGAGTTTGACACTCCTGTCCTAGGTAATTCTGAACCTCACCTTGTTGCTTTAAATACCTACAGGGAAGAAAAGTATCGCCGCTCTTTTGGCTCTTAGGAGGTATAGTGCTGTAACAGCTGGATTATTCATCTGCAACCCATCTCTAAACACCACTTTGATTCCACATTCACTGGCTTTATCTGTTTTCTAAAATGTCACACAAACAACATTCAAAAATCTTGAAACCTTAGCGGTAACAGAACTGTTTTTTTGCTTTCTTTTTGCAAATCTTTGTCAATGTCACTTGGCATATAGCGAGCTAAGACAGTGAGTGGGTGAGGTGCCTCTCCCTGCCGGGTGCGAGGATGGCAGCGAGTTTCAGCTGCTACACTATTTGCACAGGAACAGAAGGGTTGGCACCGATTGGTATCACGGTGAATGGATGGCACCGTGCCACTTCTGAAAGAACTTGAAAGGAAAGGGTATGAGAAGTAAGGTGGGAGAGAGAAGTGTAGATTACTAATCTGTTTTTATTGATGAAACAACCTTAGCTTTATACATCAGTTATAGAAGATCCTGCTTTCTGTGCCGTTTCACCAGCCAAAATATTTGCTACTATTCAGCCAGTCTTGTGATTTATATAACATTGCCACCTTGCATGTCCAGGTAAGTGATACTGCTACTCCCAACTGCAACTTCCTGTGCCACTTACCTGCCCAAAAGACTATGAGATCCTAATAATACAATGCTGAGGTCCTTCCTGTGCCCCCAGATTCTAGTGCCCAAATCATAGCAGCCCTGTGTGATGGCGTAGGCCTGAATAGCCCAATATTGCTGATTTATCCCATGCAGGGAATTCTAATGCCATCTTTTTGGAAGCTATGCTAGTAATTGAAAAAAAATGTAATCATTTGAAATAATGCATAGGTGAAAGACTGAGGGGTATTTTTCATATTAGTCTGGGGTTTTGCTTTTAACTTAATAAGGCAAACACTTGTTACCAGATACCTGTAAAATGCTTTCCTTAATGGACAGAAATCTTTTACAAGCACAATGTCTTTTTTAAAATGCATAGGGATACCAATAATCCTTGCAGATATAAACTAAGACCCCAGCCTTTTATTTTCTTGTGGTTTGAAAGTTATGAGTAAACGTTACAAAGTTTGCATTCAACTTGTCTGCATTTGCACTGTAACTGCAGACAGAGAGTAAGAGAAAGGAAGTTATGTGCTCGGTTTGATTTAAAGTTTTCACTACCAGGAGCCATTATGGTTTCTATACTGCACTGAACTAATGTATGGAGATCAAAAACCACTAAGAGCAGCCAGTCCCTACAGTCCCTAATTCCAGACAGTAAAATGTTAAAATGCACATCTAGAGAGATCCCTTCCTTGTTTTCATTCCTGGAGACATGTGCTCTTTATACTTTAGTTAAAGCTATGCAGGTGCTTCTTTACTGTCTGTGGTCTCCGATGATTGCATAAGTGCACTGCAGTATATAAATCATCATCAATGGCTCCAGACACTGGCGATATTGGGGTTGATTTACTAAGGGGATAGAAGCTGTTCACTTAGCAAAGTGAAATATCTCCTTTTATGGGATATTTTACTTAGATTTGTGAATATTACTTTGCAAAGAATACCCAATCATGTGCAAGGAAAGTTTAAAACCAGGATTTTGCTTGCATATGGTTGGATGGCTGAAGTCAGCTGTGCTTAACGGCATTTACTAAATATCTGTTAATTTGTGAGCAGCTCATATGTCTTTTAGTAAATCAGTCACTGAATCATATAGGTATGTGAAGCGGAGTACTTGTCTGCAGTTACTATGCAGACAGAGCCGGGCTGAAAGCACACAAAGCAATGTTTACACTGACAAAGACATAAAAGGCTATAAAACAAAGAGAAAATGTAGAGCTAAGATGTTATTATTGCAGAGAGATAATATTAAGATATTCATTGTTTTATTTTAATGCCCATTCTATGGCAATTAATGAGGGAAATAAACAACTTGCAAAAAAAAAATTGCTTGCTAAATATAGACAGGCTCACTTCTAAAATGATAAACCCGAAATCATACAGACTGGGAGCTTTGCACATTTCAATCCCTCCTCTAAAATCTACACCCACTTGCAGAATAAAGTACACCCAAGTATAGCAGGCTTTTTGCAGAACAACCCCAACATGCAATGCCAAACACAACAGCCGCACAATAGTTTTAGAAGTGATACAGAACAGACAGATGACAGCAGCTTGTGGGCCACTAATTGCAAAAATAAATATTGATGAATCACATGTGCAAAAAAAAAATGTATACAAGACCGAGGAATGAAACATTTGTATAAAAATATAGGAACTGACAAAAAGTAAAATTGATGAATCACATGTGCAAACAATGTATACAATAAGAGTGAGTGGAATGGTTCTATAAAATTATATGAAATGATAAAAAGTAAATGACCAAACTGCAAATGACAAAACACATTGTGTTATGTCATGCGTCTGTGTTGTGTAAAAGGAATGTACGCAACAACCCAGAAAATAGATTCAAGATAACTAAAACCACGGACAATGAGGCAAGCCTGATATGATGTCACAAGGCAGAGTTTCTACATTGCAAACCCCACATCTGTGTTCAAGTGTTGCAGCAGCTTCTTCATACAGGATGTGTGGTGTTGCAAAGCTGCAAACATTGAATTGTGTTGAAAGAAGCACCCGGCCAAAGAATGGATAAGAAAGCAATTATGCAAAGATGAGTATGGAGGCTACAATGGCTGACCTTCTGCTTAAAATTCTGGTCACTTGGACACCGCTGAGTTACTGATCCGAAGGAAGTAAATGCAAGTAAAGTCAGAACCAGCAATCTGCAAACTTGTCACAGGTGAGCTCCTTAAAAATATGGAACTTTTTGGATCACCATAATAGCCGGATCATCAATGGGAACGTCCACAGTTCTCTAAGAAAGTTTTACTATACACTCAATATTTAATCTTATCTTTTGTTAGCTCTCTATATCCAAAGGAACATCAACCCAAATCAGGGTCATTAACCCAACACAAGATTTAGATAGGGTCATCAACTCAACACAAAACCCAATCAGGGTCATCAGTCCAGCACAAAACCCAACCTGGGTTATCAACCCAACACAAGACTCAGTCAGGGTCATCAACCCAACACAAAACCTAGTCAGGGTCATCAACCCAACACAAAACCCAACCAGGGTCATCAACCATACACAATTTTCAGACAAGGTCTTCAACCCAACACAAAACCCAATCAGGGTAACCAACCCAACACAAGACCCAATCAGGGTCATCAAGCCAATACAAGACTCAGACGGGGTCATGAACCCAACACAAGACTCAGCCAGGGTCATCAACCCAGCACAAAACCCAACCAGAGTCATCAACCCAACACAAAACCCAACCAGGGTCATCAACCCAACACAAAACCCAACCAGGGTCATCAACCATGCACAAGCCATGGTGATCAACCCTATATTTTGTATTTACACAACGAACTAATGCAAACCTAAAGCAAATGGTTTTGTTTTATACCTCCCTCTCCCCATCTGATCTCTTTTGGGTATGGAGGAGTATTTGATGCCTTCATGCCTAGTTCTGTCCTCACACCTATGTAAGCTCTGACTACAGATACTTGGAGCTTACATGAGGTTTCCTACTCCAGGGGCTGAATGAAACTGCAGGAGAGCAAGGGAAAGGTGAGTATGTGTTTCTGGGAAGGTAATAAATCGGACCTTTTGTTTTCACTAACATGGTAAGCCTGGGTATTGAGGAGCACATGGTAGTCATATGGATGATATCATACGGAGTCATATGAAGAGATGATTGGTAATTGGCTGTGAGTTGTCACATGGGGATAAGGGACCATACTCCTAAGTATGAAAGCTCCATATAGAGCTACAGTGATAGAACAGTCTGACATAGGTAGTGGTGTTTCAAAAGTTGCATTTTAGCTATGAATGGTGTAACCAACAGGAAAACCTCAGGAATCACCTGGCACAGCATCGACAAATAAAACTTCAATCCTTATTCCGATTTAATAAATGTGATTGGATGATACTAAAAACAATGTGTTCTTCAATAAATTATTTTTGCTGTAAAACAAACTTCTTTGGTAATCCCAGAAAAGACAACGAGAGCTGCGAGAAAGGTATGGACTAAGTATTAGGCCATGCTCATTTCACAAGAAAAATAATGCTCATGTGCATTAGGCCATTTGTCTAAGGCTTCAGAATAGGCAGGAGGCAGGGTAGAGGAATAACCTCATCAGTCTACGGTGACTCCTTCACTGTCCAATAACAGAGTAGAGGCAGGAAGGTGACCCAACTATATTCTGTACCTGCTGTAGAGTAAAAATAAGTCACCAGGCTGTCTGACAGAGCTGTAATAATTCTAGAAGTGAATGCACAGATATACAAATCCTTTGGTAAATCAACTAACGTGCATTTTGCATTTTGTCTGGACTTCAGCTAAAAAAAAAACATGACCATTCAATTACCAGAATACTGCTTCTTATTAGATATTCAATTTCCTACACAGAAGAGATGGACAATACTCTGAGCCAATCAGCCTGTCTTGTTTTGGACAGTACTGTCAGTCTAGTACTGTGAACAAGCTTGCAGGAGTGGAGAGCAAGCCTCATCAGTGTGCTGCTGCTCCCACAATTTCTAATTAGAAAATAGGGTGCAGTTTTGTTTTGTTTTGCACTGACACCCACAAAAAAGGTCCTTTAGGTGTGACCCAAAACAGCCCAATCTTCACCCAAATGGGAACTCAGACCCAAGTGGCAATGAAGGATTTACAGACAATTTTATGCAGCTCAGTTCTGCAATGAGGGTGATGAGTGGGCCATGTACAGATCCCCTAAGGGTTTCCAAGATTTGAAAATCTATTTTTTTCTTAACAGAAAGAAAGCGTTTGATTGTCCATACTCCACAACAAATAGTTATAATGTCCCAATGGGTTTGCGGGTGCAAACTCTCATTGTCTAGGGATCCATCTGTCCATCTATGGCCAATTTAAGCATTTCCTTAACACCCTTTACCCTTCTCTCTTCTGTTCTTCGATCCTCTACAATGTTTAATACAAAAGATAATAAAAACAATGGGCCAGTATTTCTCAACCAGGGCTCCCTGAGCAATGGACAGTTTGTGCCTCTCAGGTCAGTTTAAATGACCCCAATGATGTTTTTGGCTATCTGTATAGGTGACATTCTTCCCATGGCCAGCAATGTAAGAGGAATTGACCACTAATATACTGTGAGCTGTGAATATAGTAATTATAGCAGAAATTCCCTGAAGACCTGAAAGTTATTTCATAGGTACCCCTATATTATATCAAAGGGGGTCATTCTGATTTTGCACCAGGAATCAGAAGCTTCTATGTGCAATTTTAAGGTACATCCAAAATTGACTTTATATCCAATTTCACATCTCACCTTACTCTAAACTATACATATATATACAACTAACTAATGCATTGCAATGTATTATTATTACAGAGCATTACTCTGCTGCGGGATATTATTGTCTAATACCATGAATTATCACATAATGAAATACTTTTAATAAAGACGTAAAATAAACCGGTTTATCTAGTATGGAAGTGCTAAGATTATTAATGATATGGACAAAGTCGGATGACCCAGAGAAACCTTCCGTCACCAGATAACGGGAGGTAAAACAATGAAATGTAATTGCTAATTGGCTGCTAGGAATATCGCTGTAATAAATAAGATGGAGAGACTTTTAATCATATTCGTTGTAATAAAGAAACTAGAGGAACCCAACATGAAACCAATGGGATATTTACATCTCATCCTTTGTACAGCAATATCAAATGTCATTAATGGATGAAACAAAGCACCGATTATTGGACTATTAAAGATGTAAAGAACAATTAAACGCTAAGGCGATGAATAAATATGAATATATAAGAGGGAGAGGTGATACAATGAAAAAAAAAGTGGAACCAAAATTCCCAATAACAGCTCCAAGTTCCTGAAGGGATGCCAGCTTCTAAGCGTGACTGCTGTCCCTGCGTATAACGCGCCCGATGAAACCAGCCAGGTGGCAGGGACCACTCCTCGCCTTGACGGCAGGCTCCGTAACACTCTGCGTGACAGACGGATTCCGCAAACAATACCCGGTCAGCGCTAAGAAGATTACATGGTGTATTGTTACAGAGCTTACTAAACACTACATGAATTGCCAAACCAATAATCTGGATCTTGTGCCATTCACCGGCAGATCATTACCAGAGTTCATTAACGACGCCGTCAAAGGATCGCCTTTTGTTAATCCAACAGCTGAATCCGATTGCTAGCTCCGAGGGCAAATTTTTTCCATTTTAAACTAAACGCAGGCATGGATTAAAAATCACCCGGATGATTTGTCTTCTTTGCTAAAATAAAAATGCAATTCTGGAAAGCCATTTGGCTTGTTTGGGAAATTGCATTTGCTCAGAGGAGTTATTATTATATTATAATAATAATATTTAAATATTAAATATATATAAATATTATGAATTAAATATATTTATATTTCTGTAATATAGAAGTCTTAAATGAAACCATGTAACACATTCACCTGACTTGTTAGAAAGTGTTTAACAAATACCCCGGACAAGCCTCTCCAAAGCCAAAAACACCATCAAAAGTCACGTACATAGGGACTCCCCCATATCCCTTCACAGCCAAGTCACCCAACAAAATGATAATTTCAGCTGCTTGAATAATAAATATAATAAAACTATATTTAAATATGAAATGGGCATAAGGAACTTTAAATAATAGGCAACCAAAAAAACAAGCAAAGCTCAAAAGCTATGATGGGATAGGAAATGAAGGAGATATAGACAAATGGAAGGATGGAAAGATGAGATTGTGAATCAAGATAGATAGAGTAGATGGAGGCATGTTGTTTGGATGGTAGATGGATACAGATGGACTGGTAGTTGGCTCAGACACTTACCACCCCAGGGTCAGGAAGGAGTTGCAGGTTAGTGATCACTAGACTGGTCCAAGTAGAGGTAGGTACACCATGTCACATCCTAGGGTCCCTCAGATGTCTCTGTGTGTAAATCTGCAGAGCTTCTCCCCCAGCTGTCACCTTGTCCTCTCCCAGAGACCTGAGCTCTGTCCTCTGTCCTTTCTGATCACATCACCGGTCACTTTCTTGCTTGGCTTGCCAGTTCCCTGCACATGCAGCAGCTGATTAGTCCTGGATGAAGCTCCCAGACAGTGTCCAGTTGCAGGCTGTCCCGTTGGCAGTGCAGTGCCCGTTGTCCCGGTGTGTGCCCGGTCTGTGCCTCCTCCTCCGCTGCCTCTCAGGCTGACACTGCCGCTGCTGCTCTGTCTGCTTCTCTTCTCGGGGATGGAGGCAGTGCAGTACCAGGGAGCGCCTGTGAGGGGCGCCTGGATCCTGACTCCAAGACTTGGGACAAGCTGCTCCTAAGTGAGATGCTGCTGTCTTGTCTCCTATGTATTTTAGGAGAATGTTTTAGATGATGCACAGTACCCCCCCTTTGATTGCTGTGATATTGTCAGGGGTGGGAGGTAGCATGCTTGTAGTTACTATAGATAGATCTGATGTCCTGAAAGGTTATGGAGCAGCTGTTGAGGCTTTGTGGAATGGACATATGGACCTGAAAAAGTTCAAAGCTGGACAAAGGCATTGGAGAACGGTCTGGCGTGCATACGTGCGTTGGTCGTCCGGCATTGCCAGCTTCTATGGAATGCCAGGGACGCACAAGTGTTCCTGGATAGGTAATGGAGATGAGCCTCTGAATTTCCTAAACAGGAAAACTGGCCAAGTGCCGCCCACTCCACACTCCAGTGCCAACCCTATCCGCCCTCTTTGGGGTTGACCCATAAGAATCAAGATAACGAGATCACCAATTCTGTGATTTATGTATTTCTGTACCGGGCTGAGATCAAAAGAGCTTTACTAGAGAGGATAAACTGGAATGTGATAAAACAGCAAAAGTGTTGGCTGGTCATATAAATGGGCCGCCAAATGCATTAAACCGCAACATATGCCATAAGCCAGGATTGTCAAACTCTGGCCCGTGGGCCAAATCTGGCCCTCAATGTCCTTTTTTTGGGCCACCAAAGAATTCTGAAGATGAACTACATCTGGCCCACCCGCCCGTGTTACCACTAGGGATGAGCGAGCAAAATTTTAAAATTCTATCTTGTGGCGAATCGGGCCGTTCTCGCTTACCGAAGTGTAAGCGAGAACGGCCTGTAAAAATTCATCCATCGAGATGGGACCTGCAAGAGCAATCAGGGGAGTGGAGGTGACAGCTGATTGCTCTTGCAGCCCTGTAGTATGTGTTCTTGGATAGAGATTCATCCTGTGATGATTTCCACGCCTGCATTCATTGATGAGCACAGCCGCGGGACTCACGCTCACAGGAGTGATGTGGGAGGATGAACAACACACAGCCTGCATAGATAGATAGAAATTAGTCTTTTCAACCCTAGTTATGGTTGAAGTAGTAAACTTCCTCAACTTTTTCAAGTTTCAAGTTTTTTCAAATTTCAAGTTTGGCCCTCGACCTGGTCAAAGTTTTTCATTTCGGCCCTCTGTGTATTTGAGTTTGACACTTCTGCCTTAAGCAATAAATGGAACCCCAGCACACCAACACATGCTGTGCATTGGCGTGTTTACACAAAGCTCTCCAAAACTGGAGAAGATAGACTTTCATTGGAGAGCCTGGGTGATCCTGGAATGGATTTTCTAAAAATAATTTGCTTGTAAGTAGCAAATGTTTTCAATCCTGGACCAGATCAATTTCTGATTTGCTGGATTACCCATGATAGCCTATCTTCTGCAATCTTGGAGAGCCTAAATAAATCAGGAATAACATTTCTCTCCCGGTTCTGTAGTCCCTGAAAATTGACCCACCAGAGTGCTGATCTTTAGCTGGAAGTCCCACCAGAGATCTTCAGCACCCGAAAGGACACCCAAATGTAACTTTCACCTTGTCTACAACCACCTCACCCTTACATTGCACATACCTATTCAAAGTGTGTATCAAAGCAAAAGCAGGAAGGGATTATTATTATTACACATTATTTACATAGCGCCAACATATTACACAGCGCTGTACAAAATCCATATATTATTGTCACTAGCTGTGCCTCAAAGGGGCTCACAATCTAATATCCCTACCACAGACTAAGGTCAATTATAGGTGGAAACCAATTAACCTAACTGCATGTTTTTGGAATGTGGGAGGAAACCGGAGTACCCATTAGAAATCCACACAGACACAGGGAGAACCTGCAAACTCCATGCAGATAGTATCCTGGCCAAGATTCAGAACTGGGACCTAGCGCTACAAAGGCCGGAGTGCTAACCACTGAGCCTCAGTGCTGCCCATTGACCACTTTTCAGCTTTTACTGATATCCACAGCTCACATTTCCTCTCTTTTCCAGCAAGTGGGGAAGATCTAACCTACGATACAAAGAGCAATAGAAAGCTGATTGGGTTCCAGCCATTTCCTGTCCTACTTAATCTGCTGTACTGATGACAGTAAGAAAAGGGACATATACACAAATCAGAGTATATTATCTCTCCTGCGTCAATACATGCAAATTTTGTATGTCCAAAGATTATATATAGGGAGACAAAGGTCTCTCCAATGTGGCTGCTGATCCGCCATTACTATACAATATGCAGTTTTTTTGGTTCACACCACTGTATAGTTCCTTATATTCCTCGTGCCACACTGAGTCCTGGTGAAGAGGAGAAATGTGTTGGACTGTCTTCTGCTTTTTACCATGGAAAATGAAAACTGATTGCAGCTATGGGTCTCTCATCCTTTCTTCATCGTCAGTTTTATTTAACAGACTGTAATATGGCAGACCCACTACTACTGACGCGTTTCACCACCAGTGGCAGCATCAGAAGGGGAATTATTGCAAAGTTAAAAAACAATGTGGTTGCTACATCACGGGAAGGAGAAACATGTATATGTACATTGACTTTAATGCCTACGTAACTCTTTATCGGACCTGTGTCTAGATCGACTAGGTTCCGACCCATCTCCATTCCAAGTGTTGGCTGAGGACACATTATGAGGTCATTATAATGTATTATATATCATCCCCTAGAGCATTAAATGATCATAAATTCTTAAACCAAAAATACATTATGTGATAAAATTATTTCCAAGCCTGTATATAAGGGGATCCATGCCGCTATGGAAAATATAGTACAATGTACAGAACAAACAATACCTGGGTAGCTTTCTTCTCTGTGTTAGTTGCCATGTTGGGTATATGGAGGCTCCAGAATGACATCTGTTAGTAGGTCTATGGTAAGACCAGCCAGGACGCCAGCTGTGCCCTCTCCATTATATCATTTCTTTTTTTGGGTATATTCTGCTGTTTTATACCCCAGATACATTCCAAATAATGCCGTATAATGCTCGAATTATGGGTTCATTTTAAATGAGTTTCATTGTATTGAGTTTGAGATATAAAACATATACTGTATATATAAATAAATATATATATTGATTTTTTATGTATTTGCCTTTTTTTTTACTTTTTTAATCCTAAAGCTCAACTATCTAAAGTAAACACATTTTATAATCGTTTTTCTCTACCAGGGAGGAAGAGGTTAATAATCTGTGATGTCCGTTCCCTGGTGTCACCGGGTCCCTGAGAAGCATAACCTATCACTATTGGTTGTTAGTGACTCCCTATCTATCTGCTGCCTCTCGGTGTGGTGGCAATTAGTGGTATTAAGAAGACAATGTGCCCTCCGATGGGGTGACGGATGACTTCAGCCCTCAGATCTGTCATATCCCAGCAGACAGCCTGCCTTGTTAATTAGCAATATGCTGAATGTTACTGACCCCTGTGGTAAAACAAAGGGTTAATTTGCAGGTTGATTTTGGGCTTCAAGCAGCCAGGAAAGTGTGCCCGTCTCATTACAAAATAGGCCATTTTGTCAGGAAAGATGTCAGGTGTTCAGATATGAATATTAGGCCTAGGTAAATGCCTTAGATGGAATTCCCTGGATTTGTATGACAGTCAGGCAGCTAGCATTTTCATTAGTTTTGTATCTATAGCATATGAAACAATCATTCTATTTTTTTGTTGGTTTGATTGTCTGCGGTTTAACTGTTTTTACACCCAAGACATAATAGCCAATATATCCATCTTTATCTGTAAGGAAATTGAATAGGTTGACCCAACTGGTTTGGATTACATTTAAGATGGGTAGCATTTTTTGGGGAAAAAAATTCTAAATCTCCAGCCATCAGATTTATGTAAGAATTTAAAATCATAATCACAATGCAATGCTAAGGTCCTAGCCACTGGGCCACTGCTATTTCCTCAGTGCCTGTCTTGGTAGGGACTGAGACAAGTGAGCAGTTTTCCAAGGCCCACTTTTAGAGAGTCCTGTCTGTGATAAATCCTTACCTTGGCCATCAACAGCGCTCGTATTGATAGTGCCTGTCATTCATTTGACCTCCATATACACTAAATAGGATAACTGACCATTAGACCTACTATACAGCCAGAAGTATGCGGATACCACTCCAAAATATAGAATTCTAGTTTTTGAAATAAGGGGTATTGTTGTACTACAGCAGACATATTTGACAATTGTGCTCATCCAGTCTTGTGCAGGAGGTCTTTTAATTTTCAGCATGGCCCCCAGGGAACAAAATAAACCCATAAAGACAAATACAATTGGTGTGGGGCAGCTTGAGAGGCCTGGACAGAACCAAACCTTACTGAGCACCTTTGGGATGAACTGGAACCCTGACTGTTAGCCAGGCCTTCTCATCCAAAGCAGAACCTGAGCTTACAAGTGTTCTTCTGGTCAACTCAAAAACCTAATAGAAAGTCATCCCAGAAGAGTGAAACAACTCTATATTATATGCAAGGAGTTTGCATGTTCTCCCCATGTATTTGAGATTCCTCCCACATTCCAAAAACATGCAGTTGGGTTAATTGGCTTCCCCCAAATTGTCCTTAGACTGTATTATTGACATATGACCGCTCCTTTGAGGGGCAGCTAGTGACATGACTATGGACTTTGTACAGCGCTGCATAATATATCAGCACTATATAAATAATGTGTAATAATAATATCAATGTCCATGATTTCAGAATGGGATGTCCAACAAGCTCATATAGGTTTAATGGTCAGGTGTCCATCAAACTTTGGTCATATAGTGTATCTTAAAAGCCTTAGTACAAGACAATGTACATGTCATAGAAATATATTCTAAAAAAATTACAATATCTTAATCTGTTTGCTGGAAACTTTTTATAAAAGCTCCTCCTGTTTCTAACTAAATATTTAGTAAGCAGAGGTAGGTACAAAAACTACTTCTGAAGATTGCAGTCATCCATAAACATTGATTAGAAAACACCTAAAGCCAGATCAATACAGTATAGATTCTGATTGGATAATATTTGGTACCACTCTTTGCAATTTGCTGTTATTTCATTGGATAGGCCTGTTTGTTTCAGTTCTCATTCTATCAATTATAATTGCCAATGTACAGTATACTGGAACAAATCCTGTGGATGGCCTTGATGTCCTTCTATTGCATTTCAATCAATGGATAGATATGTACAATCAACAGACCTTTCATAAGAATAGTAGATACACATTTTTTTAGAAAAGGGTTTCAGTATCCAAAAAAATCAAGAATTCAGTAGGAAGCGTGAGAACTTTTCATAACAGGCCCATCAGCTGCACATCTCACCAATAAAGTCCCTAAGATACAAGAGCTTATGCCAAAAACTGAAATACAAGTATCATAATGGTAATGTGGTATATATATTATATTGCACCAGAACACTGCAAAAAATATACATCTGAATAGTTAGATCCCCACATTTATGGCAAGTCTAAGGGTCTATAATGGGCCGATCTTTTCTGATATAAAAAGGATCAAACGCAAAAAAACTCTTAATATCAAAAACAGCAGGAAAATAACAACAATGATATAAAAAGATTGTATATCAACCTTATTTGCTTAAATGATGCCTCCATAGGTGATCCATAGCCACAGCTGCCTTCAGGGCTATCATCCCGGCCTCTGTATGGGGCTCCCAAGCAGCCTCTTAATACAGAAGCCCCAACAAGAGCGGAGGGCCAGTGTGGAGGAGGAGATAAGCTGAGTCTAGCAGACTGGGCTGCTGATAACAAGCTGTTTGTATGCCATAAACAGAGCTGCAGAAACTTACAGGCTGCAGATAACCCAGGCCGTTGATTTTTAGAATTCATTTCAATTTGCTGGATTGACAAATGAAAAAAAAAAATAGAAAATTGACTGATTTACATTTTTCACGGCCAATCGCAGCGACGTAAGGACAGAAGGTTAACGTAGATTCAAACCATAAGTCAATAATGTGGTTTGCTAAATGGTTGTCACAAACAATTGACTTTTTTAATAATTGTTTTCATTCTTTGTTGATCTCTGGAAATCTCTTCGTAACCCTTTCCTGTGTGCAGGCATTCCAGTGATGGATGCATGGCATGGGTGGGTTATGTGATGGTGCCTACAGCTCCTGGGTACGGTGTGGAAATCTGTATTGTTGTAACCCCAAAACAGGAAGTGCCTGAACAAGGGCCTACATGACACCAGGGAATCTGCTTTATATTTAGTAATCAGTGGTAGGTAACCCCAAAGTTTTTGGTTAGATTGTACTAATCCAAAGAAACTCATCAGAAAGTCGAATTGCTGCATTGCCCCTTGTTACTGTTATGATGTGTCCATGAAGCAGGGGTCGGCAAACTTTTTGGACTACTAGGCCGTTTCAGGAGGTCAAGAAGGCACACTAGGCCAGAAGAAACAAGGTGTCCAAGGAAAGGTTTTTTCCAACCGTGACTGCACTTCCGCTCATCCGCGGTGTAGTCTCTCTAAGTGTGCGCTTGCTTGGCATTGAAATGCCCCTTGAGATTCGACCTCTTGAAAGTGCTGTTGGTGTCGTTGCACACTAAACACCGGGCTTTGTTCCTGCGTTGGACGAAGAATAATTTGTCAGTCCATTCGGGGTTGAAGACACGATGTTCGAGGTCAGCCTTTCAGAGACTGGTAGCTGCGTGTTGCTTCTGCTCTTTAGGCATAGTAATTGGGGTTACTGTGCAGGAACTTGATGATATCAATAATATCGTGGGAACTCGCAATAACGCAACAATTCAATTAGGCCAGATCCAACAATAAATACCTAAGGGGGCATTAGACTGGACTGGAATACTGGCTAGGCCGTATCCGGCCTAAATCCTGCCTTGACTCTCTGGAATGGTCTTCCTCATCCTGTTCAGCTTGCTCCTACTTTTTGTTTATTTCAAAGAGCACTCAAAACACATCATTTCAAACTCACCTACCGTCTTCTTCTGTCTCCTAAAACCCTCACTACTTCCCACCACTACATATCTCCCATCCTATTGTGTGAGACTTCCCCACCTATTAGATTCTAAGCTCTTCCACATTTGCAACCCAGATTTAAAATACAGCACTGTGTAATATACTCTTTATTATTAATAATGATAATAATAATAATATTAATATTAGTAGAGAATAATCACTGAATAGATGGAACAAATGGATCCCCATTGTGTAAGCCACACATGGAGTGCATAATGGAGTTTATTCATCTCCAGTGATTTTTGAGATACTAAAATTCCCCAGTTTGGCTCCAACCTGAAACACATATTTTTTTTACTGAAATGCTAAGCACCGAACTACTTTGCTGTCCAGTCAGCTATAGCAACTGAAGTAAAAATGTTACTGTGAAAGCTGAATTAAAAAATGGCAAGCAAAGGGCAAAGAACTGGTCACCCAGATTGCCAGTGGTCTCCATGTAGCTGATCCTTTCCCCATGTTTGCCTTGTTCTATGATTGGTCCCTTTGTAGAAGCTTCCATTCAGAAGAGGAGCAGGATTTGGCATTTTTATGTTACATGTGCTCCCCTAATGACTGGTGGAATATTCAAAAAGTAGAATGCACAGATCAACAGAATGGATGAAGAAGTAGGAAGATCCTTGCACTGTAGGTCCTTAGGTACAGCTTTCTCTCCAGCAAGGAAAACAGTTAGTACAAAAGTAATGACATCCCCAAAATCCTGTGACTCTAGCAGTCCGATGCGCAGTACTCTCTTACTACAGATATGCAATTATGAGCCTATAGGCAAGGAAATCCATTGCAAATTTTAGGAAGGAAGTCAAGACAAAATGTAGATTCTTCAGGAAACTACTTACACCCAATTAACCTTTGTAGATGTTTCCTATAACATAGCAAATCACTTTTTGACCACAAATCAGCTCTTAAAATGAAAGCAGCCCATTTGATGTGTGGGGTGCGTTAATGCACATTGCACATGTGTCAACACGCGTTAATGCACATTGCATTAAGAACGCCCATTAAAAATAAATAGGTCGCCAACAAACCCTTACTTGCAAAAACAACCACAAGACCATTGCTTTTTCTCACCGCAAAGCATTGTTGATTGGCTGCTGGGGATGGTGGGAGGACAGGGGGAATGTCATTCTTCCCTTCCATGGGCAAAGTGGATGAATTGGGCATCAGAGGTTGGCAAGGAGGAATGGACACTAGAGGTCCCTTCTATACACCGAATGTTGGGCTATTTGGGCTTTTTATCTTCAGCATAGAGTGATTTTTTTTTAAAATGTTGCCCTTTTTTGACATTTCTAAACAAATCCTAAAAAAGAAAGATGTTCATGTGTGGTTGGCAATAATGAAAGAGCCACAAAAACAACTGAATGTTAAAATTAAATTGTCGTCAAACACGGACATGTATGTGGTGAGGATAACATGACCGGTTTGCTTATATGGAGCTGGTAACAGAGAGGACTAGTCATGGAGAAGGAGCTCCAGGCTTCTAGCTGAGCCTACCCGCCGCATGTCGGCCCCTGCCTGCTCTCCATGCTGTCTCTGGCTCAGTGTGCAGCAGCTTTGGCTGTGTGAATGCACAGAGCAGATAAGGGGCTCAGTTTGAGAACAGGGAAGTCTCAGCCGGGTGTTAGCGGATATCACACGCCGCAGATGGGTCTGAGTGGGCCACATCTGGCATCAGCATCCCCTCCCCCCCCAACCTCCTCCATAAACATCTCACCTCACCCCCTCCTGCTCAATCCAGCTCGGCTATTATCTTCCCTTGTCAGTCTTTCTCAGACCCTTTATTTAATATGGTGAATTAAACTTACCGCATTGTTAACTGTGCCTGACTTTGCTGCCTTCAACTGCAAAAAGAAAATGGGCTTCAGGCTTAAAGAGCTCCTCTAACCGCTATTTATATCTAAAAAATGGCATGGAGTCATTGCAGAAAAACTGCAGTGCTTTCACATGCTTTTTATTAAAAAATTATTTGCTAAAATCAGCAGCTCCATGTAATTGAAGAGGTATTGTACTTACCTCTACATACCTACCTCTCCACATCTCCTGTACAAAATGAGGGCCCGGACAGCATGGTGGCTCAGTGGTTAGCACTCCGGCCTTTGCAGCACTAGGTCCCAGGTTGGGATCTCAGCCAGGAGATATCTGCATGGGGTTTGCAGGTTCTCCCCGTGTCTGCGTGGGTTTCCTCCCACATTCCAAAAACATGCAGTTAGGTTAATTGGCTTCCAAAATTGACCTTAGACTGTACTAAAGACATATAACTGAGATAGGGACATTAGATTGTGAGTCCTCTCGAAGGACAGCTAGTGACATGACCATGGGCTTTGTACAGTGCTGCATACTATGCTGGTGCTATTTAAATACTGTGTAATAATACTATATGATGTTAAAGCCCAATATGCACAGAATTCCAGGTTCTGTCACTGGGGGCCCTGCTATATTACCCAGTTTGCCCTAGCCTAACACGGGCCCTGTTTCTTTGTAATATCCTGTATGCTGTGTCCTATAGTGATGTAGCATTGGATTATGCAAGCACATTGGAAAGTGGCATAGGCACCCAACATCCCAGAAAATGTTGGCAGCTGCAGCTTTAGAACAAAGGGAAGACAAGATAATAGTTTAGGGGAATTTGGGGGGCAATCACAGAGTCACGTGCATGCCTCAGGACACAATGGTTTTTCCAAGTTTGGACCATACCAGAGCAGTATGGATCAGCACAGCTGCCTGTCATCTGTACCAGGGGTGCATCTGACTTGGTGACAATGTAAGAGCACAACTGGGAGACAGTTGTCACCCTATAACAGAAAGCACCTGAAGGACCTTTGGGGATGGATCACCAGGTATCATTTCATTCTGGATGCAAATGTTTAGGATGCACGTTTGTGCCCTGTGCCTTACAACAGTCAAGTTTCTTTATGCACTGTTACCAATTGATCCAGTAACATGTACTGTTGCAACTGAAAAAGACAATGCAATGTGCATCTGTGAACCAGCAGAAGATCAAACAAAAGGTAACCTTGCCATATGCAATGACATATGGTAACCCCCCATGCATTAAATTATTAAATGCATAAGTACATATGGGTAATTAATAAAAGGTGCAAATTTACATAAGGCCTCTTTAAAAACCTATTAAGTAAAGATTATGGGGATTTTAGTATTTGGGTTTACATTAAAGTAAAAAAAAGTATAGAAATATCTATATTTCTACCAATAAGCACTCTAAGCAATCTGAATTACTGCATACATTTATGCCAATTTTTTGTCTGTACTATGAATGCATTTCAAACTACATATACACATGTATGATAGTTATACAGTATTTAATGTAATAAAAAAACATTCCATTCAGAGATTTTCCAAGGTGCAAATTCATGCAGTTTTCAATGGGTCTGTTTGAATGCCAAAAAGCTGAAACAAACTCTGTAATCTCCAGCACATAGAAGTGATTCCATACCAAAGAATACGATTTGTACAACAGGAAAGGACAATGTGTACGGGAACCTTTGTGGTCATTTTAATCAAGGAAAAATATTAAAATGTTCCGACAAACAATGAAAAATTGTCATGTTTACGCAGTAAAAGAAAACAATTAACCAAACAGATGGTAGGTGTATGATGTATAAGGAAACCTGTAACAGACCTGTGATATTAAAACAAAGCAAAAAATAAAGAAGTTCCCTTCTACAACAACGGCATATTAAATTATCGATAGATCCTGAAACTTAGGCAACTCAATGTATGAGGTCAATTTATGAACTGATCCTAATATATCCATCAGCCTTCCAAATGTTAGTGACATCGCCTGCAGAAGCGGGGAGGATCAGGAGGAAGAAAGGGGTGGAGCCAACCCTGACTTTTGTTATAATATATATATATATATATATGTGTGTGTGTATATATATATATATGTATGTGTGTGTGTTATTTATAAAGTCCTATGTTTACATCTACGGTATATGTAAAATAAATCTACTGATCACTTCAACATGTAATTTTCTGTAACTTCTGAATATTATTTATATCTCCCTTTGCTCAGATACTGGCAGATTTATTATAAGGAAGACAGTTAATGTCTGATAATAAAATTATTTCAGTTGTTTTGCTCTGGTAATGTACCATTACCTGTGTTTAAAAAAGTCATATTTATTGACTCCTTTCTTCATTTTTTCATTTCTTGCCTTCCAGATGCCTCTTTCAAAATTTTCCCATGGATCGGGTTTTCGCCGGGAAAATCTGTGCACACTGCAAGTTGCTGATTTTCAGGGTTCTGTAGCTGCAAACTGTAAGCAATTGCCAGGGTGGAGGCCACCACTGCATTGACTCTAATAGAGGAGGATGGAATGGATTTGCTTTAAAGAAATGTCTTGAGATGAATATGGCTGCCATTTTGCCACCCATAGACAATGCCACTTGCCTGTCTGTATACTACAGTGAAGGTTTTGGTATTTATTCCTTATGGTGCCCATTGCTAGAATGCTCTGTATTTTAGTACAGGGCATCCACTGCCACTTTGCAGCCCTGGTAGAGGATGCTGAAAGTCTACTTCAGTTGGGCCCATGCACTTTCCTTGACCTGCAGGACTGCATAGATTGCTATGATGGTAGTTATGCCAATATTCTTTTTTAATGCAAACATTGTAATTGCCTAAATTTAAAGCCAAATGAAAAATGTGTTTTCGGTCCGCCCAGAGCCTCCAGGGATACAAACGTCACGTGTCCAAGGAGGCTTCGAGATGCTCCTTCTGCACATGCCTGATCTCAATCCCCCACAATAAAAAATCTCACACATGTGCAATGGGATTGGCACTCTTTTTGTACATTTAAAGGGGCATACGTCACCAGATCTCTTGCTTGCACAGCACGAGATGGGGGTGATAGAAGACGAAGGAAGAAGATGGTGGCACCCGGTGAAAGAAAGAGTACAGGGTGGGGCAGGACCCAATTAAGGCCAACCGTGGAGGAATAAAGATAAATGTCATTATTTTATTTAAAATCTTTACCTTGGTATTGCCCTCTTGCAATCCATTGTATAACCGAGCTCAGACTGCAGGAGGGAGAAGCAACACAAGGAGCCAGTTAGTTGTGCTATAGGGCAAAGACCATGTTAACAGGAAGAGAGAGAACAAATTGACAGACAGATAAAACAATAAGTGTGCGGCTTATCCTTTCACTGCCCATCAGAAAATTTCAGGTTGTCTGCCCTGTCAAACAGAGCATTATTGTACAGCAGAGCTGTGTAAATTTCAGGACTAGATGGACAGAGATGCAAATTGTTTTGCTCCCTACTATGTATTTCATTTGTTGTTTCCTATATTACTACTGTGCCCTATGGTGACAAAACTCAAAAGGTCTTGCACCATTAGCAGTTTCAGATTCTGGGGTGGTCTCTTTATTGTGGCAATAATGGGCAAGCTGAGTACCCATGTCTCCCCCCCCAGGGTAACCTTCTTTACCAGTTTCCTTATGCTCCTGGATTGAATACAAAGAGTGACGTATTGTGTTTGTCTGTGGTCACCGTGTATGGTTTTAAAGCAATGTCACATTAGGAAAACTTCGAGGAAACAAGCCTGTTTAGGACTCCAGCACCTGCCATCTGTCCTTTGCCGGACACTGCCCGCCCAGGATCTGTGTGCCAGCCAAAGGCAGGTTCATTTAGCAGCTGTCTGCTCCCATCTTCCCCGAATCCATGTCAATATGTATATGTGTGCACAGCCCTGTATGTCAACATACACAATGTGTAACACGATTTGGTTTGCACACTTTAACCTGTTATAACCCATCGGTGAACCGGGGCTGTAAAATCAGAACCTAAGGAAGACCTCTATCCATCTACCTACATCATGCATCCCAGGAGGCTAGCTGCTCCTTCTCTACATGCCCAAACTCGAGCATACGCAGAAGGGGCAACTTCCTTCACTAAGGGAAAGAGATGCTGATCTCATGCATGAGCAGTGACATCGTCTTTCTTTTTTTTTCCCGTTTACAGCGGCTACATCACCTGATCTCACACCTGGTGCACAATTGTGAATCAGTAACAGGAAATGAATGAACAAGAGCATTCATGGAAGGATCACTGGGTATTATTTTATCATGAATTCACCCCTTTTCCAGCACATTGCATTTTTTTTTTTTTTGCACCATTAACAATCAGATGTGTTCATGCCATACTATTGTCATCATTAGTCTGTAATGGATGCAATGATGAATTAAAAAATGGACAGTTTTGGCACTGCCATGTATAACCTGCGTTTGAAGTATATGGAGACAGGTGTAAAACATTGTCATCCTATAATGGTAATTCCTGAACAAAATGGTAGAATCACCAGATAGTATTTTAATAAAAGTACCCCTAATATCTGTGCAGTGAGTTGTCCATTACTGCATGCACATCAATATGTCTTTTTGCATTCACATGCATTGCATTAAGGCAGCCCAGTCATTTTAAATAGGCTGCCAACACACTGCAATGGGTTTACAGGAAATACACCTAGAGCGAACTTTTTCAGTCATTTTACCCCTAAGGAACCCTTGAAATTATTTTCAGATGTTGAGGAACCCCTGCTAGAACCATAGGAGGTCAATGCAATAAAGTTACTGACCCTGCCAAATGGCACTGGGCACGAAACTATGAACACACCATTATTAATCTCCTAGATTGTAAGCTCTTCGGGGCAGGGTCCTCTCCTCCTCCTGTGTCACTGTCTGTATCTGTCTGTCATTTGCAACCCCTTTTTAATGTACAACGCTGCGTAATATGTTGGCGCTATATATATTATATTTAATAATAATATTAATAATAATCAGCCAAAGCTCAAGGAACCCCTGGTATACCCTTAGGACCAGCCATTCTTAACAAGGGTTCCATGGATCCCAGGGTTCCTCCTGATGTTTTTAGGAGGAACCCTGGGATCCATGGAACTCTGGTTGAGAATGGCTGGTCTGGAGGGTATACCAGATCATATTTGACTGCTAGGCGGCCATGTTTATGGATACCTTTGGTGAAAGGTCCGATCTCAGTAGTCAGCTCCATTTATAATATACCTAGGGCAATAAAGCCAAACCTATTTACCCCCTCACTTCCCTGTAATGGCTAATGAGATGAAGAGTTACTTCCATCACAACCTAATCACATTGGTGTTGTATCCGGTGTGCAAAAGGGATAACAATTACTTGCTGCAAATGGACGGTTCTTCTTCATTTATAAATGACACCGAGTGCTGGCATTGATCCCTGAGCTCCTTTTGCTGGTGACCCAGCGTCTGTGTCCGGTATGGTTATCCCAGTACACAGCAGATGTAGTTACAGCTGAGTAATCTGTTTTGCTCACAGATGTTCCACTCTTACAACCTCCGCACAGCCTCACCACAAGGAAGTGCACACCACACACAGGCTTACTCATGACTATTTGTGTACACATCTGCAACCCTGCTCACTGTGCTGGAACGACACACCTGTTTCCATGTGCAGGACTGCCTGTGTCACATTATTGGGGTGTGCCGCCCGCTAGGGGATCCAAGGGATGTGACTGCTACCAGGCCGAACGGGCTCAGAAGGTGCAGCACAAAAGCTATTTGTTGCACTGATATACAATATAATTACAAAAATATCAGCGGATTCCAGCTGAACAGCTAAATACACAACTAGGTGAATGTCTTTTTTTCACAAAGGATTTCTAATCCTGTTCAGCTATTTATGTGATTTATACACCTCTGCCAGACAGCACAGCCATGGGATGATTCTTTCTTTAGGATGGTGTCACCACTTTATTCCCATCACTACATGACCAATCAGCTATGAACCAATACCTCTACCAATCTAAATGCTGCTATACATGAGATGACAGCATATTGCTATCAGGACACTTATGTTTCAGGACATGTTTGTTATATGTAAAAATAAATGTCAACACAAACTGAATTTTGTACCCTCTTAAAGTTCAGCTTGAGGTTGGCACTGCATTTATATACATTTTATACCTCATTACTGCATGCATGGTACTACATGACATGGCATACTTTTATTTAGAATGGCACTCCAATGCAAAACCACAGTAGGTTGTAATACATGTCTTACAATGGCATATTTATTTATGTTCATTGGCATCTCACTCTAATCCAGTGGGCATCTGCAACATGTTTAGGGTTTAACTCTTCATTTTTTTCCCAGAAATTTTAAACCTTAAGTTTTCAATAAAACCATAACGGTTGATGTTATCCTAAAGAAGGACATTGTTCATTTATGTGTTGTTATAGGGTGACAACACTTTGCTCATATCTTCAATTTTTGTTCTTATGTTGTCACCCTGCAAAATCAATGAAGACTATGGGCCTGGTTTATTAAATCTCTCCAAGACTGAAGAAGATACACTTTCTTTGGTGAAGCAGGGTGATAAACTTCATTTGCTAATTGGCAGCAAATGTTTGCAGTCCTGAACCATATCCATCCTAGGTTTGCTGGATCACCCGGGTTCACTGATGAAAGTGTATCCTCTCCAGTCTTGGAGAGCTTTAATAAATCAGGTCCTATGAGTGGATTCTTTTATACACAGGAAATTATTTATTATTGCCACCATTAGATAAACCACACAACTTTTATTATATAGTTTGATATAGAACCAACATATTACCATCCATAGTCATGCCACTGTCTCTCAGAAGGGTTTACAGTCTAATGTCCCCACCAGGGTGTCTCCAGGATCAATTCTGGGGAAGCAAATGAGCTAATTGTATGTATTTGGGATTTTGGAGGAAATCAGTATGCCCAAAGGAACCCCTGCAAACATGGGAAAAAGATAGGAACTCCCCATATGGTATCCTAGCCAAAGGCTGAACCCCAGTGCTGCTAGACAAGAATGCTGGATGTTGAATAGATAAAAGAGGTTCTAGCAGATCAGCAACTCAGATATGAAATAAAAAGATATTTATAACACACAAAATATGTTGTCCTAATCTAATATACAAGAAATCCAATAAACATTCCACAGAGGTATTACATTAAACCAATCATTCCGTGACCATCAAATTCACATTACCCTGCAATCAGTGTTCCTAATTATATCCACGGAAGTTTTTAAAGGTGGTTGGTTAGCAAGGTTAATATCTGAGCACACTTGGACAAAGTGTACCATTAGCGTATGGAGCGGATATTGGTGTGGTGTGCACCACTGATGGCACCCACAATGGTCGGAGCAGTGTGTAGCAATCAATATAATCCCCTTTTACCTTGCACTCGGCTCCCATCTCAACGTTTGCAAATTGGACTATACTGTAATAGCACACATGTGCCGGCTGACCAACAGAAATGTGTCCATTATGTTTAAGAATAAATGTCCACTTATATTAACACTTTCCTGGAGATGGCTGAGGAAGAACTCCAGGAATACAAAATCCTTATTATGGATGAGTTTTATGATGAGCCAGAGATTTCCAGAGGCAAAATCCATGTTGGGCAATGGCGTGCACTGCTCTGAAGTCATCCAGGATGAACTGTCAATCATATGAACTTTCCTAACATGTAGTGAGCTGCAATCTGGCCAGCAAATGTGCCAAATAAATGGTCTTACCTGGTAAAAGACATACAGTTGAGTTTAAATAGACTTGTGATCCAGGAACCCATACCAGACAACAAAGCCAAGTTACCAACTTCACTTTTTCTGTGCTGCAGGTAAAGCTGAACACATATAAAAGACATAAACTTATGCTATTAGGTGTTAAATAATTAGGAATGCATGTGTTTTGTTATGCAATTATTGCAAGATCTGATTTACAATTCCCTATACAATATCACAGAAATGGGAGCCAATCAATTGAATCATAGTGATTGGGTCTTAGAAAGCTCTGCTAATCTTGGCATGGTCACACCTCGTATGCCAATCAGAAAATCATAAAAATAAGACAAATTTTTCATGCAACTTCTAGAAACTGAAACCTAATCTTGAACACTTAATTCTATTTCCATGAATTTGATACAGTTGCAAAATTAGGGGTGTACTTACTTTTGCCACATATCTGCATTTTTGATATCTTAGATCCTGAGAATTAATACACAATGTCTATGCTGTGTGTTATTTGTTTAGTGTATTATAGTATATTATTATATAATACTTTTCTCTCATTTATAGGCACCATTTGGCTAAATGATCTCATGACAAGCAGCTCAAATATGTTGTCACAAATCTCCATGGGGTGTACATACTTTTTCCCATGACTATATACCATACAGATGCCCTGCCTAAGTTATTTTATTATACCAGAGAACGATCATCAGTCATCCTGACTGATAATATAATGATGCTCCTATGGATAATGAAGCATTTGTGGTAATACAGGAGACAATAATGCTGAATCCTATGTGGTATCATAAATATAGTTCAGTATTCAGTATTTCAGCACTGAAATGAGATGAAGTGAAATGCAAAGGGGGTTTTATTGATTGCACATGCATTATGGGTGTCATCAGTGGAGGATCCCCACCAACATCCGCTCCATATGCTAATTAAGCTATTTTCACCCCAACAATTGTTCTTGGACTCTTTTGTCTTAATAGGCTAAATGGTGTATTGGGTGGCAGGTGGGCAATTTGGTTAATGGGTGGGTACGGGTCCATTAAGCAGTCATGTTGCCCTGTATTTGTGCAGGCTTTCTTGGCAGAATGAAAACATATTGGCTTTTGCCCACAAGTATAAAATTCTCTGCCAAGAAAGCCGGTTGGGAGAATCCTTTAATTTTTTAATTTTTTGTACAGAGCTGAACATTCAATGGAGAAAAAATGAAAGCAGCAAGGAATGATTGCTGGAGACATATTTACATTTTGTTTTTCTGGGAAGATGGGATAGTAATTGGAGGAGGTTTTCCACATTCATAAAGAAAGTGTAAAAGCCATGGATTCATTTTTGGAGCAAATTGAACCATGTTTTTTTGCCTTCCTCTGGATCAGCTATGTCTATATTTTATCTGGGATATGTTAATTTCCCTATTTAATAAACTTCATGGACTTACATCTTTTTTCAACCTAACTAACTATGTAGCTTGTCTTAGACCACAGTGGGGGATCTCATTACCATGCTTAACAGTTTCCTCCATTCTTGTGTATATCATTATATGTTCAGAATCTTTTCCCATCACTGCAACACTTATCAGGATAATGGCACAAGGAGCAGATAACAGTGCTTGCGTCCTATTGATGCCTCTCAAACATCTACTGGACCCCAGATGCACATCATTGCAATGCCCATTGGATGAAAAGTTGGTGGTAATAGTTGGCATCACAGCTACCGCCCCCCACAATATCTGGGTTGCAAAACCCTGCCAGTTCCAGGAATAAGTTTCCTTATTTACATGCACGGTTGGCCTATTGGACAGTCACGGAATGATCAGTTCTGTGTAATACACGTCTGTGGGACCCAATGCACTCACCGCAAAGTTGTGTACTTTGTGCCACTCTGAGATACAAACTACACACTTGTGCTTAAACCAGCTACCATGTGCCATCTAGAAGTTTGGTACCAATTATAATAGACTGAGCCAGGAATTAATAAAAACTAATCATAACTTTATATTGGTGCACATAAATAGACCAAGAACCTGACCGAAATTATATATATAGATAGATAGATAGATAGATAGATAGATAGATAGATAGATAGATAGATAATAGATAGATAGATAGATCATACAAACTTTATGTATGGATGATGTAAACTTATTGGAACTCTGTGTTTATCTGTACACATAGACACTTTCCTCCATGTACACAGTTTACACACAGGCTGTGGGGCCCTGAGTTTATCACTGGTGGGTGGTGATGCATGTTGTGAGCAGATTTACTATATCTGTGAATAACACGATCCCCCTCATATGAATCACTAAGGCTCAGGCGTGAGAGAAGCTTGTTATCCAACCCGCACATGTAACATAACTGTCCTGTGTTGTAAGAAGCATGAGAAAGAGAATAACATGCTCCATTTATAGACAAGGTGTCTGCATGGTGCACGGATGTAAGGGAAACAAACCTAAACTACTTAAAGGCACAATAGTAAAAAAAAAACAATAACACAAATTTTATTCATATAAATTCCTGATTTATTATACAGCGAGCCCCTGGTTCAGTCTGTGTTGTACTCTCTGCCTCTCTCTCTGTGTCTCTCTCTCTCTCTCTCTCTCTCTCTCTATATATATATATATATATATATATATGACTGGTATTCTGTAAAATTGTGAACAGTGTTGTAAAACAGTGTTACCCATTTCTATTAATTAGACAGGGAGAGGGTTCAAGAGACTAAAGTGGAGGAATGTGTTTAAGGGTATATTAATCCCTTCCATGGGATATATTGCTAAGCCTGGAAAATCATAAAAAATGAAAAGGAAAACAGTCCACAGACAGGATTTTGTATGGCAAAACAATTATTTTGTATTGGACATACATTCTTAATATATTCCAAGCTCAACAATATTTTAGTATCAACAATATAATCTTTTACTCTCTTACCCGACGCGTTTCACCCAAACTGGGCTTCCTGGGGTGGTGCTACGTGTAGCAAAGTTCAATGCATGGATTTGTGATTAATCTAGGTTTTCAGTAAACACATATCATTAGGATATGAAATGAATAACACTCATTTGTTCATGTGCTCATGAAGCATAAAAATACTGTATAACCTATGTTTGATGATGTTTGATGAATGATTATGTAATTTTAAAATGATTACACTTAAAAATGAGGCAGTTGATATATGATTATGTTCTAAAAATCAATTGCATATATTGAATATCATAATCATTGCATAAGAATGTCTTTTACAATTACGTATTTAATTTGTAGACTAACCTAGTATACCTATACTACTCAAAGGTAGGTTTTACAGTATTTTTATGCTTCATGAATTATGTGACATGTTATTCATCGCTTATCCTAATGATATGTGTTTACTGAAAACCTAGATTAATCATGAATCCGTGCATTGAACTTTGCTACAGGTAGCACCACCCCTGAGGAAGCCCAGGCTGGGCGAAACGCATTGGGTAAAAGAGGCTGTATAAAAATACTCACATGACTCTGTACTGTGTTCTCTGTACATACCGCTTCGCTCTATGTGATACGTCAAATAATTGTTTTGCCGTAAAAACCCTGTCTGTGGACTGTTTTCGTTTTCATTTTACCGAATTCTGAATGTTTTCTTTTTCTAGCCTTTTCTAACATTTTTAGCTATCTATAACTTGTTTTTTAGTCATTCCAATCCACCCTTTCTGAAAGAAAGGATTGGTCTACCCGTATGTTTCAATTATACACTAATAGCCATATATCTACTTATATGGATTTTAAATACAAAATATAGGATTATTACATTTTGTGCTTTTATATATTTAGAGATTAACTTTAGTCTCCTATTGTGTGCTACTTCCTCCTTCTCTTAGATTGTAAGCTCTTCTGGCAGAGTCTTCTCCTAATGTTTTTTTGTTTGTATCTGTCTGTCATTTGCAACCCCTATTTAATGTACAGGGCTGTGTAATATATTGGCGCTATATAAATACTGTAAATTAGTATTAATAATAATATTCCTAGGAATCTGTTGAGGGAAAATGTCTTTTCGCTTTGCTTCCAATGACATTTAAGTTATAATTCTCTGTTGCATCTTAAAACAGATCTATATTTGTTGGCGAGTAGTAAGCTTCCGCCATAATCCACAAGTTTTAGCAGCATATTGGATGATTATGGCACAGACCTATACTGTCACCCTGCAACAATACAGGTCCAGGATCCACTTTCGAGGTGCTATTCTTCGCCTTCAGCTCTACAGTGGACTTCCGAGAGGACACCGATTTGTCTTCGGCCATTCGATGGCCACTATTCATGTAATTCCTGTGCGTGCTGATCTCGTTTAGCCTTTTTGAGACCACCCAGTCTCTACATGCATGTGGTCCAATAATGGCATTGCTAAGCCTGATAATGAGAACAGTGGGTAAGTCCAGTCCAGTCTTCAATGGACGTTTGTGCAACAATGGCGACTATGCCATAGAACATCTGTGAGACAGGAACAGTCCTAAGATATTACCTAAAATATTCTGCATGACTAGAGAAACCGTTAATTTTTCTATCCTTTTCATTTGTGTTGGCAATGGGCTTTGCCCCTCTACAAAAAACTGAGTGCTCTTGTTTATACATTTTGTTGTTACCAAAATGGCCACAGATTTAGACACATCAAGCCTATAGTTTAAATTCCTCTCTTAGTGCATAAACACTGTCTTTGAATTGAGCACATGCAAACACAAAGATAATCTGATCAAAGCTATACAGAGTTCACCTGACATATCAATATCATAATCCTACATGTCCCATCTAGTCAGAAATGTAGACAGACAAAAAGTTATATTAAAAAAAAGTCTTGGTGCTGACGCATTTTGCCTTTTCACTTCTTCAGGGGATGTAGAGACAAATAAAATTCAATGTCCAGGTGTCTGAAGAAGCCTGAGATAGCCCTTGTATAGTTTCATAGATAACTCGAATATAGCTCAGCCGAAAAGTTCCCAGCTTTTCTGCAGGGTGGTCAGGGGGTAAAGCACTGGGTGTGTGGCATGAAAACAGCTCACAGCAAGACCACCCATTGTATTTGGGACCAATTGGTAAACAAAGAAGAAAGGAGCAGGCGAGCCATGGCAAACCTTTGCAGAAAAACATGAGATTCACATTTTTTTATTTCTGCTGGGTAAAACTTAGGATCTACGGATCATTTTGATGTGTGATTTTTACTAACCATCTTTTCATCATATGCTCAGAATGAACTGCCCATAAGTCTGCTTATGTGAATGTCTCCCACGCCTTGTGTACAAAATGAGTAGAGTGAAAAAAAAAACACTTTAGATGAAAATATGAGAACAAAAATCTTAATTTACCCCTGGGCAACCAATGGGATTGTCTAGAAGAAGGAGACATAAGGGTGACATCAGTAGCTCTTCTTGCAGAAATATGGGGAAATTGAGCATCCGAAATCCCACAAAAACTCTTGTTAAGTATAACAGCATCCTTTTGTGAGAATTGGCATCCCGATCTTTCCCAAGATCCCTCTGCCCTCCATGAGGCCCATTGAAATCAGGGACAGGAAGCAGAACGGGGGGTGTAGTAACTCTTTTAGATGAATGTCATTTTTGTCTATTTTATATCCAGGGTATTGTGCATAGGAAGTGGGGGCAGCTAAATAAGCAAATCTTTTGTTTCAGGTCCACTTTATTCGATGTGATAAAAAAATAGTATGTTCAGTTCTGCCCAAACACCATTGGAGCTGTCCACCTAACCCAAGTGCTGAAAGAGCTTTTTCTGAGTGCAATATTGGCTTTGTGCAGCCCATTTTCCTTTATGAAATATGCACAAAATAAAGAATATAATAAAAAAAACAGGCATCCCCATAGGAAGAATATTCTATTTGCAATGAGGCACAGGTAGCCACTAGAATGAGTGTCTACCATCTGTCCCTGGTGCAAAACCTATGGCCCAATAGCCACATACAACTCTTTGTGCATGATTTATTAGATCTCCTTGACTGGAGAAGATAGAATATTATGGGGGAACCTGGGTGATTCAGTAAACCTGTAATGGATTTCTTAAAATTCATTTGCTATTAGTTTGTCTGAACCAGATCCATTACAGGTTTGGTGAATCACCCATGTTCTCTCATGATAGGCCATCTTCTCCAGGCTAGAGGAGCTTTATTAAATCCAGGCCATTCTGTCCTTTGATTGTCTTCTAGTAGTTAGATATTTATGTTTTATTTCCTTACACTATCTTACTTTTTCTGTGCTTTCTTTATATGTCTTTTTCCCCTCAATTCCTTTGAGTTTTGCTAAGGGAAATATAAAATGGAGTATATAATGAAGTCATTATATGGGGGTTGCAGGCAGTGCAAATGTGGAGGTCTACAGAAGATCTCTAGTAGTCCTATATAACATGATACGGTCTAGCCGGTAGTTCGTTCCAGCCTAACGCCCCCTGGCCGATCTGGCCTAATGCCGGCCGGCAACCCACGGCTCCGGAGCCGGCGGATCAGCCAGGGGGCGTTAGGAACTACTGGAGCCAGAGCCGCTGGAGCTCTGGAGCCGCCGGAGCTCCGGTGCCCTCCATTTGCAGTTGCTCCCCTATTTTGTAAATAGGGAAAGCTCCTTGAAGGTTAATCACTTCATGGGGAGTTCCTGGTGGTGGATTTCCAGGATTTCACTTCAGGGGGCATTCCCTGTTGGTGGAGCCATTAGCCCCGTGGAGCGGGTTTGGCCTGGTGTGCTCCCGCCCCCCACATAAATGGCCTAGTGGCTATAAAACTTTGCCGACCCGTGACTATCTACTAAAACACTGGGCCTGATTTAATAAAGCTCTCCAAGACTGGTGAGGATACACTTTCATTAGAGAATCTGGGTGATCCAACAAACCTGGAATGGATTTCTTCAAAGTCATTTGCTATTTGCCAGGAAATGTTTTAAATTCTGGACCAGATCCATTCCAGGTTTGCTGGATCACTCAGCTTCACGGCCTTCTCCGGCCTTGGAGATCTTTGATAAATCAGGGCAAATATCTCTGATGCCATATTTGTTGTCTGGGACTATCTCTTGATGCACATCTGCAGTTTTCATTAGAATTACACTCATGAAATATTATGGGGTAGATTTACTAAAGCGCTATAAGCTGTCCACATAGCATCCCCTATACAAGGGATATTTCACTTAGCTTAGTAAATGATGCAGCTGATCATCCATTTATGTGCAAGTAAAAACCCTTTTTTACATGTCCTTGCACGTGATTGGGTGTTCTTTGAAAACTGAAATATCCCCACTTTCATTAAAGATGAATTAATATCTCTTACAAAGTGATAATTCACACTGGTAAGTGAACAACTTAAATTCCTTTAAAAAAAACTGCCTATCTGCACTTTAGTGGGTTGTGGGCTTCCATTAAAGTCCCCTATATCAAGTAAATTTACCCCCAAGTGTCTAATCCAGTATTGGAAGAATAGAATAAAAGTGTGAATATTCATTAAAAATGACTCACATATAAACACTATGTTAACTAAGTCACTTATGTCAACTATACATAGTAAATGTTTAGTGATTTATGTCTGACTGCATAAGCTGGAATTCCCTGCCTGTTGCACATTGCCCTTAATATATATATGACCCCTATAGGAGTTACCCTGTCCCTATATAACCCTCGGATCACTAGACCCTCCTTTATGTCACGTTACTCCCTGCCTCGTAAAACTCAGCCCTTGCCCCACACACCTGCTGTTATGTGTGTTTGTCTTCCTATGTTTATTATTGATTATGCACACAATGATCCATGGGGTCATTATATTGTACCCAGCAGTCTGGTATGTTATAGACAAGATGGGACCCATATAAACACAAAGATTTGTATTGCTTTAATATTTCCAGGGACCCCAGCAAGTGTCCCTGCATCTTAGTTTTTCCAATGCACTTGTTTTTATTATTATATGTATGATGCTATGCAGTGTTTGTATACTTTGTGTATGTGAATTGGGGCGTCAGTGAAAATGAATGTCAATGCAAAGCAACAAGTAAGATGCAAATAAAAGTGAGGCCATTAAAAATAAAACTAATTGTACAGTACAGCATGAGCTCTTGTGACCCCCTTCCCAATGCTTTGCTATATGACTGAAATCTTACAACAGTTACTATTTTTAATTCAGTTTATGTTTATCTGTATTCTATCATAATATAACAAAGACAGCAAATTGCATACATTTGTTTCCAGCACAACATACAATAAAATGCGTATATTCCAGTAAACACTATCGTAAAATATGTCAATATTTGGACGTTTAACAATTTAAATTATTGGAAGAGACAGTATCTTATCTGCCGTCATTATAAAGATTTAGTGAAAGGAAAACCTTACTGATTGTGATGTTATCTCGTACATACCAGAAGAGAATCTTTACTTTGAAACTGATTTTCATAGCTGTGGAATGGCCAACAAATGAAATTTAACTTACATTTACCTTTTCCTGGTTCTTCCTCCCCCCATTATTAGAATGCTTTTGGCACTATTAAGTAAAACCTGTTTTAATTATTTACTATTACATAGATGCTTTTAGATGTAGCTTTTAGATAATATAGCACCAACATTTTACGCAGCGCTGTAGATCTGTGCTTTTCAACCAGGGTTCCTCCGGAGCAGTGGTAGCCATCTTTTGGAACTCATGGACCACTAAATTCATAATTTCAAATCCCATGGACCATTAATATGATTTTTTTTTAAAAAAGATAAATACATTTGTAAAATAATGATCTTCCTAATGATGCTGACAAGGACTGTGGAGGCTCTGATTCATTGATCAGCTCACTGTTAAGTGAAGTAGTTGCATTATCTCTGGTATTACTGAAGAAATACAAAATATTCAATTGCACACAAATCAAAGTGGGTTTATTTTATTTGAATCTAAGACCAAACAAGAAATGATAGTTATCAAAGTCAAACTATTTGATGCCCCTAAATTTAACAGTTAAAGAAAATACACAGGTAAGGTCATACTTACCTCAAAGAGCATCTGAGAAATAAACAATTAAATAAAACAATCGGATGACAATCGGTATTCACAGAGCGGGGTGATTGTTGTAATGATGGAAGAATTGGTTGGTTGGAATGGTTAAGACTATACTGACGTCACGCTGCGCCTCCCTTGTTTTTCCGCCTCTAGTACAGTTTGTGAAGTTAGTGCAATATAAAGCCGAAGATTGTCATTTAGAATATAAGACTTTACTGGAATATTATTTTTGTTTTTATTAATACAAAATAAAAATTGCAAATATTGTCCAAGTTACTCTGTGGACCACCAAAATTTTCTTGTGGACCACTGGTTGGCGACTGCTGCTCCGGCTGTTGTTAGTTGTTCCTTCAGCAATTTAGACCTCTTGGGTCAGTTACTACTGACACCAATGATGTTTTTGGCTGTAGGGGGGACATTCCTCCCAGTGACCACCATGCTAATATACTGTGAGTTGTGGATATAGTAAATATAGAAGGTATTATCTCCTTACGGCTTTAAAAGTCGATAATAACTTAACTGAAGAATATTTTACTTTTTAAAGTACTGTGTCCCATAAACAATTGTGTTTTTTATTAAAATACTTATTTTTAACTTTTTTTTTTACTTTTGTGTTGTATTTCAGTGTTGCTTTTCATTTGTAGCCTCTTTGTAGCCACTCTCAGTGTTTTTGCAATCCAGCAATAGTTGCAGGACATTCCCTAATGCAGATTGCATGTACATGAAAATAGCTTCTTTCATCTCCATTGAAAGTCCAGAGTGACTTAGCCAAAGCACAATTAAGAGACAGATACTACCCAGTCACAGGAAGTATCTGGAGAAGGACCAGGTAATTTTATCTATGTTATAATAAAACTGACTTTTGAAATCACAGTACCATGTAGCTTGCATCTCTTCTACCAATGCATGGATGCCATAGCGGAGCTTTTGCCTTTTTCTAATACTGAAAAAAATGTCCCAAATCCCTCTTCTATAAAGCTCATTGCTCTGTAGGACTCTGTCCTTTAAAGGGTTAAGAGACAGAAATTGCAGGAGACAATAGGGACACACAGGCAGCTTGTGATGGATCCTGAAACCATTCAGCTTGTGTCTGCTAAACTCTGTATTTTTAACAACATTTTAAATGGTGAGCAGCAGATTAATAAGGTGCTAGTAACGGTCTCAGACGCTTGTATTTATTCTATCTTAAATGGCACTTTGTCAGGCTGCGTGGCTGGGCCTTGCAGACTTGGATTGGGGATAGCACATGCTAGGATTTGCCGTTATCTCGCTCAAACAGGCGTCATCCTCAATGTTATCAGCGGCGCACAGACCCGGCTGGCTCTTAAAGTGATGGTAACCCTTCTCAACACGCATTATTCCCTTCCCCGTCTTATTCCCTTTATCAGAAGAGACGCAGCGAGCTTGAAATTTCCATTTTTTATCTCTTTTATTTACTCCTCTGTAATGTCCTTTGGAGCATATTTTATTTTCATCAAGACTTTTGCTATTGATGACCCTGCTCTCCCCAGCTCCCTCCCCAAACTAAAAACATTACTGCCCCACCTGACCTGCCTCTGGGATGTGGAAGGTTTATTAGGAGAAAATGCAGTTCCTTTTCAAGTTCTGGGTGTGATTTAAGTGTCGGCGGAGAAAAGGGTCACTTTCTCACAGCAGTGTGGGGCTCTGGGGTCCTGAATACCCGCAGCAGAGCAAGATGGAGGATTAAAGTTCTTATACAATCGTGCTAGGACAGAAGGGGCCTTTCAAAGGCTTTGGACATTGTCCGGGGAGGCAGTGACAAGAACAGGTGGGACCTATGACCTATGGCTTGTGTCTAGCCTTACATACAAAATGGAGCACTTGTCTGAATAATGAATGTCCCCTTCTTCGGGCCTAAGGTCCGTACTGCTTTATTGTCTGTCCTTTGTATGACATCAAGGACGCATAGGGCCTGGAATATAAAAAGTGGCCTAAAGAAAAGCTGGCCTTTTTTTACTGCATTGGTTTAAGTAAGAACTGTCAGTAACACTGCATAAGAAATACATTTGCATCTCCCTTTCATTCTCTAACGAAAAGTAAACAAACATGGCCTAATTTTTGAGCACAGCTGACCTTCAAACCAGTACGAACCTTTGCATTTCCCATTCCAAAACCAATAATGCAAAGCCAACTCCGTGGCTATAAAAGCCTCCATGGCTTGCTATTAGGGCTGAGGTCAGGGCCCTGTCTAGTAAACTCAAGTTCTCAAGTTGAAATCATTGTTCTTGAGTCCCAATGCGTTTCGCCCTTTTGGGCCCCAATAATTTTTCCTAATGTGCCTCATATACTATACTTCCTTTGGGGCCTAACCAATTATAATTGTATTACAGGAGTCAAATGTATAGCACGTAGTCTGAAACCCCACCAGAAGCAGAGGGGTATGGACTGCTTTTTTTGTGGTAAATGTGTTTCCTGCAATTATATATTTGCCTATGTTACTACAGGACTAATCACCAAATAGATTTTTTGCCAACAAAAACCTTTACTACTACTCTTTTTTTCTATATTTACACCATTATACTATTATACTGGGGTTGGCATTTCTCCAAAACAACGAAAAAGGAAGATAACCACTCTAAAATCAATTTTACAGGTTGGCAAAACTAAATAAATAGTTTTATAAAGTAGACCAATCCTGCCCTTATAATTGTCAAATACTATGACTTAGGAACAGGACTTGAAAAGAACTGCCGTTCCAAACTCTGGTTGTGACCACCCTGGGGTTTTGGGTATTCCAAGCCACCTCTGGTGTTCTAGCTTCCCCTGTTAAAAGCATTGATTTGTAAAGGGATTGCATAAGCAGTGATCTTTAGCAGTCTGAAGTGACCCTGACTATCTCCTGTATCATGTCTGCAGTGTGGTCTCCTAACATCTCCTGTATCATGTCTGCAGTCTCTGACTATCACCTATACAATGTCTGCAGTCTCTGACCATCTCCTGTATCATGTCTGCAGTCTCTGACTATCACCTATACAATGTCTGCAGTCTCTGACCATCTCCTGTATCATGTCTGCAGTCTCTGACCATCTCCTGTATAATGTCTGCAGTCTCTGACCATCTCCTGTATCATGTCTGCAGTCTCTGACCATCACCTATAATATGTCTGCAGTCTCTGACCATCACCTATAATATGTCTGCAGTCTCTGACCATCACCTATAATATGTCTGCAGTCTCTGACCTTCTCCTGTATCATGTCTGCAGTCTCTGACCCTCTCCTGTATCATGTCTGCAGTCCCTGACCATCTCCTGTATCATGTCTGCAGTCTCTGACCATCACCTATGTCTGCAGTCTCTGACCATCACCTATGTCTGCAGTCTCTGACCATCACCTATAATATGTCTGCAGTCTCTGACCTTCTCCTGTATCATGTGTGCAGTCCCTGACCATCTCCTGTATCATGTCTACAGGCTCTGACCATCACCTATAATATGTCTGCAGTCTCTGATCTTCTCCTGTATCATGTCTGCAGTCTCTGACCCTCTCCTGTATAATGTCTGCAGTCCCTGACCATCTCCTGTATCATGTCTGCAGTCCCTGACCATCTCCTGTATCATGTCTGCAGTCCCTGACCATCTCCTGTATATGTCTGCAGTCTCTGACCATCTCCTGTATTATGTCTGCTGTCCCTGACCATCTTCTGTAATATATCAGTAGTATGTCTATGACCATCTACTGTTGCACATCTGCAGCCTCTGACCAACCCTTGCAGCATGCTTGTCAGAATCTCATGCTGCATATCAACAGCTTCCTGTAGCATTACATTTACTGAATATTATGTGCAGCCCTTATCAATGTCAGAGGCAGCATTTGTAGTAGTAGTAGTAGTAAGTTGACCACCACTGTTTCATAGTATTATTGAACTGCAAAATAGGATTGGAAGCCCCTTAGTGCGGCTGCAGCGCATATTCAGATTTGTCATCTCAATAGTCCTAAATAAGTCCCAGAAATATATTATTTAGTGGTTCAAATATCAATTTTATAAACTTGTCTTATATTGAAATGCATAAGAACATTATATTTATCTATTAATTTCTACAAAAGTTGCATTAAATAACGTTGCAATGCCTTATATAGCTTTTCATGTGGTGGTGGCTGTTTCAGTGGTTGGATTTTTTTTAATGAATCCGGTGGTGGGTCTCCGCTGTAGGTATCAAAGCAAAGAACCATGACTGTGTTACTTTTATCATGTTTGTGTACATGTGGCCTTATTTCCATAGACAAATCAAGCTTTTGAAGATATGAGGTCCCCCATTGAGTTAATTTATATTTTCCCTGCGCTTCAAAGATGTGACGTTACTCATTTAGAATAAAGTTGCGTTCTTTCTGCTGAACGCCTGCCCTGGCATGGGGCAGAAACCCAGAGACACATAGCAGGTGCGAGAAGGTTTGGTGGCAGAGGGAGGGGAGGTGGCAGGCGCAGGAGGAAGCCAGCGATTGAAATGAGCTCGCTCTAATCGCATTACACCTCAGCAGCGTCTGTCGCCTGCCATCTGTTCACTATACCAAGAGCGTCAGAGGTGTGCGTAGAGAAGGCAAGGGAGGGCACCGTGATATCTATAGATCCAGTGGGGGCACAGAGGAAAAAGGAGGGGAGCCAGAATGTCAGGAGAGGGAGCGATCCAGCCAGAGAGAGTGAATTATCCTGATTGTAACCTCCAGGAACAAGACATAATCACATCATCTCAATCTTTTGACAATGTAAGAAGGTTGATCTTTGCTGTCATGATTGAGGAATTTGGTGAATTTGCTGCCTTGGTGACAGACGTTGCCTCCTACACAGATCCGGATTTTAGGAGTATGCCCCCAAAAGCCGCTATCACACTTCCGCCATTTACCCATGATTTCGTGGCCACAAGAGATTGTCAGAGGGATTTCAGCAATAAACTTTTTTATTTTCATTATTCTTTTCCTTCTCTGAAAAAAAGTTAAACAATGTTAATGAGGAGTTGCCATTAATAATAAATATTGGAGAAATTAAAAATGCTCAATTTCCTTGGTGGGCACATAGTTATTATCACTTCATATACGAGATTTGCAAATAATTTTGGCAACTATTGTAGAGTTTGTACGCTGCCCAAACTGTGATGAGGATTGGGGGTCTATGTTCACCAAAGGATGTGCAGGTTTTGGGCCATTTGTAGTTCCTAATAAAATGTACGTGGTGGTAGCTGCCATTGTTGCACGATCATCACCCCGCAGCCAAAAAAAAGCTAGTAGGCTGTCATCTACTAACTAGCTAGTTTAAAGGATAAATGCACTTTTTACCTTGATTTATGCTTACGTGACACCTATAAGCCACCGCCTTTCATATCTTCTTGTTAAAAAGCAGGTCACTCAGTGACCAACAGCCCATTTATAAGATTTCACATAGAGGTTCCCAAACTAGCAAGCATATTCATTTTATTGAGGTTTATACTTTATTTTTACTTATGTAAATCACTGTGTAGTCTGAAAGTTCTGGGCCCCATAGCAGCTGCACAGTCTAGTAGCTTTAGCTACACTTTTGACCAGACAGTCAACTGTGGAAGGAAGGGTTCCTTGCAAATGTATCGTGCAGCATTTATTCCCTTTCCTCTGAAGAAATAGTAACATTTGATTAATTGCTAAGACATTTTCAGCATACCAGAATATCTTGTGGTATAACGGCCACATCCAACACTTTCAATATCGCTTCCTAGTTAACCTCTGCATGGCCCAGTTGTCACTGGACTCTAGCTCATCATTTGCTTTAATAGTCCAGGGCCAACCCTAGAAATGTCTTATTTACAGATAGCAATGAACAGAGTTCAGGTTTCAGATCTGCTGTTGAAACTATTTTATGTTTGTGTGATATGTTGCTCTTAAAACAATGAGCCAAACCAGCTATGGCTGTCCTAAATAGCAACAGACTACTGCAACAGCTGCACCTGCTATGCAAGCAACCTGCTAATGTGCGCGCTCGGATGGAAGAATCTAGCAAATGTCCCTCCAACTTAAAAATGGGCAACATGTGTCAACCTGGTGTTGTGCAAGCTGCAGAAGGGCGAACTGTATTTGCAGTTCTATAAATGGCACAGGCTTTGGGCTGCCCAAATATTTTTATATGGGTTAGAATTGTTACTCTAAAGATTGTTTTACAAAAGTGATAAACATAGGCATTCAACTCATGGTCCTAAGGTTTGCTAAAGCTCTGCTGATTTTACAAAGATGTGTTGTGCTTATGTTATCTTTAAAAGTCACCAGTGTTCAGTGACATGTCCTCTTTGCTATGCAGTGCCATACATGGTGTGCCCACTACTGCTCTTAGTAGTCCCAATTTTGTTTGAAGACCTAATAAAAGTTTAGAAATCATGCAGGTCCTGGACACACTTTTACCTCTAGAGTCATAGGGTCTGATTTATTAAAGCTCTCCAAGGCTGGAGAAGATACACTTTCATTAGTGAACCAGGGTGATCCAGCAAACCTGGAAAGGATTTCTCAAAAGTAGTTGCTTATTCCCCCCCCACACCACACCCATACCTCCATTGACTACATTTTCATTAATTTACCATTGCTGAGGAATAGCATCTCGGCTGACATCCATCCCATTACAAGGTCAGATCATGCCCCGGTCACTTTGGAGGTTCTTTTCGTCTGCTGTAACATTAGAGTTTGTCATTGGAGAATGAATGATTTTCTCCTTAAAAATGTGGACAGAAAATCGACCTTTACTGTGGGTTTACAAAATTATTTCAATGAGAACAAGGGCTCGGTAGCACATACCACCACTTTCTGGGAAGCCCATAAGGTTGTCGTTAGGGGTCAATGTGTGGCCTTGAGCTCTCACCTCAAATGGAACTCCAACTTGAAGCATGCTCTGACAGAACAGGCACTACGAACTGCGGAGGAGAAGCTCACTAGTAGGCCGTCTACTACCTCTGCTGCGGGAGGTGACCTCTCTCCACTCCAAATTGAGGGCCTTGGAGCTGAGGAAGGTCAGTTGGATGATGCAGTGCACTCAAAAACTTTATTACCATAAAGGCAACAAGGCGGATATGCTTTTGGCACGTAAATTGAGAGATGCACAAATTAATTCCTCTCCCATTGCCATCAAAGACGAAAAAGGGATAGTGGGATATGATCCGTCCCAAATAGCTTCCTGGTTATAAAAATATTATACTCAGTTATATCAAACGGTGCACCAGGCGCAGAGCTCCTTAGGAACAATTTTGCAAGAAAATAGAGTCCTACTTGGCTGAGTTGGATTTTCCTCAACTAACGGAAGAACACCTATAGCAGCTTAAAAGCCCCATCAGAGGGGAGAAAATCTCAAACGTTATCCCTCACCTCCCTTCTCATAAAGCCCCTGGACCAGACGGTCTTCTGTATTTATACTACAAAACCTTCTTGACAAATTTACTCCCCCATGCCCTACAGTCTCTGTCAAGTTGCCTCACCCCTTCTCTACACAGTTTTTCATCAAAAATAGGACACGACAGGGAAGTCCCCTGTCCCCCTTGCTTTTTGCTCTGAGTATTGAGCCCGTGGCTACGAAAAACCCAAATATCCAGAGTGTCCCAGTGAAAAGGTTCCCCTTATAAGATTTTATTATTTGCGGATGACCTCCTCCTCGAACAGAGGACTCACCTTTGTATGCACTGACTTTACAACTTTCAGGGCTGCGGGACAGGTACCCTTTTATGTGGCGGGAGCATTCCATAGGTTATCTGGGCACTCAGATCACGGCCACTTATAACCAACTGTATACACGTAATTTGCCCTCCGCTGTTCCAGGAGCTTTATACCTACTTGAATAAATGGAAAGGACACCCAATGTCACTTCTGGGATGAATTGCTTCAGTGAAAATGATGCTTCTGCATAAACTCTTATATTTGTTTGAGACTCACCCTGTGTAGGTTCCTATACCGGCTCTGAAAAAATTGCAAGCTGGCTTCCTGATCATAAACGACATAGACTGTCCAGATCAAGTATTACATGATGACCCATCTTTACTAGCTGCCCTCATGGACCATGTTAGTATTGCCTAGTATATGTCGGGAGCTGAAGGGATCTTGGATTGCCCCAATCCATCCTAATGTGATGGTATGGAGCTCCTCCATGTTATTAACGGATAAGGACCTGCTCTCCCCAGTTCATGAGGAACCTATGGAGGACATCTATGACTAAATATGGATTTTCCTCCCAAGCCTCAGTACTGACGTCCATTGTCCACACTCCCCTAATACCTTATAGTCTCTCCAGGCGAATGTGGCAACCCTGGATAGATAAGGGGCTATTGCACTTTAGGAATATCTTACACTAGGTGGAGAAGGGATTACTCCCCTTTTCAGAACTCTGGGCTAAATTTGACCTCCCGCAGGCTTCCTTTTTTGTGTATCTACAGGTTAAACATGTTCTCTCCCTTAAACAGACACCCATATATGCGCTGATGGTCCATACTCCAAAGGTCTCATTTCCTCAATCTACCGCCTCCTCCATTTGTCCACAAAGGGGGTTTTTGGTAAATTTGCATATATGGGTACCTGGGAGGCCATTTTGAGCCATACTCTGTAAAGAGATGAGTGGTCAGAAATTTGGGAGGCGGCACATAAAGGCTCAATATGCACACTTTACAAAGTTTTAGGTGGTATCACACACCAGATGTGCTGCGCAGATTGTTCCTGACTGTAGACCCTATTTTTTGGCGATGCGGGATCCAGCAAGGGACCTTGGAGCATACATTTGGGTTTTGTCCCATTATTCAGAGCTATTGGGACAGAGTTAATAAGCTACTCGGAGAGGTGACTCAAAAACAGATTTTACTAAATCCGCTAGTATCATCTTTTGGGATTGCGCTGCACGGGTCTCCCCAAATTTACCTGCAGACTTACTACCCATATTTTGGTAGCGGCTCACACTCTGATCTTTAAATCCATTTCACCTCCCTCTATGGAGGATCTATACACTCGCATTCAGGAAGTCCATTTGATGGAGTATCTCACTGCACTTCTCAATAACAATGTTGAAAAGTTTACACAGATCTGGGAAAACTGGGATGCTTACTATTCCCAACTACAGGTTTAGAACAGCAGTTTGAATATCTGAAATTGTGGGTCATTCACCTATCCTGACCCCACCGCCCCCCCCCCCCCAAGTCACCCAGTTGTCCTTATTAATGTTTCTTTTTTTTGTTTGTTGTTTTTGTCCTGTGTTTATTGGATATTTGCTTATTACCAACGATACTGTATGGAATTGTGTTTATTATTCTAAAGTTATGCTACCATTGTTCATTTATGTAACCTACGAGGTTCTCTTTCTGTGTATTGATGTCATACCTGTATTGTTATGTTTATACTTGTTTAATGTATAAGTAAAATGTTCAATAAAAATTCAGTTAAAAAAAAAAATAAAAATAAAAAATTTAATTTGCTATTTGTTAGCAAATGTTTTCAATCCTAGACCAGTTTCATTCTAGGCTTGCTGGATCACCCAGCTTCACTAATGAAAGTGTATACTCCCCAGCCTGGGGGCGGTTTAATAAATCAGTCCCTATGTGAACAAGCTTAGGTCAGTATGGAAAGTGAAGGGTTACAGGAGGACTGCACTACTGCCTAACAGCAGGACTTCATCTGACATCTGTTGTTCAAGGTAAACAGCAGAATAGTGTCCTTCTAATAATTCCATTGTCAGGAGCAGAAGCTGCACCACAGCTAAGGAGCAAACTAATAAGAAGGACCTATACCAGTATATATGTGTATATATATATATATATATATATATATATATATAATTTATAAAAAGATCGGAATATTGGACACAACCAAATTCTAGAAGTCACTTGGTCCTGTTCTTCTTAAAGCCGATCTAATAGCCTCAATATTTTTGACTATCTGACAAATGCAGATGAGAATTCCTGACTTTACTCTGACATTACTTGCTGCATACGTGTTCTCTAGACTGTTGATTTAGATCAGATTCAAGTCACACGGGAGCAAAGTTATTGTAGATCAGTGAGAACAAAAATCTCCAAAACTGGTGGCCAGTGGACAAACTGCCTCCCTAAAGTGGTGGCTGGAATAAAACCTTTATATACAAACAAAAACATCAACATGTAATGCAGTTGGCTCTACCAAGTGTCGTTGGCCTCAGAACTTTGAAGGCATCATCAAATGGGAGGTTAATTAACCACAGTTCAAGGAACCCCTACCACTCTCTACAGCAGTGTTTCCCAACCAGAGTTCCTCCAGAGGTTACTAGGGGTTCCTTGAGCAATTAGCTATTTGTGTCTCTCAGGTCAGCTTAACTAATACCAGTGATCATTTTGACTACCTGTAATGGCACAAGTCTTCCTAATAATCACTATGTTAATGTACTTTTAGTTATGAATATAGTTAGTAGCAGGGGTTCCCTGAAGACCTGAAAGTTATTTAATGAGTTCCTCCTATGTTAAAAAAGTTGAGAAACACTGCTCTAATGGAACCCTAGTTGAGAATCGTAATCATTGTATTTAATTTATAGGTGATCGTACAAATGTTTTGAAATGAGAACAGCAATAATGACCCCCTTTTTCAAGTGTTTTTTAATTTTCACTTTTATAGCTTCCATGGAAATGCCAACTTAGTCATTGGACTGGTGGTCTCTACGATCCAACTGAAGCTTGCATATGATAAGGACAACATAGATCTTCCAGGAGTGCAGTCGAGCTAAAGGAAGACAGCTATGTGTTTACGTATTAATGAGTAAATTATCAGCATGTCAGTGCACTGACTTTATCAACATGGTTGCACTGGCATTTAGGAAGCATTCTATTCATTTCTAATAGGCCACCAACAGATGCCAAAGAAATAAACAATGTTGATCCCTAAATGCCCCACAACTTATTGCTTTAAAGGCAGATGAGTTGCATCATGCTGTGTTGGCAAAGGAAATGAATGAACCAAAGGGTAAAGGGACCATTGACATGTAATTATAACTTTTATTTATTAGTTTTAGATAAGGATCAGCAGTTCCTAGTTTTTTTTTTTTGCTTCACTGAGAGGTGTACTGTTTTCATTTGTCCCGGCAACATTGAGTTGTTACAGAAAAAGACGACAGATCTTCTAATGGGAATTTTTTTTATTTCAATGACGTGTCATAGAGGATTTCAGATTTCCCTCATTTTGGAGAGATCATTTTCTCACTGTTGTGTCTACAGAATATGAAATAATGGGAAATCCATCAATGGATAGAGATGCCAAACGTAGGGGTTTAAACTCTTCCAAAAAATTACTTTTAGATATATTTTGATGTCCTTATATATGATGTCCTTTACAATGACTGTTAATTTTTTTTTTTTGAAGTGAAGTCCCATGCGCTGCGCCAGTTCTTCATGTGCAATCCTAAATACAGCTTTGTTGTATGATTGTGTTTAAGTTGTGGAAAGAAAATGACAAGCAGAATTGTTCCAAACTCTCAGCTGTGTAGTAATGCAGACAAAGGCAGCTGGCGAGAAATGTCATGATCAGTGGCAGAGCCTGGTGCGATCTGCTGGATGACCCACATTCAGTCTACGAAGGTGTGCTCTTTAATTCTGGCCCTGTTAGCTTTTGTGATAGGATCTCTAAAGCTTCTCTTCTTTTTCTCTCTACTGCAGCAGCTGTCAGCGTTTAATTAAAACCCAAACTGCTCTGGGTACACCTGGTGAGGCTCTGCCAACAAACAGCACAGAAAATGCATCATGGGAGATTAGGTATTATTAACCCAGTCACTACTGGGACTTCTGCTCACTTCTGCACAAAAGAAGCGACATGACAAATGCTGAGCGTTTATCTTGGCCATAAAATGCAAAAATAAGGAGCTGGCGTTATACCTGCCAAGACTAAGGATACAAATTACTCTGATGTAAAAGCTGTTGGAAAAAAAATAGATTATCAAATAAAGGAGAACTGAAAGGTACGCTACAGGCAAAATAAAAGTGTTGTGATTAAAGGGAACCTGTCTGAAGTACGAAAACCGCCACTGTTGACTTACCTTGAAAGGTGGTGACGTCTTCACCCTAAAGGGCACTGAGCATAGTTTCATCCCTGAATGGTTAATGGCTGTAAACTGGTGGAGTTGGTACAGAGAAATTAAATGGGTATAATATATATAATATGGGGCAGTGATTTCTATAATTTGCTGCAATGTAAATTAGCAGACAAGAGCCTAAGCTGCCAGTCTGCTGAAATAGCACTCCTACACTAGTGAACTCTGCATTACAAACAAGCCACTCTCTATACATTCCCTGATTTAAATGCTAAATTAAATCTTCTCTCCGCAAATTTGAATGCACTCTCTAATCTTGGAAACATTGTCTCATGCTCCCAAGGAAGCTTAATCAGGCAAAATGTGTAAGAATTCAAGACCAATACTTCTCCTATGAGTGCCCCAGGTATTGCACCCCTATATGGGGTTATAGACTTTTAATAACAGCTAGGAGAGAATTGTTTAGCTTATAGTTTCAAAAACACCCACATACATTTATGGTGTAGAGACTACAATAATTAACTTTATGGTATCCATGTTATTATCCCTACCATTTTGGATTTATATGATTTTTGTTCTTGAATGCACGTTTGCCTACAAAAATCCTTCTCTTCTCCTTAATTCTCCTTGAATCTTTTTGTAAGAGGAATGCTGTACCTGAAAGACTAAAGAGGACTGGAAGAATATGAAAACTGGCACCTGGATCTACAACTTGCCTGGTTGGTGTTTTTATCTTCTGCCTTCAGGATCACTGTCCCTGAATGAGTATTCATCTTAGATATGAGTATGTGTGACTGAAACTACTGAAACCAAAAGACCAGCTTTACATCCAGCCAATTGTCATTCCTTGGAATGAGATCACCAATGGCAGCTTCCATCATCTCCCAGGGTAGGTCCACTTTAACCATCAGGGTGCGGTGCTTCAGACATTGCTGCAGACATGATTCATATAAATCACGTACTTCTGGCAATTAAGGACACAAAAATAGTTTAACATTTGAACGTTAATTTTAATACCACCCACACAGCAGATTATGCTCACCTTCCTTGTGCTTCCGCACCACTCTGCTTCCTCTAGGAAAGTGAAGATAATTACAGGAAGAAAGAGGTCAATAATTGCAGGTCAAGTGCAGCTTTTCTTCTCAGGGATAGTTGTGTGTGCTGTTATCTACTTATTCTCTCCCTGTCAGAGCAAAGATCAGTCTAGGATCAGGTTGTAAGGATATCGCAAAGGGTGATCTATCTCTTGCTTGAGGTCTGGAATTAAAACAGGAATATTCTCTGGACTGATGATTACAAAAGCCTGCTTGTGTCGGTTCTCTTTACTAATATGTCCATCATTGGCACATATAACAAAAACAGGAGGGACCTCAATTAGTGTAAGTTATAACCTAAATTTAGGACATGTATGGATTTGAACCTTTATCTTTATTAGGTGAGAAGTTTAGGGAGGAACTAGGTGAAAATATCTATATTAATCAATTGAAGGTATTTCTCATTCCAATGGAATACAAACTGGCACCTGGAATGAAATTGGTTGCTAAAGGTTTTTTCTCTGCGTTTTATACAAATCCTATGCTGGAATTCCATGTTGTGCAAAAGCAGCGATGAGTTAACCGAATTTCATTAAACTTCTCTTTGAAAAAAACTTGTTTCAAATGTTTTCTATATGAGCAATACGAGCGTTACATCAGACCCAGCTACTGAATGACACAACAGTTAATCAGTCACCCTGCGTGTTGTTAATAATGTCGGCTTGACGTTCAGGCCCCATACAGCTTCAGAGGCGAGCATCCCAAGTGTGAGGCGAGAGATCACCATGGTTACCTCGAATTTCTATCCCAAAACCCACTACTTCTCCATTTTCACCGAGTTTAGGCTAACACGCGGTATAAACTAGAAGAAACTAATTTGATTTAGAGGAAACACCACGAAGCTGTATGTTATATCTTTATTGTGACCTAATGAGTTCTATTCTAACCCATTGGCATCCAATAATGCATTGTGGACAACTTATTGAGCAAGAGAGTGGTGCCAACATGGTGGGATGTTGTGTGGGGCTAAAACCAACATTGGCCGCTACCCCATATATATAGAAATTATCCATTTTATTTCAGTAACTCTATCTATGCATATACATTTCTTGTTGAGCAGTTTTCAGAAGATATATATTAAGAAATATATATATATAAACTTTAAACTAATACGGGTGTCCCCAACTTTATTCCCTAATTCTTCATCACCATCATCTTCATTCTTCATCATTCTGTTCTCGAAAATTTCTGTTTTTATAACAATACAATAAACCGATCATTGATGAGTCTGTGTTGATATAGACAAAGAGGTCCATAAACTCCATCATGAAAAGGTGCGCAGGTTTCCCCCTTCCCCCACCTCCGCCCAACCTCCTCCTCACCTCGAGACATCTGGATGACAGGATGCACGGTACACGGAAGACAGAGGGACAAGGTTGCTTGGCAACAGGGAGACATCCCTATTATTGTCACAGGTAATATTTAGGCTGCAGCTGGTATTTGGAGCTCAGCAAACACCCCCTCACCTGAAGCGCACAGGTATAGTTTGAAGTGACAGCCCGTTTCTCCCACAGAGGCCCCTACAAAATTCAATTTTTTGGCTTATCAAACTGAGGAAAAATATAAATTCTATACAGGACGCATGATAAATAAATAATTGTGTAATCACATACAGGTATACATATTATGTTAATCCAAGAATGGTAAAATGCAACGTGCAAAGATGGGATCGGATTGGCTGCCAAAAGTTTGCACATTTCTTTCTGACTTTGTTATTGAGCCCAGAAGTTTATAATGCACAAAACCTCATCCCAGGTAATCTCAGGCTACTGGAACTTCAAGAAAGGTCAATTGGCTTTGATTTTTTTTTTTTGTGGTTTACGTTATTGTGTTATGCGTATGTGAACTTTCTTATACAATAAATTATATTTCAGGACAGCAAAAGTGTAGGAAATTGGCATTGTGGTGCACTAGGTGCGTATGGTTCTAATGCGTGTGTTGGGGTGCACTCAGAAAAATGGCAACATAATGCATCCCACATATACCGTATATAAGTGTTGTTAGCCAACACATGCCAAGAGCCTACTCAGATCTTGGCATCTTGGTCCGTTGCTTTACAGAACTTTTTTTTGCATGGTAACATGCATTGCACTACCATAGCACATTTGGATGAATGGGCTGGCATTGCTCCAAATCACTAAATAATGGAAATTTACCTTTTGTGCCAATGCAGACTATTGTGCTTAGTGCATTCAGATTACTGCAACACACTGCTCTAAAATGAAGTCTAAATTCCACCCATGAATATCCTCTACATGTTACTTTTTCTTTCAGTCATTTTCCACTAGACTCTCAACTGTTCTAAGCTTACAGCTTTTCACCACACAGAGACTGACAAGGACCCGTGTCCTGAACCTCTTCCTCAAACTCATTACAGAGCATCACTCTGCAAATAATGAGCACCTGTGACCTGCAAAACCTACTTAAGTGTGATACACACCTGCAAACTGCCCCATCCCCCAAACTGACAATAGACACCTGTGACCCAGTGCTCAGCAAACCCTGACAAACAGCTCAGCATGGTGAATCTATAGGAGGTCAAGTATTCTGACATGTTGTATCATGGCAAGCAGACTGATGGGATGTTCTGACCTACTAGGAGAAGATCTAAGTTTAAGGTCCAGCTTTCTTCATTTGAAAGAGTAGGTAAAGGTCAGAAATTCTATTGGTCAAGTTAGGGGTCAGGTTTGCTGTTTGCATCTTCATTGAGGAGCAATAAAATTAACTTCTAACATTTCCTAACTTGGTCAATCAAATGTGCTTTTGTTACTGCCCCACTCCCTATCATAAGTATATATCTCCTAGATTGTAAGCTCTTTGGGGCAGGGTCCTCTCCTGGCATTTGCAACCCCTATGTAATGTACAGTGCTGCGTAATATCTTGGCGCTATATAAGATTATTATTATTATTATTATTATGATAATATCCCATTACTTTCTGCTTTCTCTGACACAGGAAGTAAGAATAAAATCTCTCCAGCATGAACAAAGATAGTGGATGGCCAGGGCACACACCAGGACAAGAAGAAGCAAAATGTGGGTGTCACCTGCCAAAAAGACAGAGAGAGCAATAAAATGAACCAGAGGTTCTGACATTTGCCCACTCCATAAAACAAAAAAAGTTTTGTTACTGCCTCAAAACTCCCAATGGGTCCAGATTTTGAACCACTATTCAAGGAATTAAGGGGTAATACAAAACATCCAGGGGATTTGGTGCTAGCAAGGACAGGAAGATTTGTTTCTAGGTTCTGTTTCTGTTCTATGCAGAAACTGTGCAGGGAGTGATCACCTGCCAGATAGACTATGCAAAGTCCCAGCAAGATGCAATCAGAGGGAGAGAACAGCAGCTTGGGACACAGATTAATACAACATAAGTCATCTTTGACCACCAAAGCATTTTGTACTTTATTGTACTTAGTGCAGTGGTTACAGCATTGCACTGTGGAGGTTTGATACACCTTAATTTGGAGCCTATTGTGTTTACACCGTGATGTGCATGGTACCAATTTCGTGTGTAACAGCAAATGGGTCCCTATTGTTGTTTTTTTTTTAAACACACTAAACTGCAAAGAAATAATGTTCACCAAGCCACATAGGAAGGAATAGGATTTCTGCTTGATAGTGTTTACATTCTGTACAATTTATGTATTCTTCTACAGCAGAATGGACAAGTGTGAATTGGCCCTTTTTGTTTATCCCAGCTAAGCCGTCAACATAGCTTTAAGCTGACATTTGAATATAACCCTGCTTAGAGTGTTATAAGATTGTGACAGGTGATGTGTTCTAAGTTTGACAGTGTTGTGTTGTGACATAGTGACATGCTGTCACACTGTAACGCTGAGAGAATGAGATGCGCAGAAAAATTTTCTATAGTTCGATGCATGCACTCGGATTTAAAGGTATCTCTAGACAAAGCCTCAGGCCCCACTAGGGAGATCCACTCTCTCCATTTTCCCTGGTGACTCTTGTCATTGCGACAAAAAAGTGATGGGATATTCAGTGGCAGAACTACCACCAGGCCGTTCTACTTCTACTAACCACTGATACAGCATTTATCTTTTAATTCATTACTGACACCATTTCTTTCTCCTCTTTACCATCAAAGCTTGGGCATTTTTAACCTATTACTGACCCCTTTTTTTAAGTTTTTGCTGACGATTACCATGTAAATAAGTTACCACATATGTAAAATGTGTTTGTTATTGTACTGTCTTCTAGAGCAAAAACATTTGCATTGAACATTGATATATAAAAGGAGACACAATGACTATCAATGCTCCAATAAGGATAATTTTTGCTGACCTCCAGTTTAATAAAAGGGTCATTTCCACTGTTGATGAATATAAAGAGCTGTGGCACAGCAATGGTGGATGAAGCTGCCGTCATGGGATGCAATATAATACATAAACCCAAGTTGCAAATGATGGGTTACACAAAGATGCTAGGGGGGCTCCTTTAAAGTTTGCTCTTAGGCCCTATAGTTTGTAGTTATATCTGTGGCGCATTAGGTGGATTTCGGAATGAAGGCATATTAATGCGGCTCACTTGGTGTGCCACTGGAGATTTAGTTGTGGGTAGAACATTTTGCGTAGTTTGAAAATAAGGTTAAAGTTTTAAGAACTTTACTGTTTTCGATTTAACAACCCCAGCAATTAATCCTAGAAAGTGTCAGGGCCAGCAATGATAATCACCAACAATAACCCCCAGTAAATGGAAGTGCTATAGGATACACATAATAGGCTTATCATGGTCTGTCCCACTGCCCTTATTCCCAGTGGGAACTTATTTGGCTGTCTCCAACGCATTGCAATCTTCCACTCTTTATTTCTAGCAGCTGCAGATGCAACAAATTTTCTCGTTGAATATTCCAACCAGGAAATGAGGCAGATTCTGACTTGATGCAATACGTATAGATACACTTTATTCGTAATTTACAAAGCCTATGCATGCTGAAACCTGGCCAATGAAAAGATTTATTTCCAAACTCATACATGTACACAACATGCATGGGTATCCAAATTATACAAAAACACAGTGCTTTTTACTATTTTTATATTTTATTTTTAAGGCGCCAGTGTATCATATAAAGTCTTTCAATCAATAATGTTCACTTTCATGTTCAATATTCAAATATTCATATCACAGATGTTACATTTCCTTTACATTTCTGTCAATAACCCTGTCAAAGAAACATTGATCAGCCCAAATAAAGCTCCACACTGGACTGGTAAAAGATAGATTTTAATGGTTACAGTTGTAACACAGATGTTTGATAAATAGGAAACATTTATTGCATTGATGAATATAAAATGCTGAATTAAAACAGTGAGATACAATACCATCCTGATCCTTAAATAAAAATGGATATCTTTAATAAATGCAGCTTTCATTTTATACAAATTGACATACTCAAAAAGGAGCTGCACATCATATTCTGTGCAGCCAATAAAACCGTATTGTTCATGAAGGGACAAACTACCCAAGTGATCCTCTGATGTGGCATGGAGGTCTGGGCACACAGTGTGGCACCGGAGTGGCAAAGTGGTGGTATGAGCACAAATTGTGGGAGTTGAGTGGCATTTTGGAATAATACTCTAGCACCGAATGGGTTGGATTGTATTCTAGGCAGCAATTATTTTTGGCACCTTAGTAGTTGCATGGGCATATACTGTGCCACTGGAGAGGTTAAGTGATGGTCTGGGCACACAATATGACAAGACAGGGGTTAAATGGTATTGGTGGGTTTATAATTCAATGCTAAAATGGTTAGGTAGAGGTCATGGTTTTCCAGATGGCATTCTGGACATATATTGGAATATAGGAGGGGTTATGTGGCGGTGTGGGCACCGTGTGGCACTGATAGGGTGGGGAGGTGGTCCGGGTACATACTGTAACAATAATGATGTTGGTCTAGGAACACACTGTAGTACTGGAGGGTCTGGGCAGTGATCTGGGTACATAATGTATTATTAGAGACTGTCTGGCCTTACAGTGACACTTGGGAGAAGGCTGGCATACACTATGGCAGTAAGTGTTGGAGAGGTGGCTTATGGTTTTTAATGCAACCTATCTACATTTTTCTGCACCGGGGGTTGGACAGATAGCAGTCCATCCTGAATCCCTCAAGGACATGGATGCCAGTCTCATGGAAAACATTCATGCCCACTCTCAACACTCATATTGGTTACTCTTGAGATGAAAGAATATTACAGATAAATAAAACAACAATGACAGCTTGCTTACATTATTACCTAAAAGCAAACAATAAATACCAGGCATATTCCTATGTGGACAGGTGATAAAAATAAGGCTGCCGCTATGCAGAACGCATACTAGTTAGGCCAGACACACAGGAGTTAACTAGCAGTCATGATAGCAGACGCAGGCAGATTACTCATTCTTGAGAAGAGCCTGCTCTGTCTAAACTTTTCAATAATTATCAGGAGGGAGCAGAGAGGGAGAGAGCAGAGTTATTAAAATTCATGTGCACAGCTTGGTGCTGCAGCAGATGTTGGTATAATTAGAGAGGAAAAAATTATGAAATTAATTTCTGGTTCAGTGTAAATTTCAGCGCTGGGGGAGAAGAGGGGAGCGGAGCTCATGTATACAGAGAGTGTGGCACCAGGGAGGCAGCGCACACACATACAGACACACACACACTCACCAGCTGCCAGGGAAGCGGTAATTGTCAGAAGATATCCAGGGGGAGACAGGGAAAGAGAGAGAGCCTGGCATAAAATATTACCATGTATTATTCATCCACTTAAAGGCATAGGCGAGACAAAAGGGGTCTGCGTTCAGTGCAAAAGAATGCAGCGATTAAGGCGAGATCAAACTTGGATATGGAAAAAACAGATACGCCAGATAAAGGTAACAAAGGAGAAAATCTGGATTATAAACCGAAAGAATGAAAAAAATTGTACGTCAGGAAAAATAAAAGTAAATCCAAATCCTCACTCCATTACATTGTTTTAAAAATCAATGTATATCATGTTTTTTTATTTACTGAAACACCATTCTATCCATTTCTTTGCGTCTTTATTTTGCTGGTATCCAGCAGTCTAGCACTGGCGCCATCGTTGGATGCACATCATTGTTGGCACTGGCATCTCGGTGGATCATGCCCGGGTAGAGTGTGGTAGCATGGGTGCTGTAGTCAACAGAAGGTGGCGTATGTGCAGGGTGATGACACCGAAGCAAAAATGGGGGATATTTGTTACAAGGAAGGATCTGAACAGGGCAGATCACCAGGTATTCTTTAAAAAAATGCTGCAGATTTATTGAAAACATAGTTACATAGTCAGGTTGAAAAAACGACTTAAGTCTAAAAAGTTCAACCATTAGGGAAATGAACGTATCCAAGATATAAAACCTAATAGACATAGTTGATCCAGAGGAAGGCATAAAAACCTTATAAAGCCAGGTTCAATTTGCTCCAACGGGAAAAACTGATCCTATGAGGCAATCGGATCTTCCCTGGATCAACAGTTTCAGGTGCCATACCCAGTCATATTCTGTGCTTCTAGAAATCATCCAGCTTTTTTAAAGCAATCTATAGTGGTTGCTGAAACTACTTCCCGAGGGAGCCGATTCCACATTTTCACAGACCTTACAGTGAAGAATCCCTTCCTTATCCGGAGCTTAAACTTCTTTTTTTCCAGATGCAAAGAGCGTCCTCTTGTTCTTTGTAATGATCTTAAAGTGAATGGTTGGGAAGAGAGTTCTCTATATGGACCGTTTATATATTTATACAGGGTGATCATATCCCCCTTATACGTCTCTTCTCAAGGGAGAATAGATTCAGTTCAGCTAATCTCTCCTCATAGCTGAGCTCCTCCATTCCTTTTATTAGTTTAGTTGCCCTTCTCTGCATTCTCTCCAAGTCTACAATTTCTGAAATGACATAGTAAAGCTCATATAAAATCTTAGTCATTGGTTTTACTTTTGATGTGGACCTGAACTCAAAATATGAAGATTTTGTACAGCATAGTGAACATCCTATATAATTGGTACCCTAAAATATTTACTTTCTGTTTTGAATTATTTCATGTGAGATCATTCAAAATATTGCTGCTGTTCTCACCAGATAGGAAAAGGGATTTGGTGTTGTCACTACTGTGCTACCAATTGTTCTCTTTGCTAGAGAGAAAGCTGTATCTGAGGACCTGCAGTGCAAGGATCTTCCTCCTTCTGGTTCCTTTTTTTTGAGAATTTAGGTAAGGTCACAAACTGTGGGTAAATAAACAGAGGGTGAAGTCCTCTGTCAAGTTTTTATTGCTATCATAATGAGTCTCCATTGGTGACATTCACTTTTCTAATGACCATTGTCAAAATGGGAGGTCAGTTCCAAAATTGCAGAGGGACAAGAGGCAGGGGAAATCTTTCAGGAAGTAAAACTAAGAGAGGAATTGACCTCTAACTTGCCCTAACTTCATCTCTGTTATAGGAAGTGAAGGGACATTTTCCCAATAGTACACAGATAGCAAAAAAAATGGGGTTGTAAACTTTTCCTGGCCCTATCCAGAATAAATATATCACCAGGCTGGCAGCTCTGATGATATATGATGCAAAAGTAAAGTTTTTTGCCTACCAAGATGGTTGCAGAACAGTGCAGGACAAGGTATGTTAAGTCAGTAACAGGGAAAGATGAAATACTGGTGACTAGTCATTTGCCATCTGCCTGCCTTTTTGTGTACATACCGGTACCTTCACACTACAGTCTATCTTTAAGGTTGTCTACAATTGCATAAAAAACATATATGCAACAAAAAAGAAAAAAGAATTTTGCATTTCATTGAACAACCAGTGTCATTAATTATTGTGTCTGAAAGAAGGCTTTTTTCAGACAGCCAATTGCCCGAAGCAACCAATCAAAATCTTCCCTTAACTTTCCTAGCATAGTACATTAACGCAAAAAAATATTTTATTAAACAAAACCAATTAAAAACCCAGCAGGGTGAGTGGGAGTCCTCTTATAACATCCACAGCAGGTGTGCAGACCCAGGAACTCGGTGCAGAGACTTCACCCACTGAGTCCCTCAAGGATAGAAGATACTGTCAGCAAGTTATGCTTAAAAATCCACATAAAATTTTGAGATTAACAGACCCTTATTAAATCATGTCATTGATAAATGTTACATTGTAATGACTGCTGGAAATTAGTTGAATTTATCAACGTTTGTGTTTTTTCTTGATGAACGATTGCATGACCAGTCGTTCCATAGTATATGATTTCCAGTAAATTAGGTCCTAAACTTCTTTGTCTGTAAGATAAATAATGTTTTGTAGCTTTGGGTGGAGCAATTGGTTACTGAATGAATAGGAAATGGTTGATTTATGTGGTCATTAGAAGTTGGCCTTGTAGCTTTGGGTGGAGTCCTTGACATTTTAGATGAAGGTCAATTAATTTGGTCCCCATTACCAAACCATGGGTTTATAAAACAAAATCCATGACATACAGACACAAGATGAAAATTACAGGACAAAAAGAATGTCAACTTAGATTGTCCTAAAAACAGCTATTTATATTAGGTATGGATTCTTTTACCAATAGTCCAGGGAAATCCATCCAGCTAATTGTGATCATGGGATTGGTAAATCGGGGGAATACAGGGAGATTGAAAGGGTATTCATATCTTTGCATTCATTGGCCGTCATTGGCCAGATCGCATGATGATCATTACATCTCCGTAAGTAAGTCTTTCTAGTAACATAATAATCCTGTGCAGTAAACATTATCATACCAGAACATAAAAAAATATAAGCATAGTATGTGAGATCACAGGTTATAGATGAATACAACTCCCTCTTTGGCTCTCAAATTCCTTTTACTTTTAACACTAAAGTTCTTAAGTAGTTTAACGATGCATTGGATCGATATAAACAGCAGTCATACGCTCAGTAATAGCACAATAAGTCATCCATCACCCTGAAAGGTTGGCGGCTTGTGCCTGAGCCAGTGGCGAAATGCTCAGGAACGTGCATTTTGACAAACATATTCCACTGTAAAACCGCCAAGCCACATCCGAACAGAAAAAGATTCAGGACACAGTGGTGTCAACGTTCCTTTTCAATGAAATGTACATTCAATCAAAATATTTCATTCTTAAAGTCTTTTTTATTGTTTAAATCCTTGGCTTGTATTAAAATAATACCTAGTGATCCTAGTGATTTTTCAGGTATTTGCTGGTATTGGGTGACAGTGCTCTGTTCCTGTCTCCCAGCTGTGCTATGGCATTGTCGCCATTGTTGCACCGACTTCAATTAGAGACTGGACTGGATATTCCCAAGCATGATCCACTGTGCTCAACCTGGCTTAGCAATGCCATTGATGGATCACATACATGTAGAGAGTGGGTGGCCTCAAAAAGGCTAAAGTGGATCAGCACACACAGTAATTACATCAATAGTGGCCATCCAATGGCCGAAGACAATCGGCGTCCTCTTGGAAGTCCACTGTGGAGCTGGAGGCAAACAATTGCACCTCAAATGTTGATCCTGGACCTGTTATTGCTGCAGGGTGTCTGCACATAGGCCTGTGCCATTATGCTGCACAAACTTGTGGATTATGGCAGAAACTTGCTACCCACCAACAAATATAGATCTGTTTTAAGATGTAACAGATTCTTGCAACTTATATGCTATTGGAAGTCAAGTGAAAAGACATTCTCCCTCAACAGATTCCTAACAATGTGAATAATTGTGCAATACCAGGAGACCCCTTGGCTGTGGACTTGTAGGAGGTAGCTGAGACAAAACTACCAAGGAATCTAACCATTGGAATTTCCAAAAATGTGTAGGAAGATGGTTTCTCAGCCCACTGGTGCCAATCCACAACTGAAATGCCAACTTTGGCTTTAAAGCTAAAGCAGAATTCACAGTAACTGTAAAATTCATATACTCATTATTTTTCACATTATGGTACTGACAGTCCCAGGAAACCTCCTGACATTTCAAACCACGTTGGCAATGTGGGTCGTTGACTGATGATTGGAAAGACCTGTAATCTCTCCGGGTGACCTATTAACAGAGCTAACATTCTCAACCTTTAACTAAGCCCCAATCTTAAATCCTCATTGTGGAAATTGGATGAAAAGCCCAGAAAAATGTCGAGCGCTACAAGCCACAGGTCCACTTTAAATATGCACTCGAGCAGATTAATCAGCTGGAAAATCTCCTTCTCATCAAAAGTGTCCCCTTAGACTATGGCAGAAGAGCAAAATTCTGATGGTAATTTCCATGAAAACAGACTACGAGCAGCTTGATCAGACCCCTCCTCGCCCCCTTTTCCTGACTCAGGAAGACTCCCCAGCATTTGTGTGCATGGTGGAAGACCAGAACTCATTTGCTGTGAAGAAATTAAAAGCGTGTTTTAATTGCGCGCACACTGCAGTATGCAAATGAAGAAGTGTGCATTACTGGGGAGGCACAGAGGAGCAGGGGGATGTTAACTGTTTGCTACTATCACCCAGCTGTGTAGTGTTCCCACTAAGAAAATAATAGAAAGAATGGGCCATTAAATGGACCTATACAGAAATTAACCCTGTTGTTCCAACCATCCAGCTCTATTAAGATAATATATGGTACAAACATGCTCTGCAACATTTACGTGTCCTTCAAAAGGACCTCTCCAGGCACCTACAGAAGTCGATCATGTGACCAAATGAATAGGCAAGGGTCAGAGATCTATCAGAGTCACTGATAGCTCTTTATGTCTGATCATTAGTCTTCAAAGCCCAATCAGTTGGCATTGGCAACTCATAGGCATTTGGTAGAAGCACAGAACCATGGTGCAGGAAGGACAGGGTGATGGGTATGTACCAGTACCAGTACCATGATGTACCAGTATGTGAACAATGAATGCCAATTCTTTTCAGGATAACATTTCGTATAATTAATCTGAGGGATATCAGAATAGGTAGGGGAGCAAAGCCAGATCCAATATTTGTTCTTATATTATCAAGTAGATGTAAGTAGATTCATTGGACTTGATTTATTAAGTCTCCCCAAGACTGAACAAGATAGAATACCATGAGAAAAGCTGGGTGGTCCAACAAACCGGAAATGAATCAGGTCCAGGATTGAAACTTTTGTCAAATAAAAGCAAATTAGTTTAAGAAATCCATTCCAGGATAACCCATGTTCCATCCATCCTGGGTAATCCATTCATTGTTGGATCACTCGGTTCTTTAATTATAGTCTTCTCTTCTCCAGTCCAGATTGGCTTTGGTAAACCAGGCCCAGTCTGTCAACTGTTGGCTTTCATACAGCATTTCAGCCTTAAATCATAACTACACAACTCTCTGTGGCCTTTTAACAAGGACCAGGTTCATCCAACTTGGGGCAAGATCATTTAGAGAAAACCAGAAACCCTGGAACCTTCAGCCAAGCAAGCCTAGTTCTAAAAAAAAACAAATATCAACACAATCTCTTTCTTTTCATGGGCACAGCTTAGAGACAGAACAAAATTCTCATTGGTTTCCAGGGGTTATTGTACATTTTGCACATAAGAACTTTGTTGCAATGGAAACTTGAATTGAACGTTATTTGTTTTAAGGAAAACGTGTAGGGATGGACATATGGAAGCAGACAATGATGACTTGCTTTGACTGCAGATTCAGGGTCTGTTACACTTATCCTGACTTCACACTTTAGTGACTTGCCGATATGGAACCAGAATGCAGCCAAAAAAGCCTTGTGAAGCCAGAGTTGTGCCAACTGTTGGTCTGCTCTCCAGTCACATTATCAGGTATTGGGACAGAGATATAAAATTTAGTTCTTTGCAGCAGTTTAGGGCAGGTTGCCAAGCCTTGATGAAGTAGCATGTTTAGAACTCCAAAATGGATTGGAAAGTTTGACTGTCTTGAGAAAACAAAAGTAGAAAATGCAAAACATCTTGTCTTCAGGTTATTTACATTTGCTCCTACACTTTCACTCATATTTTGCATGCCTGTAGTATAGCCATCAATATCAGGATAACAGCAGAGAAGTCAAGCTGTCTCCTAGTTCAGATACTAGTTTACCTGGTTCAGATTTGTGATTCTCATGTCACTTCTCTGTCCTAAGCCCTCTGGCTGGGTAACAAATCAGCATGATCACATTGTTGATTTTCTGTCTGTTGAGCAGGGAGGTAGCAAAGATGGCATTGTTAACCCAGGAAATGAGGAAGTCATAATCTTGACCACACAACCTCCTGGATTAACACAATTGGCCTGATTTATTAAAGCTCAGTGAGACGGCAGAAGATAGACTATCGTAGGTGATCCAGCAAACCTAGAAAGGATTTGGAGAATGATTGAAAACATGTCCCAAATAACAGGAAATGCTTTTATGATGTTGCAGTTTGCTTGATCAGCCGGGTCCACCCATGATAATATATCTTTTCCAGTCTTGCAGATCTTTATTAAATCAGACCCAATATGACCAAAAACTTTGTGAACACTTGACTATCCCACCAAAATGAGTTTGTAGGACACCCAAGTCCACTTCAGCCTTTTACAGCTTTTGCTCCCTTAGGGAGGCTTTAAACAAGGTTTTGGAGAATACCTGTGGGAATTTGTGCCCATTTAGTCAAAAGAGTCATTTGTGAGGTCAGATACCGATGCTGAACGGGAAGATTTGGTTCAAAATCAATATTCCATATAATCACAAAGGTGTTGAGCAAGGTGGAAATTCCTCCACCCTTCATTTGTGTCTTTATGGAGCTTGGTTTGTCCTCATGGGCACAATCATGCTGGAACAGAAAATGGCCTTCCCCAGACTTCTGCCATAAGATTGCAAGCTCGCAATTGTTTGCAATATCTATATATACAGTACCACTGGCTGTACCCTTCACTGAAAACAGCTGAACTCCTACATTTGGAGGATGCCCACATACTATAATATGTGGGTGTAATGGTCAGGTGTCCACAAACCTTTGGTCTCAGTGTATGTGTATTACAGGACTAGTTAAACAGAACAGCAAATCTTTAGTACACTTATGTACCTTTCAGATGTGCGTTTAGCTGATTGCTAATGGTCACTGCAGTTTGCTTATGTCTTAGGCTTTTAGTTAACATTATTCGTTGTAACAAACACTTGAAAATCAGCATATAACAATTGTTTTGGGGATTTCCAGGTGTTTATCAGGCAGCTATCTGCCTCCATTACCCATGTCCCTTTTCCACTCTCCATTCTAATGAATGCGGATAATTGCCTGAATCTGCGGTCGCTGCTTGCAGAATTCTGAATGTCGCATTTTTTTTTTAAACTGGTTATATGAGCACTGGGCCACTTAGGGCTAATGTCAACTAAGCCTTATTGAATCAATAGTTTATTTTCCACAGAAAGAGCAATTTTCTGTAGATGGTTTCTAGTGGTTCACCACAGCACACAAGAAAAAACTCAGCAGAGGAAGTTCACATCATCAAGCGAATGCAGGAAATTTTTTTTTTTGGTTGCTGCTACATTTTCCAGTGTTAACAAACATTCTGTAGCTCATGTGAATGAATGGTAATTTGCAAAACTTCTATACCCTGCATCTTTGCAAGCTGTTTACACGAGTAACACAAACAAAGCTTCAAATTACCTAAAATCTGCAAAACTAAAAGCAATACAATCTGTGAACTAAAACGCATAAAGATGCAAAGCCAGAGAGAGCTAAAAAATGAGCAGGGCTATAAGTGCAAAAAAAGTGAACGTTATTGGTTGCGCTGGTAAGGATCTTTAGATGTGTGTCAGTCTTTCACTGTCTACATCCTTCTATTTTATTTCCAGCCAATGCTCAGGAATCCCGCTGAGACTCTCCTATACGCCGCGTACATCAGTGCCTGAAAGCAGGTTAAACAAGGCTCTGCGGATCTGCGCTTCTGGACGTGATGTGCTGCACAATGCAGACTTCCCAGCGGAGCCATGCCGCTGCAATGCTCTGCAGGCACACGCTTGCATAAAAGAGGTTAGCAGATGCTTCGTAATTTGTGTGATTAAATTCTCAAGTGATACCTTTAACCCCTCTGTCGCAAGAGACGCCGCCAAGCTGTCACTTTGCCAAGGCATGCTGGGAGCCAGCGGCGCACCAGGGGTTAAAGATGAAATAGTGTTTTGGGAAAGGAGGTGTTAAAACCCATTGGATCTTCACGAAATAATGCTGCAAACATTTTCTTTCTTTCTAGAAAATTAATATGCAAATTCCACCACCCTACCAACCCCCCCCCCCCCACACACACACACACACTTTTGCTTTTTCTTCCCCACCTCGAAATTAGCCAGGCAGAATGCTGAAGCTGATTATGTATTCAAATGAGCAGCCTTCGTTAATGTGGTATTAAGAGGAATGCTGGAAATGAGTCTGGGGGGGTTGAGGAAAGGAGGTACTGTGATGGGGGGGTGTTCGGAAGAACAGAAGCAGGGTGGGTGAGAAAAAGAATGTAGGGGAATGTAGATGAAGAGACAATGCACAGGTGACTTGGTGTAAACAGTAGAATTTAGAAATATAATCCAAGTTTAGGAGTAAACATTGGTGATCTTGGGAAGTATGAGAACGATGATGGTTCCAACCAAACAATATTTATGGGTATTTGGTCTTCGAAACCATAAGAGGTCATCTCAGAGATCAAAAACCAAATGGTGGCTGAGATTTGAGTAGTAGGTAGGATCAAGGCTCCATTCTCCATCAGGTCCTTGGTTTTGTTCCTTTGAAAGTATTTCCGTGCAAGGCTTTTAAATAACCTGTCTTTGTCCAACCCAAGATTGACAATTCAGAGTGGACACAACCTTTAAATGGAAGGTTGCAGACAAAATGCTTCAGTTGTAGCAACATCCTTTTTATTCTACATAGGCAGTAGGGTCAGGGATAGCTCAAAATGAACCTGTCCATCTAGAAATATGAGAGCTGCCATTGCCTAATGATCTAGGAAAATCAAAAGCTCTAAGTATGCAGCGATTGAAGTGTTGGCTTGTATATATATTCTGGAACAAGGGTAATGGTGACAGCCCAATATATAAATATATATATATATATACCTTTAATACGTAGTCCTCAATGGCAGGTCCCATATCACTAAAGTAACAGACTTCCTTTTAAAAAAAAGTTTATAATAAATATCAATAGCCAAATATGAATCCTGCACAGATGCCACAGCTTTTATTTATTTGGGGCCTGCAGGCTGAGGAAAACTAGGAGGGGGTGCAAAACAATTGTCTCCGTCCAAAACAGATATTGCAATGATGTCTGTCTCCTACGAGAACCATATTTGCTTAGTCAACACAATGATAAAGTTAACGCAGCAGCATAAAACCATTATAAGGTTTTTAACAGTGTTTGGATAAAAAGAGTTCAAGCAGGGTACATCTTGACCTAGAATCCCTTAGCGATATATGAAGTCCATTTGATGCTTTAACATACTGGCAGCAGCAGAAAACTAAAATATTAGTTTTGTGTGAAGGAGACCTTTGATTATTTTAAGATGCAGTCTAATATAAAACAGGACATTTATGGGACTATAAGTGGGTTCAGATTTCTTTTTAACCTGTGTTTCCTAGTTTTATGATCTATGCTGGTACAGATGGACATCAGCAACACTACCCATCATTGTAAGTGCCATCTTGTCTGATCAGGTCTACTAGCTTACGGATGGTATTGGGCAGCATGGTCAAATTTCTGTGCTCATTGAACAGCAAAGAAATGTTCAAAGCACTGCTGAACTGCTTTATTAATCAGAGGTAAGACAATAGAGGCTGGTAAATATATAATATCTATGCACTGAATAACAATCCTTTTCATTGGGCTTTAAAGCTTGATGTACCAAGTTAGGTGCAATTATGCTGGTCCACTTTGAGAGGAAGGATTGATGATATTACTGCTTAAAAATATGGAACAGGGTTGGGAGTCACAACTTATCCTTAATACACTATAATAATCTAACAGTGGCGGCATGGTTGGTTCAGAGGTTAGCACTCTGGCCCTTGCAGCGCTAGGTCCCTGGTTCAAATCTCAGCCAGGACACTATCTACATGGAGTTTTAACTGTTTTTGCCCCATGGTTTTCCTCCCACAATAAAAAACAAAATAAAACATGCAGTTAGGTAATTGGCTTCCCTCCCAAATTTGCCTTAGACTGTATTAAAGACATATGACTATGGAAGGAATATTAGATTTTGAGCCCCCTTTGAGGGTCAGCTAGTGACATGACTGTGGAGCTGCCTATTATATCAGTGCTATATAAATACTGGATAATAATAACACCTATCTATACAGTATGACCAAAGTATGTGAACAGAACTAGTATATGCTACAAAGATATTCTAGACCGGACTGTTTTTTTTACCATGGGGGAACCTCTAAAATAATTACCATATCCACAGATCACTGTACATTAGCATTGTGCTCAGTGGTAAAAATACCTCTTACATTGCTGGCCATTGGGAAGAATGTCAGCCAAAAAGATCATTGGTGTCAGTGAAACTAACCTGAGAGGCGCGCATTGCTTATTGCTCAAGGAACCCCAGGCAAAGTAAAGGCTCTTTTATGTGCCAGCATAACTGTGCCCCTGTCCATAAAGACTTAGTTTGGTATGTTTGGTGTGCTCAGCCCTAAAAACCTGTAAGATGAACTGAAATGCTAAGCTATGTCTTTTCTTTGAGCATCATTATTTGAAATTTTATTATATGTCAAGAACATTCCACAAATAATCCAAAATCTTCCTAGAATAGTGAGGCCTGGGTGAAGTAGGGTTTTGGGTATTGCCAACTCCAAAGAACGGCCAAGGCTTTGGATTGGGACACAATGCTCAGATGTCCTCAAATGTTTGGCTGCCTTGTGTAGCAGTTTGCCATCTCTGACTCCCAAATAAAATCTGGATGACATTCTGTAATAAAGGTTAATATGATATTGCCCATTTGGAGCATTATATTTAGGGACCGATGTGCCTTAGCATAAATACAAAGCCTATAATATGAATAGTAGCTCTGTCTGTAAGTGCAGCTTCTCTCTCCATACACCTCCCTGATCCCAGCAGGCTCCCAGATCCAAGCTCTTCCTGTGGAGGCCCCAGGGAGCTCCTGCTGAACAGGTACTATCTGTCAGTATATGATGTATGAGCTGCTGGGTGAAATCCGTCAGAGGCTGTACAGTTACAAAGTAATCAATAGGGATGAAGAGACGTTAAACAGCTTAACAGCCCCTAATAAATAGTACAATGAATAGACAGCACAGACAGATGCTTACGGAGCAAAATCCCAAACAAAACAGTGCGGATGCTGACAGACTATAGTCATCCGGCTCCTAAGTGCGCAAGGCTTGTGCAGGGACTCCTGTCTGCACATACTTGGCACAGAGTGAACTTTCTGCTGTACTGCAAATATGTCTTATTGGGAAGAACTAACTTAAGTTCCTGACCTGTAAACACAAAATGAGACGAAATTGTGCCAAATGGACATTCCCAGACACAATCCCTTTGCCCCATTGGAAGACTTACCCTGTTATTCTTAGTAACAGCTCATAATTTAGGATTTCACTGTCCTGGTGGCAGTGGTGACTTGGACAAACAAAGTGATTCTAGCCAGTGGAGATATTAAAAACCTGATCTTGTTAATATAAAGTGGAAATAAACTTTTTACTCCTAAAAATCAGAGTCTTTGTTTTGTCAGCCAAAGATATCTAAGATTCTGGCACAAAAAAAAAATTTCAGCTCTAATATGCCATATATATATTTTTTACTGCATGTGTTCTTTTGGCGCACAATTGTCACGCTGCAATAAAACTAATAGTTAGTGACGTAACCAACCACCAAACCAATTCATTTACAAAATTCAAGGCCTCAGGCTAGAAGTATACTACCACAGTAAAAAGTACTATTTTATCACAGCAATATAAACTATCACAGTGGTACCAGTGCCAATAATATTAGCATGCCTCTCATGTCATATGCTAAAACAAACATATGCTGTAATATATCACCGGTGAAATGTTTGTCACATAAAAATATGGAGAATATGCAATAAATGTAATTTGAATACATAGCACACTTTTGCCACAACACATTGGCATTCCCCTGGGTGCAAGGGACACATGGACAGCCTTTCATGGGTGCAAGGGACACCTGGGCAGCTTTTCCTGGGTACACGGGATATATGAATAACTTTCATGGGTACAAAGGACACATAGGCAGCCATTTCTGTGTAATTGGGACACGTGGACACCCTTTCCTGGGTACAAAGGACACACGGCTACCTCCTAGGTACTCAGGAGATATGACTACCTTATCCCTAATACACATGATTTTTTTCTCATGTGTAAATAGGTTTTATGGCTACCGTCCTCTGGATATACAGGACACATGGCCATCTTCTCCTAGAAGCACAGGTCCCATTCCCCCAGTTACACATCACATTTATAGAAGATATCGTCAAATTTTAGCGCCAACATGTACAGTGCTGTGTAATATGTTGGCGCTATAATTACTGCTTAATAATTATAATAATAATATTAATAATAATATTACGGTGCACAGAGGCCATACAGGCTAACAGTCCATCCTGTCAAATATTCTCTAACACAAGTTATCTAGGATACATAGGGCAGAGCCAACAATTTTGGATACTTGGGCCATATTACCATATTACCATCCTAACAACATGTGCTCTATATGTGCAGTAAAGTCTGAAATGGCCATGAGCAAAGCATTCACTCAGTATTCTGCCACCAGGCTACCATCCAGTGATATACAGAATACAGATCCCCCTTTTCAATGCACAAATAATAAGCTCACTTCTAAATACAAAGGTCACTGTTAATGGTGGGCACACAGCCTGTACCACCTGGGCCCAGTAGAACAAATACATAGTATAGCTGGGTGGTGCAAGGAGAATTGCAGTGTTCAACCCATAATTTTTTTTAAGCTTGGTGGTAAGAAAATGTAGGAGGGTGTCAGTCGCTATAATGTGACCCAACTCTTCAGTAACCACCCAAAAACCGCCGGGTGGTCACTGAAAAAGGCCGGGTGGTGCGCCCGGCTAAAAGGGTGTGGTTGAAGAGGGGTTATCATTTCCTCTGCTTATATATACCTTTCTAAGAACGGAATAGACCTCAATAGAAATGTAATAATGTCTCAAAGAAAGCAAAAGCTAGTGTTACTGGTTGCAGTGAAAACAAATTGGATTTTAAATGGTGACATGCAAATTTTGCAGTTTTTCTTGCAAGTACTGCATACTATAGATTATTAGTTGTCAATTGCAAGATGACACATATATGGAACAACACTGATAAATATAATGGAAGACCAACCTGCTTCTTCACACAGGGGCCCTCTGTGGTGGCCAATAAGCACTGACCTCTTGGAACTCTGTAAGGTCACTGCCTTTACTAGGGCAACAAAGAAAATGAGTGCCATGAATACATAGTCTAGATTTTTAGACACTAATTATTTGCATTGTTGTGCATCTTACATCATGATGGCTGATAACATACTTAGTGAAGCATAATAGGAAAAACCCATCAGCTTCTTTTGCCTAGTTACAGAACTATTTAATTTCCCTGAGAAAGAAGGAGATGCAAGGCAATGGAATAGAATCTCAAGTCCATATCACCAAGGTGAGCTACATATTGCTATCTTCATTGAGACACCCAGCTCTACTGTAATAAATACTGCTGTTTGCAGCTATACTGGATTACATGAGACATCTGTCTGCATAACCTTAGAAGACATCAAATCCATATTTTAGGATTGATCTTAATGCCGAATCCTCCCATGAAAGATTAGATCAAACACAGAAGCAAATCTCAACCCTAATTTGCATATTGCAACTAAGCAAGATGGACCTAAATGTAAAAGTTTTAGCTAAAATATTAGGTCATATTAATCATCTATTATTAGGTCATCTATTGATCATAGAGTAATCGTGCACTGAGCACTGTAACAAAGTCAGGATTGGGTTGGTCAGATCCAAAAGGTGTTTATATTTACTGTTTTGGTCCAAGATATGACCAAAATTAAATTTTCACTTTACTGTTTTCATTTGACCACAAGATATTTGTAGATATAATGCACGTTTTTTATAAGATCTTCCTATTATGTCCAATGAGCAATTCCAGTAAAAGGGAAAAATATGTGAACCCATGTACAAAGAACTTATGTTTGAATTTTTAGGGCCATTTAGTCTGTTTTAGAAAGTCATAGCTAACCGAACAAGAAAAGGTGAGTTTCTATAAACCTTAAATTAAAAAAAAGCAATTGCAGCATTTATGTTATATGATTTTACTTTGGAAGGTGGGGGATGAGGTAAGCTCATGTTAAGACAGGTATTGATGGGATGAATTTATACTGTATGCCAAAGACTCCAAAAGTGAGTCCTTCCCATGTCAGTCTTAATCTTTACTATCTCCAATTGGGACAAAGCAAATAGTTCATTGTTTTGCCATTAATTATGTAGGTACTTATTTATTTTACCAGAATAGAATTTTCCATTGGGCACATGTATATAGTATTATAGGATAGGATCCACAAAAGAGGGAAAAATAAAATTATTTGCAGTTTTAAAAAAACTGTTTAATCAGGTTTTAAGCAAAAGAACACTTCTTTTCTTGAATTCCCCCCTTCCCCACCAAACTCCTACTCTTTACCTGATTTACAGATAACACAGACTGAACCCCTGATACACGTTCAGAATCAAGTTTTGTGGAAAGCCCTGCATCTCCCTAACACAGAACATGTGAATGGTTTTTGCCTTTGAACTGGGGGTTGAAAGATTTCCCCCTAAAGGAAAACATAAATAAATAATATACACCAGCCATGTACATCCAACCACAGCAGAAGCTGCAAGAAGACAGTGTTTTTGGAATACTTAGTTATGCTGTAATAGTGAAAAAAAAATTCAAAGGTTGAAAGAAAAAAAAAAGGCGAAGATCAAATAAATGATAGACGAATGATGTAAAAATGACCTTTGAAGGATGGAAGATAAAGAACAGAATAGGGTAAAAATGCGGCTTTAGTGTCACAAGAAGATACTGAAGAAGAAACAGATGGTAAGTACCAGATAAGCACACCCATATTTATTCTAGTTGACCATAATGGCCATATTTCATGGGGAATAAAATTACAACCAGTAATTCTGCTATGAAGGTTCTAGTTCAGGCACTGTTATGTGCTCACAATTGTCTCCCAACTATGCTTAGCACATGAAACAGGACACTGAGCCTCACACTAAAGAAGTCATCTCAAATGACATCTCCAAATGGCACCTCTATAACTAAGCCCATTTAAGGTGAAATGCATCAGTGTGGGTGGCTCCTCAGAGGAACTGTCTGTCTATATGGGAAGACACCATCTATGAGCATAGATGTGCACATAGATGGTGTCCTTTAATTGGTGCTAGGGCATGTGCTAATAATGGGTGCTAGGGCATGCTTCGGACCTGCACTTACACCTGGCAGCACTGAAGCTACACATTGGGCTTTTGGAGCAGAGACATCCAGATCTTTGATATATGTGCTTCTGTATGAGCCTCTCACTTTGCACAAGCATGATCGGCCATCGTCATTAGAAAGCTAGTCCAATGCTAGAACAATGATGTGCAGCTAATTTGGAACAAAAGCATGCCAATTGATTATAATACAAAGTGTTCAAATTTGGGTTTGGAGCTGCTTTAGGAATGATGTGACACAGGGAAATCTGCCTCTTGTTTCATGAAGTACTGTACCACCAGGATATATAAATGAACACTGAACATAACAATGGAAATGTCCTCTTCCCACCACAATAAAAGGAACCAACAGTAACTGGTCACAGTGATTTTTCAACAATCAGTTTGTTTCTAACAGCAATTAGTTTGTCTATGAATTGACAAAACTTTCATGAATTAATCTGATCAAACATTGGAAACTTTTTTGTTCAATTTTACCATGATGCTTGCTTATAAGGTAATTTGGACATCTTTATTTCCAAACAGATCTGTTTGATGAAAAAAGAATCTACCTGAAAAAAAGTCTATCTACATGAAAAAAGTCTACCAACTGGTAATTTTTGATAAAACCATCCATTGTGTAATCTCAAAAAGAAAAAATATGAAAAACTGATTTCTACATAATAAAAACATCCAATGCCCTCCAATTCAGTTCAACCCAAGCAGTGCTGAAATATATTATATTGCTGGCTGCTACCAGTTCTGAAGCACCAACCTAAAAGGACTTGAACCTAAAAACAAAATAAAAAAAATCCAGCTATGTGAAAGGGAAAGTTAGGTAGCCAAAGTTAAGACATTTTCATTTTGCAGGCTAATATACAGCTTTTGCTTATATAGTAGCCCTACATGAATTTGGTTAGTTTGGTCCTGACATAGCTGAAGGGTGCAGCTTCACCCATCTGTACATTTCTTATGATGCACCTGCTACTATGGAGGGTGCTGCAGGGACCAGACAGAAAATGTTACTAAGCCAGATTATGAGTATTGACAGGCCTCTGATCGACCCTGGCTAAATATAACACTTATTGATCACTTTGGAGAAATTGGTGCCCAGGGAAATAGGTTACAAAAGGTCAGAGCGCAGCTGGGAACATACCCACAAGGGGATTGTGAAGTCCTTTGCAGAGAATAAGGGCTCAGCTGACATAACTCTATAACATGATGGATTCCATTCTATAATATAGCCTTGCTAAACTTTTTTTTTAATATGGAGAAACCCTTGATATAACTTTTAGGTCTTCAGGGAACCCATTCTATAATTACTATATTCACAGCTCACAGTACAATAGTGTGGTGGTCAGTTGGAAAAATGTCTCTTACATTGCTGACCAGTGGGAAGAATGTAACCCTTATGGGTAGCAAAAAAAGATTGTTGGGGTCCCTTAAACTGAGCCAAAAGTAACCCATTCATTTAAATGGCTACCCAATGAATCACTTTGCATAAGAATGTACAAGGCATAGTAATACATGGCTTTGCACTGAAATGCCTTGGTAAGGAGTGCCATTGCACCAACACTCGTCTTGTCCATTGCCACACGGAAATGTGTGTTATAGCAACAGAGGGAAGAGGCCCCTAAAGTAGCTGTAAACCCAATTATTAAAATCTCATCTAAGCTTTACATATTACTCCAATTTCAAAAGTAATTTTAATATTTAAATCCCTGGCTTACATTAACATAATGCCTATTGATCCTGCCCAGACAGTCCTTGCTCAGGCACTTTCTATTAATGGGTGAAAACGTGCTGTCTCCCAATTGACCTTTTGTGTCGTCACACAAGGACAAAGACCCATTTTAGACTTGTTGTACCACAGGTTCAGCCGTCCTCACAATTGCTGTTCTTTAACTGATTAGGAGCGGGTGGGAAGCATATTTTGCATAGGTTGCAGCCACAGTTCCTGGAAGTGACATGTCATTTCTGGATGTGCAGTTGCTCTTCCTCCTCTAAGGAAAGAATGGCCTTGAATGCAAGGGTAAGTCATGCAATTGTGTTAACCTGCATTGTGTTTGCCGCTTCTGGGTGCATAGCAGCATTTTGCAACGTAGAGGGGCTTACTTCATATTATGCAACCACAAATGTGAAAAGTAGCGCTTTCAACAAAGAATAATCAGGTATGGCCTACACAAGAAATTATACGTTGTGCCCAGACTGGATAGTAGGCTGGCTTGCCTGGGAGAGGGATTTATATCCCTTCGTTGTTTCGTTCATTGTATGCCAGGCTGATAATTCTAATCATTATATGCCACATGGTCAGAACTGGTTGTCAATGTTATACACAGGTCAGAAAGATATCACCTTTATTTTTTTTCATATAATATGTTTCTGTGCTCAGGTATGCCATAAAACCTACCTTGGTTCTGCCTCAGCAACAGATGTATGCCACACAACTAAAAACTTTTAAGAAAAATGAACAATTGGCCATCTTTTGCAAAGACATTATTCAACTTTACAATTAGAAGTGGTTATCGGTCAAACTGCTAACCTTTGTGCAGCAACCTATGGCAACCAAATTAAGGTCTACTAACATTGGATTTCCTAGCTATAGTACAGCAACAGTTTCTGTTGACATCCAAACACCCAGAATGGGATTTAGAAGGACTCCAAATGCAATAAGCGCCTGTGTTGTCACAGCAACCAGATTCTCACTCATAAATAATAAGAAGAGAGGCTGCAAAATAAAATGTCTGTTTTGCTCATAGCAACAGATCGGATCTGAGCCAGCATCCAGTGCAGCTTAGAAAATGGCTGCTGGGAGATGACAGAATTGCCAGAGTTTCATCATTTCCAGGGGCGGTTTAACGCTCAGCTTGTGTATCTGAGCTTATAATGTACAACATGGCCTATGAAGGGTTCATAATGCTGAATAGCTGGTTACAACGTTATGATGGGTGTTTTCTTTTTTGTTTTGTTTTTTTTCTTGCTGGAATATCTATGTTTCCCTTTAAAGAGAACTTGTCATTAAAAATGACAAACAAACATAACAGGACAATAGCAGTCTCCAATAGGTCCTGGTGCATCCCAGCCCCAAATTTTCCTCCTGTCCCCATCAAGAACCTCTGGTGTGCTTGATTTGCAAATAGTGACTTTGGATCAGAAATCAGGCACATCCACTGCATCTCATAATGTATTGCACATCTTAGTAGGCTTTTGTCCATTTAAAAAATAAGGTTCTCATTAGATTCCATTAGATTATATCTTCATTTACCATATTTTAGACACAATATGTACCTGTAAAAGCTTCCCTTGTGTAGGTATTCAAAAAGCCCTGACAATGCTGCTGGTTGCTGCCATCTTGGACATGTATAACTCGAATGCCAAGGTGTCAAATGAAAAGACAGGGGTCTAATTAGCTATGCAAAGGTCCTACAAACCAGGGATGATTCACGGAACAAAAATTGAAGGGATAGTCGCCGGTTTGATGACTTGTGAGTGAAAATCTGCAGGGTATACAATGGTCCCCTAAATTCATCCAACAATCATCCCCGTTAGACCCCAGTGTACTTTCCTATGGTGCTCATCCTAGTGCTCATTCATTCTTCTGTCGCTGAAAAGATTGTTTTCATCAACAAAATGTGATATCTGTACAGGGATTTACTGTCTGATCTATTCTTTCTTTATTGGAGGTTCATTCAGACAAACTGCATATTGGAATAGGCCATCTTGCTCTCTTCTTGCCTATTTGCTTTAACTGACACATATTTGCCCCACGTGCAGATATGGTGAAGAGAGGAAAGTGGTCTCCTCCAATGACAAAGGTATTGGCGGTAACAAAAGCTAGGGGTGCAGGCAATCAAGTTGGAGGGTGGAGGAACACCAAGAAAAAATATTGGTGAAGCCAATGGTGGTAAAGCCAATTTGAGGCATGATGGTGATGCACAGCACAACATAAGTCATATGGAGGGCATGGGGTATCATTTAATTTTATTTACCAAGTTACCCTTAGTGCCAAAGACACGAAAAGAGATTTTCTTTTCCGAACTGTCTTGTCTACCGGGAACTCACAAGCTAAACACGAACCAGGCCGGCTTAGAAATTTCATAGCTATATGCTGAGTCTCTGCAGATAGGGATGGGTTAATCAACACTGCAGAACATTCTCAAGCGGAATGTGAACATTTTGCATTTTAAATAGCTGTTAAATTCTGCAGCTGTGCAGCCATCTTTAAATTTCCCCCCGTTCCCCTCCTTGGCGCTCACCCGTCACAAGTACCTAAGTCCCCCCACAGTCCCAGGTCTGGTCCCCTCCCCTGCCCTGTCGTGTCACAGTTTATAAAATATTCCGGTTTAGTTATGGCAGGTGTACGGTGAATCGTGGCACGTGCCCCGGTTTTGGGTCCCAGCAGCCGCTGGCAGATCACGCAGGCAGGTTTATGAATATTTCATGAGATTGGGGGGGGGGGGATTAATGATTGTGAGATTGGGGGGGGGGGGATTAATGATTGTGAGATTGGGGGGGGGGGGAAGAGATGTGCCGGGGAGCTCAAAACATCTGGCGGGTCTCAGGGGGAACCCAACGCTGTGCAGCAAGGCAGAAACTGTGAAGTATGAAAAAAAGGAGAAGGAAGAAGGGAAGAGTGCGAACAGATTCATCGAGAGGGCAGGGAATGTGTGCGAGAGAGATGGGAGAAGAAAGCAAGAAAAGGAAGATCGAGAGTTCTAATTAGTGCTAACAAACATACGTGACTTAAAGAATAAAGAAAAGTCTTTGGCAATAACCCAATCAGCCCTTATTGTTCTAAATTGGTGAAAGCAGAAACCGGATTGGTTGCACATTGCACTAGTCCTGTAAAACATTATTTTTGTAATAGAAACATGATGATAATTTCACAAAAATAACAATTGCACATTAGCTGGCCTCCTATTTTTAGGAACAAGAGGTCACGGGAGGATGACTGGACATGCTTGGCTGTGATCTGTGTTTTGTGTTGGCTAGAGGAACATTAAATGGCAATCTCATGGGGTTTCCATTGGTCCATGTGCAAGAAGACTTAAACTGTATGTAAACCTCAAGTTCTATTTGCTCCCTTTCAGTTCATAAAAATGTACTTTCAATGCACTTTTTTATATCTGTCCCACAACTAAAAAATAATAATTGGTAATCCTGTAAGAAATTCCCGAAATTCAATCATCTGAATGTTCTGACTCTGCTTAAGAGGGGGTGTTATGTAGTCCTGTCCTAGGGTGACCACACTATTCCATAGACTCAGTGCTACAGTGAGTGAGCATTGCCATCCTAGAACAAAAAGTGTGTTACTGGCAGAGTCACAAGGTGAAAATAAAGGAAAAAAAGACTTTAAAGTAGAAAACTATGCCAGCCACCATATCTAAGGACTGGTAAGCTAAAATATAAAGCATCGTGTCCACATATATTACTAGATACTTGAAAAGCCAGGGTGTCATATGTAACAAGTAGCGCCAGGTAACAGAAAATAATAGAAACAAATTTTGTTGATAATAAATAAGGATAATATGAAAGTCTTTCTTCAATTTCAAATAAAGTAGGGGAGCTGTGGGTGACTCACATTAGTATCGCTGTCTGTGTCTCCAATGGGGAGATTTATCCTCCACTACTTGTACCAATAACCATATATAGGAAGATTTCTCCAATAGGGACTGTAAGTGAAGAATATATCTCCCCATTTGAGACACAGATAGCAATAAAAAGACTTTTTGGTTTAGTGGAGGAAAATTAGAACATTTCAATGTTGTTGTGTTATGTTCATATTGGACAGCAAAGGAAGCCAATTCTCCATAATGTAGGCACAGTTAGCAATTTAGGGTTAACAGATCATACCCATCTAACCAAGACATTTGCAAATGGCTACACCCATACTTTAAACATTCTAGAAAAATCAAAAGAACCCTTTGTAACCCATTGTAAAATGAAGGTACTGTGTGTTACCGACCTCTTGACCATACTTAAGTTCTTCCAAAGATGGCGGACAACAAACAGAACCTTGACTCCTATGGCTTTGGGTCTATATTGGCCCATGGCAAGAATAGGGTGCAGTAAGACACACAAGATATATTTAAGGCTATATCACTAAATCCTCCCCTTTAAAAGAAAATTAAAAGGCAACTACTATTTCGAATTATGCTTATTGTAAGCACAGTGGGTATTCACAGAGACAAGTGCCAGCTCCTGCTGAACAGCTGTCACAAACAACATCAAAGAGGACTGAGAGTTTCATGTGGCTCCCAAGCCACTGTTTGGGGACTATTGCTGTGCAGAACTTCACACTGATATAACAGAAAAAATATGTGCTGTGCAGAACTATTCAGATATACATAAAGTGACAAACTAGTGAGACAATTCACTTCATTCATCTGTATATCAATACATCCTATCAAACATATCAATGGTTGCTTCGCATTCATTACACAGCTGTCAATTATGTCTGATTACTGGATGTTAAAGATCCATCTTTGGCAATGTACCCAATTTTTGCATCCTGTTCCAAATACCATTTACGGCACATCAGTGTTCATTGTGACTCCATATTAATATTTGGGGGATTTTCTATTTTTTAATTTAGTAACCTCATTGAAAATGCAAACAATGTCCATATTTTGCAATTAAATAAACGAGCCATGGCTTGGTATTTTGTGTTCCATGAACCACTGAGACAGTACCAACTGTGACGAGCCAGAATATTTTGACTATACACTATTGTATGCCTGGAAATGAATTCAGAGTATTGGCAACTAGGTCATTTCTTTGTACTATTATCCTGTAAATCAGGGGTTCGGCGTGACCTGGCAATCGGTCGCTTCGCCTTTTAGAATGAGCCTTGAAAATCCAATTTATATACAACATCAGTCAACCAATTCATAAAGGTCATTTACAAACCTTAAAAATAATAAACTGGTCATTCATTGCAATATGATTTTGTATTGCTGTGTACCAAAGACCTAAAGAAATATTTGATCAGAAGTACCCTGCAGACTTTTTTTTTCAGCCCTGGATGAACAAGGAGCGATTATGACATCACAAACTCTGTATCTCAACATCCTAAACCACAGATGCTATAAGTTTTCAGCATTCTTCTGTGCAGTATAATTAACACTGACTGATGGGCATTAGCAAGTAAAAAAAAAAAAAAAACATGGGGGTGTTTTCTACAAAGATCAGAAAGAGCTGGTGTCAAGTTGGCAGGATGCCAGAGATTGGGTATAGGTTACCCCAGAAGAGAGATATCCTGACGCGGCAGTGCAGTCCTATGTGCTCTTTGCTGCCATACCAAGAGGCAGTGCTACCACCAAGGCTGCCCTGTCATGCCATCCCTCTCTTCTAGCAGACTGGTGCTAAACAGCCATGGTATACATCCAATGCGTATGCAGTGTTAGTTCAATAGTTAATACCATTATCGAAATGGACAGATACACTTGTTTTTGCACTTTTTGCCATTGTTGGAAATTTTACTTTATCATATTTTTTTCTAAGCACCAGTTAACATTAGCCTCACTGCTGCCGCCCTACTGGAAAGATATTATCCTGGCCAGATTATCTGCTTTCTAAAAATAGGTCAATACTAAATCCAAACTATAAAATGATCAATGACATTTGGTATAATAATAAAAAAAAAAAAACACGGAAAATCTTCTTAGTAGTAAGCGTTGCAGCCAATCCCAACCCAAGCTGCCTAGCTTTGCACGTCCGCCATGACTGCCACAGTGAAATGTAATGGGACTAATACATCCTCGTTCCACGATATCCGTACAGCATCCATATGGGAAGCCACAAAAGGTCCCTCAGAGGAATAAGGTATATCCATACGTTGCGATTGACGGCGTTAGGGACTCTCCTTCGGATTTAGAATAAGCGGCCACTTCCACAACGAGTTAGTGCGCTTCGAAAGAAGACAAAATGCTGAGAATATGGAAGGCAAAGAGGCAGATGGGAATGTCTGGGAAAAATGCCCAAATCCTAAGATATCCCTCTGTCTGGGTGTTTGAGAGGCCACAGGAAGCAGACGCCCGGAATCGAGAATTGTCGGCGCCACCATCGCCAGTCTGCAGCGGAGGGAGTCTGTGTTCCATCTTGCAGCTGCACAAAATGACTGTAGTAGGATCCCTTTATATACAGAGGCTGTCGCTACCTGCTGGTATGTCCATTGTATACCTGCTCCATCTCTCACTCTCTTCCGTTCTGTCACTGTCTCTACTTCCCTTCTAAGCCTCTTTCTCACTCTCCCTCTGCTCTGTCTGTCTCGCTCACGTTGCATGTTGTGTCATCCTCAATGGCGCCTGTGCCAAACCACCTCCCGCCTGCCTGGGTATACCGTGCCAGCTTCCTTGGCCCCATGCTGCCAGAGCTGGCACCTTCTCAGCTCCAGCTTCTGTGGCATCTGTCCATCTCTCCTTCTGTGATCTCCCATCCTCCTCCTTGTCGCCTCCGGACCCGTGGTGCCAGTGCCAGCTATCTGCACAATTGGCAGCGACGAAGCCAAGTTGTTTTCCCGCAGCTGCTGAGTGTTGGATTCCGTCAAAAGAGGCACAGAGTGGGCAGAAATGGAGAGACGAGACTAGAAGCCGACAAGGGACACATCGATGGAACAAGCAGGATGCCAAAATTTAAAAAAAATACACAACAATAATTGCAAACACAGCTTGAATCATGTAGCAAGTGCACAAATAAAATATTACAAATTTAGGATTTTGGCTCTCTGTTGGAAAAATTGGTTAGAATACGAAGACCCCTTTCTTTTTAAGCACAGTTAGAGAATAGATGCACAGTAATCACCCTTGAACTGGAAGCATTTTAAAGCACAAAACAGATGCACAATTTGAGTTGCTAAATATTGTTTCAGTTTTCTGCTTTGTTAACCATGGGTTAATTGCTGCAAATTTTTAAACAGTTTTTCCTTCGTAAACAAAAAGTGGGCCCTGGCTGTATGTGCCCTCATATGGTCCTATGGAAGGGCCCCACCCTTTTACAACCCGTCAGAAAAAAACAAAAGGATGCTTCAGATGAGATTGGATATTGTGGTTCTAACTTGAAAACCTAAGCAGGCAGTCTGCTTTCTTTGTCTGCAGAGACGTCTTCAGCAGAGCTCAGTCTTTCCCAGTCTTTTTTAGAGTGGTCCTGCAGCCATTTCTTTTTTAAAAAGGAAAAGTCCTGCTGTAGAGCACACATTGCAAAGTTACAACTTTACCTTTCTTAGACAGAAATCCTTTTCTTTGCTTCTGTTCAGTGTCACTGATCTGACATAATGCCCTGGGAAGGCTTTCTCTGAAAAGTAGAGCGGCACTTGGCAGGACGTAGCCCACAAGTCAAGGAACCAAGACTCCTATAACCAAAAAGATCAAAAGCAGATAAAAGACTTTTTGGCCAACAAATGTAATAGCAAGCATTCTTGGAAACATCAACAGGGGCAAAAACTTGGCATAGACATGAAATGACATCCAATCTCATGTCTACAGCAACAGCAGAACCCTTCTGGCCAACTGCTTGAAGATGCAAAGATTGATCACAAAAGTGTAAAATTCTTGTATGATTGCTATTGTTTCCAAAAAATGAAACATCACTTGTCTGTCTGCCCAATCTTTCCTCCTCACCACTGCATTAGACTAAACAAGTATGCTGGGGTAGGCCAAGTATAAATGTTTGAGGACTAATAACTGATACCTGTCTACCCAGGTCACAACTTCACTCTTTTGTCTATAGCCACCATGACCCTGATGAAATTGTGACACATTACATTCACTGTGAATGCCACTATGTCCAAACCAAGCTGAATTTGGTTCAGGTAAATACTATGTAAAATGAAAAAGCAGAAAAAACAGCTTTTTGTGGCAACTTCAGTGGTTTACTAAGTGAAGGTTTATAGCATTCTAAGCTATACAAGGCTTAACTGAGCTAGAAATTAATATATATATATATATATATATTATATATATATATATATATATGGCATACTACATAAATATAAGGTATCAAAATTTTACAATCATCTCAGAAGATATTCAAAGCATAGGAATATCTCTGTTTCCCGTCTCTTTTTTACATGTTATTTTCATATAAGGCTTGGCAAACACTAACTTAGATAAAAAAAAGGTTCCTTTTGGGTTTTTATCACTCTTCCAATTACTTTTATGAGAGCAGCCTGAAAACAACAGCATCCTTCTTGAGTCACACAAATGGGGGAAAATGTACAAAATGAGCTTTTTTGCTTAGTTTTTCTTTATGTTTTACACAAGGAATTGGCAAAACGGCAAAAGCATGTTTAATTTGAAATCATTGAATCATCTTACCTTCCAATGTTTCCAGAGACAGTCACCTCTGTGTCCATTCTAATCGTTGCTTTATTTTAAAGGTTCCTAGATATCCCCAAATCTCATGTGACCTATAATAGAAAGTGTGATTTTTATTACCATTAGCTTCTCCGGGTGCCAAGGAGAACCTGTTAAGGATGAACTAAGAAGACCTGTCATTATTCATGTCCTTTGTTGTCTCTGGTGAAGAGTAGCCTAAATTCAATACATAAATCTAAATCAGGCACCCCCAGGTGTTGGCAAAAACCTCTGAAGAGATCTTCAGCACAATGAGGCACCAAATTCTGGAATGTACAAGTTCCTAATGATGTGTCTTACAAATAGTTTGCCACATCCTTGTTAACTTTCCTAAAAAGCATAATATATTGGTCTAATAGGAAGATGGCAGCAAGACACAAGCCAGCTATTGATACTACTAAGAAGAGTCAACTTTTTAATGTTCAGGTTCCTGGGGATGTAAACCTTCTAAAACTCTGAAACGTTATCCTGGGGCTTCAGTTTGTGCTCTAATTGAAATTGAGCATATACCTTCATAGTGCAAAATAACAAAGTGTTTTGGAGAGTAAGTTACAAATAAGACAATTCTAAACATTTCATTTAAATATATTATTAAATAATATTGTGATTGGCTTTATGCAGAAAGTCTAAAATGATTACAGCAAATCAATTAGATTTTCATTCTGCAGTGGAAACAACATTCTAATTACTAAAAGCAACAAAAACTTTAATTTTTTAGACAGAGTTGGCCATAAGGCATTCTCCAGTTTTTACAAATGGGCCACAATGTGCACCCAGTAGGCACCAAGGGACGTTGATTACTAATGGCTGCACCTAAGCTGCATCATGTGACACAACTTTTCGGTTTCTCACTAAACTCCAAAGGAACAGCTGCAGAGAGAAGAACAGGGAGGGGGCACTTTCATATCCTCACACCTGCAACAGTTGTTTCTAAAGGGAATTACCCTTGAAATTAGCTTGAAAACGCAAAGCCTCATTGCTCCATCATGCCAGAAAAGTTTATCTTTTTTCCCATTTTTCACCTGTCTGTAAAGTATCTACAGTGCATGATTTATCTTTCCACGTTTAAAGAGAACCTGTGCTTTGTCCATGCCTACACTCATGCTTTTCCTTTTCTTCATTACCCTGTGCTTTCTTTGTCTATGGGAAAAAAAGACGGAACCCTGACCACAGCAATGGCACCAAGGCATCCAATGCTGCATTGTAGGAGGAAAGGGAGTGGGTCAGTCTCCTATATCTTATCATAATACCAGGGGTAAAGAGCACAGGAAAAAAAAGCAATGTGTATTTCGCAGCACATTTGCACCATTAGGCTGTGGTCAGAGAAGCTTTTCACCACAATGCAAACGCACATGAGGTTCTAATTTATTTTCAATCATACCCAATTAATAGACCTTACCTGTAAAGCAACATGTGGTGCAAAGAAAAATAGAATAGATGTGATTTTTCTTGCATTTCCTGCATCCTACAACCTAAAAATGAAAGAGCTGGGGTAATGTAATGCAAAATGAAGCATGGTAAAGCACATTACAGTGCATGGCTAAATACAATAGGTCCTAACTGAATCTTTTGCTTTGTCCTGAATCGGCTAGTATGAAGGCAGTTATTAAAATAAAACATAATTTCATTCAGCTCTACAATTATTACAAAACTTCTGTATTGGAGAGGTCCATTGATTAATTAGGGAAAAAGGTAGATAAGATTACTACTATTTTATTAGTTGAACTTTTATTCCTAGTTTTCTAGTTATCATTCTTTATTCGTGGCAACAGTATGCCTTCATCAGAAGCTACATGAAACAAAACAGGTATTTTTAAATTTTCTTTCTGACTAATATTCTACATAAATTCGGTGACAGGCTATGGATCATTAACACGTTTTTATCATGGAGAAAAAAAGGTTTAAAATCCTCACTGTTCTCTGTAGCAGCAGGTACTGTAAAGGAATTCATTCTCAACATTCACAGAAGTACTGAAATTGTCCACATTAGCTCCTGATCTGTGTTTTTATTGGAGATTACAGGGCTGAAAGTTTCAGCTAGAAGGGGGAAGAAGGGTTGAAGGGCTGTGGAGTCACAGCTGGGAGCAATGTGAGCTTCTCAGTTAGGTCTCATTCCCACTATATTTTTCAAAATGCACATGCATTACCATGCACGTTGTCATGCAGCCTGTTAATTTGAATAGCACATTGCACAGAAATGTACAGCATGATGCACTTTTGAAAGTGAGTTTGGGGAGCAATTAAGAATGAATGGCAGTCCGGATCACAAATGTATGTTATATGCATCACCTCACATTGTACCAATACATGTCCTTTAATGCAAGGTACTAGTGAGAACAAAGCCTCACTGTTGGGGGAGCTGAGGAGGGAAACCAGTGAAATGCTTCTGCTGTGAACTTAATTGCCCCACAGTGCATGGGGCTACAGAGGTCAGTGATTGATTGTTTTGAGGATATTTTACTGTTTAGAAACATGTACATAAATAAATGTTTTTAGACTGGCCATAGGTTCATTTTAAGGAATGTGGAAGTGTCACTTAACTTCCCACAGCCTTCATAATTAACAGCGTAGGAGCAGTAACATACTGTCATCAGCCCTGTTAATTTTGCTCCATTCTCCCTGTATGTCCACTGCCAGCAGACATACATATAGCACAGCCTGTCTTACTCTTGGTACAGCCCCTATTCTCACTACCTCAGTGTTGCTACTTAAACCCAATACCAAGATTCAGACTTATCTTCTCACATAATGAATGCTAGTTAAATTGAATGCTAAAATATAATTTGTTTTTAGGAATAAACAGCACTGTAATGATGAATATAAGGAGCGTGTGGGTGTATCAATTCCATCAGCGTGCCAGTACACCCTTGAAATAACTTGAATATAGTATGCTATAGTGTATAGATCTCCAGAATGCCATGATAGCATCACTCCATTGCTGCAAGGGGTGAATATTACGCCATTACTTGCTTTACCTACCTGTGGCTTGCATTTGCATATGGCAAGGAAAGCCTTTGAAACACTAGGACTTTCTAATGTCAGATGACCACTGCTAAGAATCGTGACTCATAATAATTCTTCCGCATTCTCTCACAATTTTTGAAGGATGCGGCAGAGATCAAAGGCCTCTTTGATCTTCTTCATTTTATTAAGTATCACCAAAAACATGATTCTGAACTGTGGATAAAGCACATTAAGAATGCAGTTTGTCAGTAACAAACCTTTATGCAGCTATGGACCCTCCACAAGATCTTGTTAATCAATAAATTCTGAAGGGTATAAAACAGAGATACTTTGTTAGTTGACACGAAAAATGATGAAATGATACAATTAAAATTGCTACTGATTAAAACAATTGGTGAGAGTGCTGAAAATCTGCACAATTTGAGGCATAAAATCCAGAAAGCCAGGGGCCACAAAATTACATCTGTAATGTCATTGAGTATTGGTAATTTACAATGACAGAAAGATGTACATCTTTCTTTTTACCACCAACTCTAAAGATTATCTGCACTGAATTGTATTGGCACCCTGGGTGTTGGATTTGTCCATTATGGTACGAGAAGGATGAAAAGTTCCCTCCAATTAGCCTATATATACAGAAACCACATTTTTCCTCTGTAGTATTGATGGCCTAGAGCAGCCTTTCCTAAACTTTTACCCCATAGGAACCCTTGAAATAATTTAAAGGCCTTGATGAACCCTTATTAAACATTGTTTTGATGATCACTGAGGAGAAAGGAGAATGGCCAGTGCAAAGAATGCCGTCCTATAATGGTGGCTAGAACAGACATCTAAGGCTATCATTAGAGTCATGCAGCTGGCTCTGCCAGGTGGTGTTGGCTCCAGAACTGTGCAGGCGTCATGAGAGAGGAGGTCAATCAAAAGAGGTCAATAAAGTTTAGGGGACATATTTCCTATAAATTTTTGTGTAACAAATAAATTTTTATTCCCAGAAATCTATAGGGAAACCAGTGAGGTATCTTCCTTTCAGACTGCCCCATCTGACTATATCTTTATCCACTAAGACAGTCTTTCATGACCATTTTATCTTGGGGGAACCCTTAAAATAACGTTCAGGTCTAAAGTAACTCATGCTACAATTGCTATATCCACAGCTCACAGTATATTAGTTTAGTGGTCATTGGGAAAAATGTCTTTTCTATTGATGGGTATTGGGATGAATGTAACCCTTACAGATAGCCAAAAAGATCATTGGTGTCACCTAAACTGACCTGGGAGGTACAAATGGCTCAAGGAACCTCTAGCAACCTCTGGAGGAATCCTGGTTGAGAAACACTGCTCCGGAAGAACCATAGGCTTCCATAGGTTGAGAATATCTGATCCAAAGTTTTCTTAGGAAAATCAAAAGACTGCCTTGTTCACATCAGACCATAAACATGTTCAGTCCAATCTGACCGGGCTGCCTTAAATGAACCGTGAAAAAGTCATATTATACTGAAATGAATGCTAAAACATATATGGATTGTCCAAAGACTCATTACAATCGGTATCACATTCCTGCTTTTGTGAATGGTTCAATTAACATCAATAACAACAGCAGCAGCAACCATTAAAAAACAGTAAGCCACAAGAAACAGATAAAAAGCATTTAAACCAGGAAGTAATAAATGCTTTGCTTTTGCCTTTTTTATTCTCAGGATTCTATATATTATTTATTTGCAGGACCGGTATAACCAGCCTATGCCCTTTCGCCCTTTAAACAAGACTACCCATAAGCCACAGCCTCTTGCGAGAGCCATCCTGTGGTCGTCCGGGCAGGGGAAGGGTTAATGCCCTAACTCCAGTTTCAGGCTGTTCAAACTGTTAGCTCCTTTCATTTCATTATTAATTATTCACTTAAATTGTCTTTCTTGTAATTCAGTGAGTGCGAGGTGGCAGAGTCGTTAACAGACTGCTGCCTTTAACAGGTATTCTTTTAAGTGGCTTTTGATGCTTCCTCATTATTAATTCATACAGAAGCACTAATGACTATAAATGCATTGAGTATTAATGGGTTTCCAGGAGCCCTTCTGGTGGAATTCAGCGTTAATTAACACTCGGATGCCAGGCAGGTCTAGCACAGCAATAAGTTACAAAGTTTTCATCCACAGACCCCAGGCCTGTCTGTCTGTTTAACCCCCTCTCATTTGTCACCTCCTCCGTGAAAAATAATGAACGTGTTTGTTCTCCGGGATTTTGTATCGTTAAAGACTAAAATTCATAATAAGAAAAAACAGAAAATGGCCATTTCTAAGAATAGTATCTTCTACTATTATTTGTTACTGTTACCCTCTCTGGGCTAGGTGTGTGTGCTGTTATTTAGTGGAATTCTCTCCCGGTCAAAGAACAAATGTAAGTTCAGTGTTAGGCTGTAAAGACTTCAATGGGGGCTGACCTATTGCCTAACCTTTGGCTTTTTATTTTAATGCACATTTGTGTGAATTTGAGTAAATCATGTAAAAATCAGATAAGGTATAGGATTACATCCACCATTTTTCTTCCACCATCTTTATCCACTTTCAATGTTCCTCTAAACCTCTCCGGGAGAGGCAATTAATTAACACAACCCCTACCACCTTGTATGTCATTGACCTCTTGTTTTTTGTGTTAGTCCATTCCTTGAATGACAGCTCTGAGTCTGCTAGGTGTCCTGACATTGGACCTGATGTATTAAAGCTCTCTATAACTGGAGAGGATACACTTTCATCGGTGAAGCTAGGCGATCCAGCAAACCTGGAATGGATTTCTTTAACGTCATTTGCTATTTGGTAGCAAATGTTTTGAATCTTGGACCAGATTCATCCCAGGTTTTCTGGATCACCCAGCTTCACTGTTGAAAATATATCTTCTCCAGCCTTGAAGAGCTTTAATAAGTCAGGCACATTGTGTTCAAGTTTGTGGCACCAAACAGCAATTTGAGCAGTTTTGAATTACTAAAGCCTAAAATATGTAACTCTACATACTCTAGTAGAACTCTACATACATAAGAAGAATTTTATAGGAATAAATGGTCTGGCAACAGGGTCAACATATTCTGTATTGTAAGTGAGGATGCAGAGGGCCCACCGCAACCTGGAGGGCTGCTTGGGGAGCAAAGGATAAGATAAATAAAAACTCTTTTCACTATTCTGGTAGATACAAAAAGCATTTCATCCAAAAAGCCCCATTGCACTGGTAGTACTATTGGTCCTGCATTGTAGGGGATAATGTCAGAGCCTGCAACTGCTGGGTGGAGCACCTTCGAGAAAAAAAAGCTTCCAAGGACTGGCTGCACAAAGGAAGATGCCTGGCAAAATAAATGAATATGAAAAGTCTTTTTTATTATTCCCCTAGACCCAAACAAACAATTACCCCTTGCAGTGTGGGATGAACTCCACTGCAAATGTAGCTTTTATTTATCTCTGGTTAGGTTTACAAAGATGTCTAAAGCCAAAACATTATTCTGCCTATTTGGAAGTAGAAGGCAAAATGCAATATATTAAAATCCGGTGCAAAATGACTAAATGGACAATAAAAAGCCTTAATGAGTTTTGCATCACTTTGTTTGCTCATTAGGCATATAGTTTCTCTGTTAAAACCACAGCATAGAAAACTCCTGCCCTGTACTCCCTCTGGGTGGTATACAATAATGACTTTATATCTGACAAAAGAAATGGTTTGATGCCATGGAAGATATATTTATATGTCATATATCCAAGATATGAGAATATCTATTTACTTACTTGTATTTATATAGTACTAACATATTACGGAGAGCTGTACAAAGTCCATAGTCGTGTCACTAGCTGTCCCTTAAAGGAGCTCACAATCTAATATCCCTGCCATAGTCATATGTCTTTAATTCAGTCTAAGGCCAATTTTTAAGGGAAACCAATTAACCTATTTGCACGTATTTGGGATGTAGGAGGAAAACGAATTGCCTGGAGGAAACTCACGCAAACACAAGAGAACATACAAACTCCTTGCAGAGTCCTGGCTGAGAATCGAACCTGTGACCTAGAATAAGGATCTACATTATAGGCCATAGGTAACCACTACAGCGGGCTCCGGTGACCATTATGGAGTCTCTGATGAGAAAATTCTGAACAGTGTTTTAGTCTAAAATAATTTCTATAACAAGGTGTCAATGACAAGGAGGCCTACACTGTAGATTCAAAGTGACAATGAAGACAGATTGTATAATGAGAGCAGGGGAATGATATGAACATGTGGAATAGAAAGATTTCTGCTGCTCCAAAGTACAAAGGACAAAGTTCCAGATGTTATTAAGCTAGCATTACACTATATAATATTTTCCATTACTGAAAATGCTAAACTGATCAAAAGAGTGTATTTTCAATCATTTTTTGAATATTTGGCCAGAATGCTGATTACATTTTTTATTGGAGATCATTATTCAGACTGATCAAACAAGTAGATGTTGCATTAAATACTTGTAGTCAATCCCATGAATCAATTGAAATAGATAGAATAGTTTAGAATAGTAGTTATTTATTTATTAAAACTCTGCAAGACTGGCGAGGCTATACTTCCATCAGTTAAGCTGGGTGATCCAGCAAACCTGTAATGGATCTGGTCCAGGAGTGAAAACATTTGCTAACAAATAGCAAATGACTTATAAGAAATCCATTCTAGGTTTGCTGGATCACCCAGCTTTACCAATGAAAGTGTATCATCTCCAGATTTGGGATGCTTTAAAAAAACAGGCCCTGTATGTTTAGTATAAGGCATTACAAAGGCTGTGATAACAGTACATACCAAGCTAAAGAATGAACTAGTTTAGAAAAATCCAGTATGAAAATGGGAATAGTTGAAAAAAACAGCACACATTCATAGATCAATCCTTAAAGGCAAAGCTACAAAATTTGTGGATATGAAATGGGAATTTAGAAGCAGATTTGGGATCTAAGTATGAAAACTAACCAAAAGTCACTAAAAAATGAAAGTAAACCAACAGTATTACACCAAAAATAACCTAAACTGAACATGGTCAATGAGCTCCAGGCAAGCATTCATGGATGCTTTCCCATAAATTAAACCCTAGTTAAAACGTATGTAGAGGTATCGTGAAGGTTTCTACTGCTGACCTCTCTTAGGGCTACATTTATTAAACAGGGAATCAAACCTTGCCTCGAGGGACATTTGAGGGAATGTCAGATTCCCCATTTTATAAATAGAGCCCTAGACTACATGGTACTCTCAACAAAAAACTTTTCTCTGTAGGGCCCCAATGGAGCAGTAAATTGCCTCTCCTTAAGGGCCAATGCACAATATGACTCAGAGGGGTTACACATGGATCTAAGATATGTAAAGGATGATATACATTGTGTCAGGAAGGCATGTTGTTGGAGTTATAGTGTATGAACGTAATATTATCCTTTACCTTGTGTGAAATATTAGCATCAAACCCACTCACTGCAGAGAGGTATTTCCAATTTCAGCGTGCTCTTCCCACTTCTATTTACAAAATTCATCCACAGAAACCAAATTGCACATTTTTCCCTAGCAGGGGATCAGTGTTATTACAGCATGACAAAAACATGAAATCAAAATTCAGCCTCCTGATTCTCTATCAGTCCCACAGACATAAACTTTGGGAGACCTTCTGGGCTCTTCCAGCTTGCAGACTGCACCCAGCCTGTCCACCTGAGCCACCTGGCCTCAGGCTCCACCTCCCCCCCCGTTTCAAAGGCAGGTGCAGTTTCATTAATGGCCAGGTGCTTCCTAGCTACCCTCAGTTTTTGACCTGGAAGTGGGATGGAGTGCCTGGCCCACCCATTTATTCCAGGACACTCCAGGCCAGGATCCCAAACAAAAAGCTGCAAAAATACAGCACAAAACTTCTTTACAGCCTCATCCAGGCCCTTCCAAAGTGAAACTGAGGTGTCTGATGCCAGATATCTTCTGAATTTGGCATCACAATATTGATTTACCAATACTTGTATGAGATGCTTTGTGAACTGACAGCCTCCAAATGACCTCCATGCACCACAGAGTGCCTGCACTTTGAAAAGATTGTATGCCAGGTCAAGATTTTAGTGTGATTCTGGGAAAAGTTTCTTTTTTTTTCCTTTTTTGCAAATAAATGCCTTCCTTTTAAAATAATAGAAAATCCGGGAAGTGGAGGACTTAGATAAGGCATCACACATCATAACGAGATTAGATGCATGCAAGGGCCAAGGTGCAATAACAGGTCTACTGAATACTTCCAATTGTGTTATGTATGTACCGAGCGTTACCCAAACGAGCAATAAGACGATGGAAGAGAAGCGTGGAGTCTTTGCCAGTTTGGAGCAGGGATGGATAATCTCCGATACCCCCCAGTGAGAGGCCCTGTGTTCACACCCCAGACGCTTCATTATCATCATTAAAAGTGCAACCATGTTATTAGGCTGGGGATTAGGTGTGAGAAGCAAGTGGTGGGGGGGCAGGGGGAACTCCAGATGGCAAAGGGCCAAAACAGAAGGAGCCTAGCCAAAGTGGAGTTAATTTGTTAACTCCTTGTTTGCTGCAATCATTAGATCAAAAATCATCCCTACATCTCTTTGTATCCGCATCCCCGCCAGATGGAAAATACCATGGGCAAAATTTGTTTAAGTGAATAGAGTTAATAATACCAATGAATATAAACTTTTAGTATACCTACAGCTTGCTGTCATATTATGCAGCAGGGAAGGTAAATAACGTGCCTTGTAAAAATGATTAAACCTGTTTTATTTCAGTACGTAGTTACAAAGTAGGTTAGGTTGGGAGAAGACATGAGTCTATCAAGTTCAACCATTGGGAAATAAACATATCCCAGATATAAAACCCTATGGACGTAGTTGGTCCAGAGGAAGGCAAATAAAAACCCTGGTACAATTTGCTACATATTACATATTAGCAGGCTCTGGAAGTATCAAGTGTATGCAAGGACAAAGGTAAAGTTGGAAACACACCAAGGACAGGATGATACAAAATCCACTTACTTTTCAGTGGTATCACTTACTTTTTGGTTGGACCAGCCAGCTGAGCTTCCTTTTGAGCTTCCTCAATTGTGGGGAAATTCTAAAGTGATACAACCAGTGAAGAAGAGATACTGTATAGTGTAAAATGTTATATTTGTTCTTTTTGTGACCCTGGAATGTCAAAGGCCTCAAAAATGAATGCAGCAATGGCCACTGGATGTTTTTGTTTATGCAACCAGCTCGGTTTTCTAGACAAATATAGGAAACCTGCAACCATCCACAAAAATGTTTGCAGGTTTCCTTTATTTCTCTAGAAAAAAAAAAAAAAGATAATGTTATATAATGTATAATGTTACAGTAAACCAACACCTTTGCTTTTCCTGCTGGGAAACTCTGCTTTCAGCTTGCATGTTTTATACATACTGTATAATATACATATTCCCAATGCAGTAATTTACACAGATCTGCCCTAGAGAAAGAGCTTTAAATACATATGGTCTATGGAGTTATATAAATTGAGGACCGTCTGTTAGATGCAGGTCTTAGTGTGAATGAAGTAAATGAGGGAGGGGGGTCTGGAACACTGCAGATGGCTGCAACCTACAAGTGCATCTAGGGATAAAGCCATGGGATGGGGGATATGGAGGACAGGCCGGACATCTGCTCCAGGAGTCAGCTTAGCAGCCGAGCATCCACTCATTGACGTATTTAATATCTCTGAAACACACTCAACAAAAAAAACATCTACAACGCACATTTACAAATTACTCAAAAGGAAAATTCTGCTGTGGATATTTTGCCGCTAGGAAAAAAAAGGGCCTTGCCAACAAAAACATTTGCTTGGGAGTGGTGCTGGATCTGAGGAACCTCTTGGCACGATCTGCTGCTAATGTTGCACTTGACCAATCGATCTGATCGTTGGATACCCAAAAACGCTGCGCCCACTTGTACAACATTCTGCAAAACCAATCCTTTCATGGAGGCAGATGTGCAAAATCGTTCATACATGATAGAACATGTGCACTCCCAATGGAGATTTACCAACATATCAGGTTTCTTAACACAGGATCAAAGAGCACAAAATTAGTTGATAATGAGTGGCTTGAAGTATATTTTACTTCCAATTTGTTTTTATAAATCAGAAGTATAATATCTGCCTGTGTGTACCCAGATTATGGTCCTGATGAATTCAAAAACAGTAGGTTCAGCTGTGTCCATATAGGTGTTAGAGTTCTCCCAAACCAGTTTCTCCCCTTTACCCCCTATACAGACCTAACTGGTCTATCTCCATCCTATCCTAAATTCTATACATAAACTTTTAGCTTTACATAAACAGGTTTTAACATTTTGAATAGGGTATGGAGTATGGAAAATTCCTTGAGGTTTTATGGATTTATCTCTGTAGGGACATTGTCTTCCTGTCTTGTAGACACAACAGGATATGAGAGGATATCCCTCCAATGTGACAGAAATCCTCTCTTAGCTGTCACTGGAACAAGAGTCTCCATTCAAAGATGTCCAGGACTTGTCATCAATGCATCCTAGGGTGCTGCCATCTTCACCGCCGGCTCCACAGCAGTAGAGATGGCGCTTATCCTCACTTATTGGATAATGTAAGTCCTACAATTGCCTATGAGTTACATTATCCCTGGCGGCCTTTGTTGCACGCAGAGCTCAGCTCCTACACAGTGAATGTGTGCTGAAACAAAAAGCCACCAGGAGCCAAGGAGTTAGTACTCCTCCTTTTTTTAATTGTTTGGTCCACTTTATTACAAAGTCTATAGTGTGAGAAACACATCAACATTAGAAATTGCATATTGAGTAGTGCCTGATGTTGCTACAAATGTATTTCCACTGCAGTGTGTTTTGGTAACACACTGCTGTAGACATTTTTGTTTATTTCTGATATTTCTGTGCACTGCCCATTCAATGTAATGAACGAGTCCAGCACCACTACGCACAGCAGCAGAGGTGGCCATGCATGGTGGTACCATACACAGCAAATGCATTCCCCCAATGTGAATAAGCCCCACCGCAGAATCATTGCACTACTGTCCTGTTCACCTGTAAAGGTGCAGCCAGAGGCAGTGGTGTCATATGCCCAGCAGGACTATGAATTACAAGGCTGGCTGAACAGAAGGATGCTACTGCGTATTTTCCCATTGGAATCTGCTTTATAATTCACCATATTAAAAGAATCTACATAAATTATGTGTGCTGATTTCCAATTTTTTTAGGTCTAATTTTTTTTTTCATTTGAAAGCCTCTGATGAAAGGATACATAGGAGTCTTTTTACAAATGTAAAATTCACCCAACCTTTACCTAAAATGAACACATTTTTCAATTAGAAAATGTGTGAATAAACTTTTACTTATTCTCATTTAGTCTTCTACCCCGAATCTGCTGCAACCTACAATGTGCACGATTGGTTGTTACAGTCAGGTTAGTCCCAGTGCATCCATATTTGCACAATGATGTCCTAAAAAATGTGAAAAAGAAATAAAGTACAAAATATCGCAAAGCTGCAAGAGAAAGGTATCGGAACAGAATGTGCGTCAAAAATGGCACCAATATAAAATATTACAAAGAAGAGCTTGCACTTTAATGAACAATCCTCCCCGATGTATCAAATGCAGATCTTGTATGTATGTAATTCCCATTCCCTATGGAGAAAAGACAATAGTGCACCAGAGCACACTTGCTTGTTAAAAGCAAGTCTATCTTATTGTCTCATTTCACAGTCAATGAATAATAACAGCCCCACACCCACAAAGGAAAGAATAAAAAAAAAACTTGACAAGCGCCCTCCCCTCCCCTGCTCAGAATCTGGTGGACAGATGGCATGTAAAGCAAGGACAGGAGCTGCCGAGAGTGACAGCTGTCACCGGGGTTAGGCTGACACACGTCACCTTGCTGTCCTGGCCTTGTGTAAGTTCACTTAGATGCTCAGCCGGGGACAAATATCACCCAGAAAGTGACAGCTGCTGCCTGTGTGCCCTCTGTTGGTCAGAAGAGCTGACAGTCAGGTTTATTTTTTGCAGAACCCTTTCTTGGAAAATAAAAAGATAAATAACTATACATAACCAATTGTTTTTTTTTCTTTATTTTGAAAGCTCTGTAGACTGCCAAGCAAAAATAAAAAAGTCCGCAGTTACAATCTGTCCATACTTGGTCGATCGATTACTGGGTCCCTGCACCTGGAAACGGCACCAACAAGGGTCACAGATGACGGACTTTGGTAAGTATGAATATGCTTCACAATCTATTAAAAATTATGAATAAGTGAGAGTGGGGCAGAGGTGGGGTTAGGTTTTGCCTAGAGATGGGCTTTAATTCTATTCCTGCCAAACAAATGTTGATTATAGGGGGGCTTTACCCGTCATACAACAGAGAAAATATAAACTGTTAAGCAAATAAGAATCTAAAAACTCCTATCATTGAGTGCTTTTTATACTGATAAGACTAAACATAAAACCACCTGCCTAATATTGTGTAGGTCCTGAACAGATTTGACCCATTACGATATGGACTTCAGAAAAGCCCTGAAGGTGTGCTGGGGTATCTGGCACCAAGATGTTGGCAGTAGATCCTTGAAGTGGCACTGCCTCCACCATCAAGTATCTGGCACCAAGATGTTGGCAGTAGATCTTTGAAGTGGCATTGCCTCCACTATCCTGCCTTCTCATCCAGCTGCCATCTCTTCCCCAGGTTAATGGTACACAAGCAAATACTATGCACCCTCTACATGAACTAAAAAAAAATTTAATTCTCCAGACCAGGCCATTCTCTTCCATTGCTCCATGGTCCAGTTCTAATCTTCTCTTTGTAGGCACTTTAAGTGGTGGAGAGGGGTCACCATGGGCACACTGACTGAAGCTGTGATGCCCTCTGCGTTGAATATATGGCCAGCATTATGTTTTTCTGGAATCTGTGCTACTATGGCTCTTTTTGGGATTAGAAAGGATGGTCTCTTCACCTCCAATGCACATTAACGAGCCTTAAACATTCACAACCTTGCCACTGGTTTACTGGCTGCCCTACTTTGTTTGCCCCACTTTTGGCGGATACTAATCACTGCATACAAGGAATACCCTTTAAGATCAGTTGTTTGGAGATGGAAAGACTCTGACCCACTTGTCTAGTCAGGTACATAACTACCACCCTGGTGAACCCTGCAGTAACAGAGGAACCTGGGGATGGGGGGTCACGGGCTGAATCAGTGTCAGTGTTCTTATATTTAGAGCTACTCATCTGATTGGGGTACCAGTGCTCACAAACCCTCTTTGCACATGCCCAGTTCAATCTATGGGAATCCATTGAGGCAGATGGGTATTTTTACAGGCAATGGGGATGGATAGAAGTGTGGAAAGTGGTACCTTTGTAATTTTTTTAAAAGTAAGTTTAGGAGCAGTAAGAGATTTGATAAAAATTGACAACAAGCACAGCAGCCTAGGGAGCTATACATGAACCTGAACCAGCCAATATAATAGCACTGGAAGGGTATGAGCGAGGTACAAGGTCAAATCCTAGACACACTGGGCCTTAATTGTTTTCCGGGGGTGAGGGGCATACAAAGCTTTGCTGGGGAGCCACTGATCTCTAGTTACACATTTTCACCTACTCATCACAGTTTGGCCCTTGTTAAAGTATCTTATGCTTTTCCTGCTTCCAACACATCACCTTCCCGAACTGACTGCTCACACGCTGCCTAATATATCCTACCCATAGCCAGGTAATATTGAAACCAGAACTTCAGTGTAACTCACTTCACCTGTCAGTGGTTTTAATGTTTTGAGTATATGACAATAACTGAAAATGTGTAGTCACGGAAAATATGCTACAATACCTCTTTATGGTACTAATGGAAAATAGCCGCAATAACCAATTAACAAAAATAAAACAGACGGATGTAAAGGTTGGACTGTTTGCAAATACATTGGTTCACAGTTTACAAAGCTGTTGATTTCGGGGAATCCCAAAAATGAAAGTGAGAGTTCAGACACACCTCACTTCCCTGTATGTTGTCAGCTGCGTTGTGGTTAAAGCGGATGTATACAGCACAGACACCCCACCTCAACATACTGTATACACCTTCCACTTCCTTCTATTTCTCTTGTGGCTTTTATGACTTTCAATTAAAGCTGAACTCCAGGTAAACAACTAAGTAAACAGATAAACATCTGTTTTTCCTGGACAGTGACTGGTCAGTGAAAGGAGAAGCATCGGATTGATGGTCCTCTCCCATCCCACATTGCTCTCTCATTCTATCAGCATACTCCTTGCACTGCAGCAGAACTGATCGGCTCATTTTTACATTTAGGGCTCTATTTATAAAACAGTGAATCAGACATTCCCTCAAACATTCCCTGGTGGGAATCAATTACTGCCATTGAAACACTTGGCCCTGGGAGATTCCCAAGAGGGAATGTCTAATTCTCTGTTTTATAAATAGCGCCTTTACTTTTTAAATGATGAATAGAAAGCTGCATTCATTTTATATCTGCCTGTTTTTTTAATTTTTGTAAACTTTGTGAATGGGACCAAGGTAACTAAAATAATACCAGTACGAGTAAAATGAATGTGCACAATAGCTCATGATTAAAAAAGTCTACAAGGGCAGCTGTATCACAATGCATGTCCTAATGAATCTGCAGCATTTGTTTCACCACAGCAACACACAATTCACAAATAGTTTTGTTGTGGTGTAACAAAGGCATGTGTGTTGTGGTGCATTGGAGTGCTATATCATGTTTTTAAGTAGCACATAAATCTGAACGGGCCACAAGGTCCTTTTAGACTCATTAGGATTATTGATACCATTCTGCAATGGTGCTGATTATGTTATCTGATATCATGATAGCCACTAAGTGTAGAACCTGCGAATCTGTATGAAACAAGCCAACTAAAATATAAAAAGTTACTTTGAGTTAACTTAGTTAGCTTGGTTTATATTGACTGGTTGTGAAGCATTGCCATTACCAATTTTCAACCACAAGTGATCAGTCTTTCACTAATGCGCTGGTGCTTTTGATGTCAGACAGACTTAAGATTTTTGTAGCTGAAAACAATCTTTCGTAAAAGGCCTTTAAGAGTTGGAAGCAGAAACACCTACAAATAAAACCTTTCTTATGATCCATTGCTGCTTCAATCACCACCAGAATAAACTTTACATTGATAACTGAGTGCTAATACATGGCTAAGGCTCTCTCCCATGTAATAGAACTGTTCCCTGGGTTGCTAATTGACAAGCACCAGCATCATAATTTGGCTGGAAAATTTTGGAAATGAAAAATGTGTTTTTTACACCAAGAAGTACTGGGTATCTCTCAACATTTTAGATGGCCAATAAAAATCTTGCATCTGAACTTATCAGGTCCCAACTACCCCCTTTCTTATTTTGCAAACATATCCCTATGTGCCACTTTTTTCTCAGCTAATGTTTTTTTGGTGTGATGTATAAAACTCTACAAGTATTAAACTGTTAATTTTCATGTTAATAGAAAAGATGTAATACTAATGAAACCCATATATGTGAGTTTTAGTGATCAATTTTGCATATGAATTCTTTATGGTTTATATATTTTAGGGCATTACAAAGGTGTGTCCCCTGCCGTTTTGCTAAAAATTGAACCTCTTTCTGATCTCAGAAGTTAAGCACATATTAAAATGAAATGAAACTTCTGTTCCAGTGTCCCTGTTCAGTGCTGGTTTTATGATCCCAACTGAAGTGGGTTAGTAGAGAAATTGGACAACTATGCCAAAACGCTGACCCTCCCAAGGCCAAGAAATCACATGACCAATTGTCAGTGGTGGTCCATTCCATACCTATCAGTATAGGAGTATGTGAATGCTTATGACATGCAAGGCCCTCTTAGGTTGAATGCACCGGTCATTGGATTCTGAATGATCCCAGAAGCATCTGAAACTGATTCCATCAACTCCAAAGCCCACTGACAGGCAGCAGTAAACGTTAACTAGTAAACCAAGGCCTTTACACTTTGTTTATGTGGTTAGACGCAATGTTTGAATTTTAAATTTAATCATATAGAACGGTGTTAACTTGCAATTATTGATGCTTTTACTTACTGCTGCATTTTCTGCATTTTAACTGCTTTTAATCTATTCTACAAGTCAATGGGAATGCAGACCAAACACGCAGTCAACACATTATAAACACATAAAAGGCAATCCATTTTTTTCCAGGAAATTGCCTGAAACCATAGATCCTTGTGGTCCTGTCTGACTTTCAGTGTGAGTCAGCCTGTCATTTATGTATACAGACCCTTAAACAAGCACCTAGAGTTAACTGTCTGAGGAAAGTGGTAAGCCTGCATTGAAGGGGTTAACATGGCCAGTCCCATGAATATTGCATGTATAGGGTCCTAAGGGAGCCTACAGTCTGTTAGAGGGGGCTGGATGCCAATTAAAGGTTAACACCCACTACAGACACGGACACCTTGTCAATCATTAGTAAAGAGTGGGCAATTATCAAGAGTGACTGCAGCCTGTGCAAGTGTGACAGTGTGATCTGGACATACATAATTAAAAGATTTATGAATATTCTGAATACAGCGGACTGGGGCACCTGTGTCCTTTTGGTCATATTATTCAAGTTCCAAAGGGCTACTAAATGTAGTATTTGAGTTGGTTTATGTATAAGAATTTAAATACCATTTGAAAATATAAAGTCATAGTGTCATGTTTTTTAAGGTACAATATGGGTATAACATCTAAAAAAGTTTTCTTAATTGTGGTTCTGTTCTTCTATAGTACAGTGCCAGCTTGGGCATTGACTCTTTGGCACTTCCTTCTCCATGTCCAGTGGTGTCAATGATCTCTCACGATCCTTTCCAACAACAAAAGACATACAGCACCGTTCTGCTCTATGGAGAGGGGAGGGGGAAACGACGGAGCAGCACCCCACTGTGCTCTCTCCCCTTCACTTTTATTATGATCATTGGTCATATTCATAGATTTTCCAAGATAGATCCATGAATGACGAGCGCTGTACACATGCCAGATTCCTGTCTGATATCAGCCCTGAGGGGATTATCTATGAGAATCTTCTGACCTGTGTACATTGTCTTGGAAAAAAGTAGTTTGTCAGTTCAACTTTCACCGAGAGTCTTCCTAGTTTGTTGGCTTAGCAATTAGAAGCTTATCTCCAGCTCCCTGTGCATCAAAAAAAGTTCTCCTCCCATTTAGGAGCCGATTGTGACACATTTCTAACTACTTCAGGGTCCATAATAAGTCTGTTTATTAATAATAGTTGCTTATTTTTAAACACTCAATTCCTAGGAGTAATAATGGAACAGCAACTCTATTAAAGCAGAGGGAAAATTTTGACATTAGTTTTTACTTTAATTTGACAATTGATATCTATAATGTTTATAAGCTATATTGTTTTAATAAATAGGTACACATTGATATCTGGAAGTCTATTTAGTGCTATTTGTATCTATACTGTTCTTGAAACATACATAAAAAAACAAGCTCTGAATACAGCACTGCTGACTTCCTTCTGAAAATCCTGGCTGCTTGATGTGTCCTCTATTTAGACAGCTAGTAAGGTCCTTTTTGGAACTTCTGATCTGAATGCGTGTTCTGGATCAGTAGAACAGAAGCCTTTGAACCAGCTTAATAACTGACAACTGGTATTTACAGCAATGACACCCTATTTTTTTTTTTCACTATGGGTTTCTATAAAAATTAGGTGTTGGCTTGGCTCTAGCAGTCATACAAAAAACTAGCTCTGTTTGTCTACCTCGGCAGCAAAGCAAATACAGTCAGCAATGCCACAGATATAGATATCTCTGTTGTGTGCCCCTCTGATCCTAGTTTCCTAGGTCGTAGACCCCTGGAGATAAGTCTTCACCTTCTACCCTTCCTATTCAATAAAAATGTTTTAGCAGCCAATAGGGATGCTATTACTGGACAAAGTGGTAATTATCGTATGGGGCAAAACTCCAAACTAGGACTGACATTCTTAGTGACAAAATAACCAGAATCAGAGACAGGAGAGAGCTTTTCTGTTCCAGATCCTGGGTAGAATCTTATTGTGCTGATTGGGTTCTCAAAGGTGCAAAATCTAAATACTGCCACCCTCATATTTGCTATACTGGCTGGTAAGTTGCTAACCTGGAGTGAGCTTGCGTAATGGGAGTACAGGCTTGTCAGAATTCGCAAACTGCAAAAATTTTGGTCTGCTGAGGACATACTGTATACAATACAACCAATTCTTTTAATCCAAAACTGCATACATCTGGTAACCATACAGCAGGAAAAAAACCTTCAGATAATGGATATACACAATTATGGAAACACCTACCAATATACAAACATGAATGTTCCAATAAGACGTATGATCACTAAAAGGAAACCCACAGTTTTTGTTCTAGGTGTGGGTGTGATTTAATACTGTGGGATTCTGTTTTGCTAACTGTCTGTCTATTGATGAGGAGATTATACTTGTTCCTGTTTGGCTATATGTATTTATTAGACTATTTTCAAGGCGTAGACTACCTTGGGCTTTTCAGCAAGAAAAAGGCACAAAAAGGACAAGAAAAGCAACCTATGTTGCTAAAGTAGTTGCCAGCTCATTAAGGGATGGTGGAGGGTGAGGCACTTTTTGACTTAAATTACTTTTCTTAACACTAAGTGTTTGTTATCCTTTAATTTTATTTTAAGTCTGCGCTCTTGAATGCATTTAACCCTTTTGTTTGCCCATGTAGGTTTTCTTTCCTACATCCATGTAAAAGTGATCAATATCAAGACACCAGCATGGTCATATGGGAATGAATGACATGCTCCTCCATGCCTGGAAGTGAATGAAAATGTCCCACATCCCCTACTAGTAATGGTAAAGAGTGGAGCAGAAATAAAGAAAGGACCAAATTCCCCTGTCCTCCTTATGTAACTTTGCCAAAGCAACTGTAGCTTGGCCTACTATGATTTTTCCTCATTTGAACTCTGTTTAATGTCTCATGTTGCCTTAATAACCACTAGTTCTATCTGACATGATCCTTTGACAGTTGATCCAACTTGCTAAATTGTATGCAATGTTATGATTTCAGTTGCATTTCACAAACTTTTAAAATCCAAAACCTTCCCCCAGCCAAATTTTTAGAGTAAAGTCATCATTTTTTAATGATGCCATTATACCAAGGCTTCAACTTACATTATACCATTATACCTCAAGTTAGTATAACAAACAAGTGTAATATGTTTATGGCATCTAAACTGCTACTGCAAACATAGGATTGGAAGTCATGATGCTAGAAACAGACACAGGCCACCGGCTGTACTCCTGATGAGGACATGCCATCATCACTGCACTTTGATAGTCCTAAATAATATAGTTCTATAGAATGGAGATAACAGGTTCAACCACTAATGGAACGTACCATACAGCTGCACCATTTGTCTACCTATCAGCATATGGATGGGTGTATATACGCATGCAGTGTTTACATAACGGAGACGGTAATGGAAACGCTACAGGTAGGTGACACGCTTATCCGCGCTGGGATAATAACACCACGAATATCTGTGTGTGCCAACACATGCTGCAGCTGCTATCAGAAGCGGCAGATGTGCCCAACGTGTTCTGTGTGCCAAGTAGATCCTCGCCTCGAAAAAACGGTGCGCTGTGCCAAGTTCTCGCTCATCTGCTGCTGACACATGCTTTGGTAACTCAAGCAGTTTTCTTCTCACAATCAGATTTCCACATTGATACACACAACAGGGGCTGGGAAAAACCCTGGTGTCCCCACAGGGAACAGCTGATGCCTGGGAATTCCATCGCGTTTTGCGGCCAATGTAATATTGTGAATGATGCGCCGACTGCAGTTATGTAAAAGAACATTTATATTAAAGAGAAGCACATCTATGGACATGGCCAAGGCCTGAAGGAGTTTAAGTCATGGAGGCCAAAGTGACCTCTAATATCATATTGTGCATTACAATAGACCTGTGTAGAAGCCCTTGGTATCTAACAAAAAAAGATGTATGTGTTGTCCATAGGAAATTGAATTACATTTTTTTTAATTATTATATAACTTGGGGTAAGGTTGGAAAACCCCCATAAATCTTATAGCTGGTGTCTAAAATTATTCAGCTTTTTCTGATATTGCTTGCTCCTCGTAATTTTCTTCTGCTTCTTTAAATGGATTGACTGGCTCCTGAATTCTGCCCAGATTGATACACCACTGCCTTATAAAATATATACTTTAAGAAAGAAGATGTCATCATAGTGTGCTAGAAAACTAGCATGTCTGACATAACTCTTTCTACAAGACAAACACAGAAATCCTGGAGGCATGCTGTGCGTCATACTTAAAGTACATCTAAATCCTAACTTGAAGATATTGACTTTGCCAAAGCACTATTATTTAGAAAATACTGTCCTGTCCTATTTTCAGAACCTTCGGCCACTTTCTGTCTAAATGCACTTTAGTGCCAGCTGCAAGACATTGGCCCTGATTTAATAACGTTCTCCAAGGCTGGAGAGAATACACTTTCACCAGTGAGGCTGGGTGATCCAACAAACCTGGCATGGATCTGTTCAGAATTGAAAACATTTGCTAACAACTAGCTAATGACTTTTAGGAAATCCATTCCAGGTTTACTGTAAAACCCAGCTTCACTGATGAAAGTGTATTCCCTCCAGCTTTGCAGAACTTTATTAAATCAGGGCCTTTGTTTTAAATTAGCATCCTAATAGTGTCAATGGTGGAGCAATCACCAAAAGTATGGTAAAAGTCTGACTTTTACCAAAAGTTCACAGATGGTGAATCCGTCATTGTCTTTTAAAACACATTCACCATAGAGATTCTCGAGCAGGGACTATTTGGTGTCAGGTTAAATTATTTATAAATAGAGCTTGCTGTGTTTTGCCATGGCTGCCTGTAGTCTATACCAGCAGTCACCAACCAGTGGTCTGAGGCTCTGGCCGAAGTGTCCCCCAACGGGGTCAGGAGAAGAAAGCCATGGACCATGACCCCTGTATGGATCGCAGGCTCAGGACAGTGGGTGGGTTGTGTCTCTGGACCTGTGATGGGAGAGTGGGGGGGTTCTGGCATTATGACGTCATTAGTGGTCAAAAAGGTTGGCGACCACTGGTCTATTCCACCAGCACGTGATAGGATGAAAATGCAGAAGCAAAATCGTGAGACAGATGTTACTAAGCGTAAAAATCATAACATGATCTGATAGCTTGATTATTGTAATTTCAAAATATAAAAATTATTTTTAAATCAGTGGCTTTAAAATAATACCTTCCTGCAACAAAGACCCCTGCTAAGATACTCTGCAATATTACACATACCTGTAGCATACAGAACTTTGTTATGATTCTCTTTTCTCTGCAGACACATTATCTGAAACATTAAAAAACAAGAGAGAGTCATAACCATTGTAAGTAAAATAGAGGAGTGCAACATTTAAATTATATTTTAACTATAAAAATGTCTCAGATTGCAGTTTACTAGTTCTTAGATATGGTGACTGCATTGCTTTTTTTTTTTTTTTATTGCCTCTGATGAGTGTGGTAAACTATTTTGTTTTGAGGGGATAGGGAGAATAAGGAGTGTTCTAAAGTCCCAACAAATTTCCTGTTCTAGGAAAGATAACACCCATCCACTTACTGCATCTTTGAACTGTTGTCATTCTAGGACAGAAAGTGTTTTAAGGTCTCCTTCTCTTTAGGCCTACTTTATTAATGCTCTCCAATGCTAGAGAGGATACACTTTCATCAGTGAAGCTGGGTGATCCAGCAAACCTGGAATGGATCTGGTCCAGGATTAAAAACATTTGCTAACAAAAAGCAAATGACTTTCAAGAAATACATTCCAGGTTTGTTGGATCACCCAGCTTCAATGATGAAAATGTATTCGCTACAGCCTTGGGGAGCTTTTATAAATTGGGCCCTTTATTTCTAAAACATAAAGGTGTTCAATAATTCACAAAGCTAACTTGGGTTGGATATAGGACTGTGCTTTAGATAATGGTGAGTTAGATTTCTAGCAGGATCAACAAATATTATTAGCACTTTATATCATTAGCATCAAACACATACAAAAAAACCCATTAATTTACCCTATATTAAACAGACCAAAACGGGTGTAAATCAAAGACGATGATTGTTAGGTTTTACCTACACCTTATAGGGACACAATAAGCTTGATTTATTAAAGCTCTCCAAAACTGGAGAAGATATACTACCATGGGAGAACCTGAGTAAACCAGAAAACCTGGAATGGATCTGGTCCAGTATTGAAACCATTTGAAGACTAACAGTAGATGAGGATCACCCAAATTGACCTATCATAGTGTATCTACTGCAGTCCTAAAGAGCAGGCCAAATGATTTCCACAGTTATCTGCAATTTTTCTGGACATGAAGTTATCCACACATGATTTATTAAAGCTCTCCAAGACTGGAGAAGATTGACATCATGGGTAAACATTGGCATTATTTTTTTTATTTTCTATAGATATTTATTTCCTGCTCAGTTACTGTTAAGCCAAGCTTTCTTATTCCATAATAACTTTTTTATATATGATTATTGGCATCTCAGAAAAAGGAGAGATCACTAGACATAGACAATAGAAAGAAGTTCCCAGAAATGCTTTGCTTTCCTATAAATCTTCAATAAACCTAGTAATTGATTTTTAAAGATCAGTGTCTGCTTTGAGTTAATGTTGAATGTAACCATTGTCCCTTGGAACAGGACTCCATCTTGGCTTCAAGAGCCATCCCCAGTACAAAAGCAAAAAAAGACCTAAATCTCCGATCTGTCAATGTTAAACCTGCAGAAAAAATATTTAAATTCCTGAATAAGCCTAATTCTGATCGATTTAAATGTATTATTATTATTATACAGTAATAATATAGGACCGACATGTTACGCAGTTCTGTAGAAAGTCCATAGTCATATCACTAGCTGTCCCTCAAAGGAGCTCACAATCTAATGTCCCTACCTCAGTCATATGTTTAATACAGTCCACGGTCAATTTTGGGGGAAGCCAATAACCTAATTGCATGTTTTTTGGAATGTGGGAGGAAACCCACACAAACATGGGGAGAACCTGCAAACTCCATGCAGATAGTGTCCTGGCCAAGATTCAAACCTGAGACCTAGCACTGCAAAGGCAAGAGTGCTACCTCTGAGCCACCATGCTGCCCACTTAGACCTTATTCCCAGTATGTGCTGTTCACTGCACTTTACATAGTATGCAATACACAATGACATCAGATACTGCAAAAGCCAGAGTGCTAAACTCTGAGCCACCATGCTGCATGTAAAGTCTGACATGCATTTAGTAAATTAGAGAGACATTTGATGTGTGAGGTCAGTAATAATAAAAATTAAACCTTGGATATTAAGGCAGAAGCACCTGCAATGTGTGTCAAATGCATCAGAAACACGTGCTGTTGGTCTGACATGTGTACTGTGTGTTCCTAATACCAGCAATTCCATAAAAAAGTACCTGAGGCAAAACCGAATAGGACAGACGGTGTCTAGGGAACCTCAAGGGGTTGTAGTTCCTACTCTTCAAAACGCTGCTCCTATGATGCCAAAAACAGATTCAAACTGTTATCCAAATACATTTAAAATAAAGACCCGACTCCGTTCTATCAGGTTTAAAAACTTTCTATGGTCCTGTTTATTTCTATGAATTTTAAGGCCAGGTAGAATGGCTTTTGTTTAGTTTAAAGAAGTGTTTCTCAACCTTTTTAACACGGGGGAACCACTAAAATAACTTTCAGGTCTTCAGTGAACCCCTCCTATAACTACTATATCCACAGCTCACAGTTCATTAGTGTGGTGGTCAGTGGGATGAATTCCTCTTACATTGCTGGCCATTGGGAAGAATGTCACCCTTACAGATAGCCAAAAAGATCATTGGTGTCACTTAGCCTGAGCTAAGAGGTGCAAACTGCTCATTGCTCAGGGAACCCCCAGCAAACTCTGGAGGGACCTTGCTTGAGGAACACTGCTTATACAGCTTATAAGTCTATGTGTGCAAAATCTACTTGAACCAGGTCAAATGCGGGCCAGAAGGAGGTTAACTGCAGGTCAAATGCACCTGTCAGTCCTCCGAATAATGCAATGGAAGTCAAACTGACACCACTGACACAAAACCAAAGAATATATATACCCCATATATATGTTACATATTTATAGGAGAGAGAGGGAGGATAGAGGGAGAAGAGAAGCACTGAACCTATAATCACTAATGAATATTTGGATACTGTCATAACTGAATACCAGTGAGGACAAGGCTTGTGTGGATGTGGAATGTTCAGGAAGAGATTACAACATCAAGTTTTCAATCTTCTTAGTATTCTGCAGAGGTTTAAGGTAAAAAGACATCTTTGTAGCGCACAATTCACCTCCCTGGCAGCCTAAGTGATGTCGAATTTAATACAATTGTTATTTGGGCGGAACCATACTCAGCCGCTTCTGTTTCCGGGGGACGAGTGCAGTGACGAACCGTCCCCCAGTGGCAAGCAGAAGGTGAGCGTTCGTAGGACATTTAACGAATAATAGTTCTCGTCCGCTGTTTTGTCACTGCAGTTTCTCCTAATATCAGGATGATGAGCTCCTCTCTCCATTTTTGAGTAGTTCTGACTGCTATACTGGTGCTCACAGATTAAGAATATACTTATAGTTGTCATGCATTATACAAGAGCAAGAGTTCTGACAAATGTTGCTGTCTGGGTGCTTCGTTTCTAAAATTTTCTTTTGTCACTGATCGAGAAAAATCATTGAAAAAAGGAGTAATTCATTATGTATGACTTTTTTTTGTTCATTCAAGGGCTGCAACCCACAAATAATGAAGCTGGCAATAAACATTTTTAGGGGGGAGGCAGCTACATCCTCCATGCTGCTGTCATGACAGATAAAGTGCCCCATTCCTTTGTTTTTAAATGCCCCCCTTGGATTGGCTTGCCAGGCATCACTGGATCCAATAGAATGTTTCAAGAGTATAGTCACTGTCCAATAAGAAATAGGCGTCTTGTAGGGGGTTCTTCTTCTTCTTCCTATTATTATTAATAAACAGGATTTATATAGCGCCAACATATTACGCAGCGCTGTACATTAAGTAGGGGTTGCAAATGACAGACAGATACAGACCAGGAGCAGGGGAGGAAGCTTACTAATAGAACGTAAGACGAATGTTCTATTTGTAATGATGCATTGAAGAAGAAAAATAAGTAGCACTGAGCTTCTCTGAGAACCATTTTATTCCAAAATAAAATAAAAAATAATAAATAAATAAAAATAAAACATCTGATGCCAAGAAGGTGTTTTCTATACCAGCTTGTGAAACTAAAAGATCTGTAACAAAGCTTAGTGTGACAATGTGATTTATTTCCATTCCCCTGGGTGATGTATTGGCCCTGATGAAGCGATGTCTTCCTGACATTTGTAATGTGTTGGATAATGTGTTGGATATTGGTCTGTCCCCTTGAATAAAATGGATCATCATTGGAAGACTCTTTGTTTCTTGTTTGTTATATATCTACATCATCTCAATTTTCCTGGAATACTGGCAGCTATGTCGGGGTATGGTATTTTCCTGTTAATTAGCTTCAGACCTGCTTCTAAAGGAAGCTTGCAAACAGGTGTATATATATATAGAGAGAGAGACCAAGGTAAAGACACAGGCTGCCATTGTTCACCTTAAATATCCTACTTAGTGGTCTTTGGTTTTAAAATCACTGAGCTGTAATTACCATGCAGAGTTCTGAATTTCTGAAGTCACTTGCTCCCTGCTTGGTCAGTGATAAATGAAATATCATAGCCAGAGAGAGCTGTGTAATTAGCATTGTTAGAAGGAGGTTAACAGCGGGAAACTAAAGGTTTTCTTTTCATACTAATTAAGAAACCTTATTCCTCAAATTGTGATGAGAAAAAAATTATCTTATTTTTTTCTCTTCTCTCTCTTCCCTCCCTTTCCTTCCTCTCCTTCTCCCTCTTTCTTCTTTCTCTCTTTCTCTCTCTCCCCCTCTCTTTTCTCTCTCTCTCTCTCTCCTCTCTACCCTTTTATCTCTCTCCCTTTCTTGTCCCTGTCACTTCCTCTCTCTCTCCTCTTTCTTCTCCCTCTCTTTCTTCTACCTTTCTCTCTTCTCTTTATTCATCTCTCTCTCTCTCTCTCTCTCTCTCTCTCTCTCTCTCTCTCTCTCTCTCAATCCTATCCCTTTTTATCTCTCTCCTAGCTCTCTCACTCCCTCTCTGTTCTCTCTTTCTTCTCTCTCTCTCTCCCTCCCTTTCCCCCTGTTTTCTCTCTTCTCACTCTCTCCCTCCCTATATTTATGGGGAGAAACACAGAGAAAGAAGGGGATAAAATGTGTGTGTGTATACATATATATATGTATATATATATATATATATATATATATTTATTTATTTCGTTTTTTTTATTTATTTTGTCAGCTGAATCCATGGTCATGTGATTGCCAACTTTCCATCAGCTTTTCCTGGTCCTGGTCCTAGTCACACCACCTGTACAAGTGATTGATTCTGTAGCTGCCTCTCTGTAGTCTAAAAAATTGGGCCAAGACATTTTGGAAGGTCTGGGTTTTCTATGGAGCAAATTTTGTAACCACCCTATTCCACATCCAATCCAAGGGTTGTTCCTGCCCCCTAATTCTCGATTGCCTAGGCAAATGAATGGGAGCGCATCCCTTGGGTGCTCTTAGAAGCCCTTTCGTCAAAAGGGAAAAAATTGCCAATCTCACGCATAAGCAGTGAGATCACCAAGTTTTTTTCTCTCCTCTTCTGGGTTCTTCTTCCTACGTCACCCGACCCAGGTGCCAGATTGGGTGATGTTTTAAGAAGAGGTGTGCCGGCCCGAAGACGAATGCGGGGATGACAGGGGACCCGATGGAACAGACCTCAGGACCGATCAACTGCGCTGCGGGATTGAAGGTAAGTGTATCTTTTTTTGTTTTGGGGGACTTTTGAGTTTAGGTCATTTTTAAGTTTGTGCCAGACTCCACCCAGTCATGCCCATGGAACTGTTGTGAGATGAATCTGTGTGGTGGGCACTGATTTCCTCTGTGAAGCACAACGGTCTTGATCCACGAGAAAATATTGGTGGTCCACAGCTCTGTCCCCCGTATGGACAGTACCCATCCACTGAGCCTGCGATGGGATAGTGGGCGGATTCTGGCATCATGACATCACTCAGTGACACACGGCTCCCCGCGCATGTGCAGTCCGGATTCCCGTGAGGTCGGAAAGGTTGGCTACCACTGGTCAAGCCGATAATTATAAAGTAGGGTTTTTGAGGTTGTTTAGGGTAATTTTACATCATATAACCAAAAGATTGACAAAGACTAAATAAAGATGGTATTGAAAATGTTTTATTTTTTTACTTGCTTTGGATTAATCTTCACCGGTAGAATCTGTGCAACATTTTAGGTGTAGTTATTAAAGCCAACTGTGGCACAATGGTCCAACCTGGGGATGCCAACATTTTCTTCAGAGACCTTATTTATCTTCCTGCACAACCCTGGGGTCCCAGAAGGCAATGCACATAAAGGTAACATTTCCTATAGAATCATGCAGGCTGACATTTCATTCTAAAATGCTAATCGCCTAGCTGTCATACTGAGCATCTTACAGCAATATTCTGAGACAGTAGACTTGAACTTGTTTTCAAAAGGCAATTTGACTTTTTTGATCTTTCAAACCAGGGAAAATTAAAATCCCAGTACAGTTTTTTAAATTACTGCCTGACTGTCCTATTGGAGAGATTCTCCTTCATTTTTTATCATGGTTACAAAATGGGTAGTAAGAGGAAATCTGAATAAACATTTCTTGTGCAGTTGTCACCAAAATCATTGTACTTTTTGGGAAAGATCCCTATATTTCTATTCTAGAGGCATTTTGGATTTTTCATCAAGTCTAGTCCTAGGGAAAATGATTACTAGGGCAAAGAGGAAGTTGAATCTCCCCAACAGGGAGGATAAAAACTTGACTGAAATTTTAACTTTCAACATTTTTAGAATCTCTAAATCTTAACAACTCGTTTGGGTGCACAAATGACAGAGACTGACCCTACCCATTTGACTTTGGTAAAATGTATTCTTTTCTGAAAAGCTTCTTTTGCATATGTGTTGTTTATTTTATCTTTAAAATTGTAAACAAATCCGTAATTCAAATGTATTCCTTTAATAATGCTCTTCCCATAATATTACAGGAGAAATGGAAGAGCTAAAACATAAAGTAACTCTTGGCTTTGGTTATTTTGCAGTTTGGATGGATCCCCCAGCTGGAATTGTGCAGCATCATTGTTTATAGATGAAATGATCCTGCTTTTAAGAACTGGCACTACAAACCTCCGGTTCTACTGTGCATTCTGTTGATTAGAGGGCGATGGCTGCTAGGTATCGCTTCTTAGTACGCCAGCTAAGACTTTGCTATCTCCGTATACCCCTCTGCTCTAATTATACACAAATATCAAGCCATGGCCAAGCCTGGGGCCCGGTCTTTTATAAGGCACCAAAATATGGAAACAGAATAGCATTAGTTGACCAACATGGAGAGCACAGCTATCAAGATCTATATCGCAGGAGTTGTGCACTGTCCAAACAGATAACTTCCCTGTTGGGTAATCCAAGCAATGAAGCCCCCCCTGAACGAGTCTCTTTCCTTTGTCCTAATGACTCTTCCTATGTAGTGTGCCAGTGGGCAGCTTGGATGAGTGGTGCTATTGGTGTCCCCATGTATAGGAATCACCCACCTCCTGAGTTAGAGTACATCCTGCAGGACTCCCAGAGTGCTCTGGTACTGGCAGAGACAAGATACGCAGATGTCGTATCGCCTCTGGCTGAGAAGTTGGGCATTGCAAAGCTTGTTGTGCCAGAATCAGCACATTTCAGTCAGTCCGGTGAGGTAATAGAGGAAAATGCGCCTGAATTTGACCTGAACTGGAAAGAGAGGGGAGCCATGATTATTTACACCAGCGGGACCACAGGAAGACCAAAGGGAGTTCTCAGCACCCACCACAATTTAGGTGCTATGGTAAGAAAACCAAAACAGTATGCAACATTTTTTGTACATTAAGGCAATGGTCCCCAACCTTTTGCAGGTTGCAGACCACTAAATGCACAGACTCTGAACCGCGCACTCTCCAGGGACACAACCCGCCCTGAGCCGCGATATCTCCAGTAGACATGGTCCGCGGCTCTGGCCGGTGCGCCACCCCAAGCGGGGTTCTTCTTCTGACCCTGCTGGTGGGTGCACCGGCCAGAGCTGGCTTGGAGGTTGGGGACCTCTGCATTAAGGGATTTGCAGCTCTTAATTAATGAAGGCATTGAATTCCAGGCAAAGCATTGCTGTACATGTAAACCTAAGCAATAAAGCCTAGGCACACTACAACATGCTAATGTGATTTTAAAAAAGAACTTTTAAATATTAACACATCTGCAGCTTTTATTGAGGTATGATAATACCTCATCATCCTGCAATGATGTGCTTAGTGAATATACTTACTGCACATCCTGGTATTGGGTGACATGAAGCTGTCCTTGTTGTTCTCCTGTGTTGTCCTATGGAGATTACAAGCTGCCAGGCATAGTCCATTAGGTAACTTTGCTCTGAGAAATGCCACAAAGAGCTTATAGATTTATAGGAGCTATTAAATACAACCAATAACAAAAAGGTAAAAACTTTTAGTTAAAGTTTACACCAACGTTTAGCAAATCTGGTGTTTCATTTTAATTTTTTGAAGGTCGTTCATTATCTGATAGCCTTAAATCAGTCCTCTGATATCAAATAGTACACTGTGTATTGCCAAGCACTAATGGTTTAGTTTACATTGGTTGTAATAGTAAAGTAACACAGGCCATTTGAAGGGGTCAAACAAATATTAATTTTTTTACACTCTCTATACAGGTAACAGCTCTAGTAGAGGAGTGGGCATGGACTAAAACCGATCGCATCCTGCATGTGCTTCCTCTTCACCATGTTCATGGTGTGGTCAACAAACTGCTTTGTCCTCTGTGGGTAGGGGCCACTTGTGTCATGCTTCCTGAGTTCTGCCCACAAAAGGTATGACATTTTGCCCAATTTTTTGTTTCTAATATTGAAGTGAATTTTATTTATAATATTAAAGCCAATTGTATAATTTACCTTCGGGATCTTGTTTTTCATCTTGGTAATCAATAATTGAAATGACACTTTGGGAGTCCAGTTGTTTATGTATGTCTGGCCATTTCATCCAAGAACTAGTGAGATGTGTCCAAATGTGAACATCCCCCCAAATTATTGCAAGTGAAAGGTGTTGATAATGTTGCAGCATGCAAAAACATTACAGGCAACTGTGGCAAGTGTTTTCTGTTCCAACGTGACCCTGAACACATATCTATAAAGACATGGTTTGATGAGTTTGGTGTCCTGCACAGAGCTCTGGTATCAACCCTACTGAACATGATTGAGATACAAATGAATGGCAAATTCCTACTGACACTCCTCAAAATCTTGTAAATTGTAGTTCCAGAAGAGTGGAGGATGTTTTAGCCACATATTGCTCATGGTTTGTAATGGGAGCTCATATAGGTTTAATGGCCAGGTTTCCACAGTCATTTGGTCATATAGCATATCATTAATTTATAGTAGCCTTTCTCTATTTTTTTTTAAACCTGGGGGGAACCCCTGAAATAACTTTCAGGTATCAAGAAACCCTTGTTATATTATCTATAATCACAGCTCACAGTATTTTAGTTTGGTGGTCAATGTGGGTGGTCAAATAATGTCACCCTTACAGCTAGCCAAAAAGACCATTGGTGTCACCTAAACTGACCTGAGAGGTACAAACTGCTCATTGCTCAAGGAACCCCTAGCAAACTCGGGAGGAATCCTGGTTTATCTATAGTGTGGAAGTATTGCATGAATATTTTGCCGACATACAGTATAATGTGTTCAGTACAGAAGCAGGTAGTGTTTTTTGAAATGGTCTTTCATATTACACTCTTCAAAACTAAAGCATCACCAACAGGATAGCTTAGACTTCCTTTGACACTTCTAGTTAAGTTTCTATCATCTTACCAGTTAAATGCTCAGATTACACTTGACCTGCACAACGACCAATATTTAATGTCTCAATACAGCTGATAGATTTTCTTCACTCAGTTCTGTTGCCCAGCTGCTTTGAAGGGACTGCTCGGTGGTTTTGATGTCTCTCTCAGCTGCAGTAAAGCACGTTAATATTTGCAGTGTTTGGAGAGAATTGTTCTGGCGCAGCGGCTTGAGAAGATGGCTGCGGTGGGGGGCAGAGAGGAAACTAAACAGCTCATGGGAACATAAAGCCTGGAGAACAAGACCACTAAGGGCGTTCGTGCGCTGAGGCTGTGAGAGATTCACCTTTAATCAGTCCGCGCTCCTTTTCCCTGTGAAGGCTTCTGCTCATGGCACAGTGCTGGAATGGGGAGGCCTGTCAGGCCCTGTTAGAAATCACATACATCAGCTGAGTGGGAAAGGGGATGGAGGGAGGTAGTAGAAAGTCTTCTGAATGCAGTAGGCAGGCTTAGTAAGTGTATGCATTTGCCCATATCCCTACAGGTGACACAGATGAAACCATGTGACTTCGGCTAGTCGTCTTTTCCAGCCTTTGCTCCCTTTATAGCCAGAAAATTAAGTTTTCAATCAGTACACATTTAAAGGCATTATTGCAGTGTGAAAAGTTATTTTAGTGACTGTATAGGTAAATACAGACAGGAATTTCACCCCTGAGCATTCTTTCCAACTAAAGGTAGCAATATACCCATCCATGTTTGCTCTGGGGAATGTGAATGCCTGTCCTTAGTAGTCATCCCTGGCAATACCCATCAAGGGAAAACAGATGTGCTCAGTTGGGAAAAACCAAAGCTACCTGATCAACTTTTCACCTGAGAAAGCTATAGCGGGGAAAGTTTTGTATGGTTGGGGTTGGACGCAGCCTAAAAAAAACATGTCAGCATTCCCCAGTCTAGTAGCAAACAGCCAGATTGGCCAGAAGTTGTCTGATGTCTAGAGATGGCTTAGGGCTGTACTCTAGGCAGAGAGAAAAATAGCAATGAATGCAGCTGCATAATTACTCAAAATCATTAAAGTTGAACCCCAGGCAGATGCAAAAGACACAAATAAATGCAGCTCTGTATTCAGTAATAGGCCATTAACTTTATTTTTTTTTATTCAGCCAGTGTAAGTAACTGAAGTTGACTTGATATCTCAAGTGTGTAGTATGCAAATATACTGACAAAGAACATGTTGGTAGGAGGAAATATATATTTTTTATTTGTGTACTGTATTTATCTTTATGGCTGGAGTCCATCTTTAGGCCAGGTAAAATTACTAATCCAGCCAGTGGATGAATACAGATACAAAATATTGATACCACAGCAAAGACTTCATATCAGACAACCACTGGCTTCTAAACGTTTGGATTTACAGGAATACAAATCCTTTGGCATTTGAAACTTTCATATATGTTCCTGTATGCCTGGAGTACAGCTTTAATGTAATTCCAGGGAACATGCTAAGGTTTGCAGATTTGCAGCATTCCCTAAATAATATTAGTAGCACACTGACTGCTTTCATTTGTTTCTTAACACCCAATCAATCCCAAAACTGTACAAAACAAAAAAGTGGTGAACAGAAGTTGTTTTATGGGCTGAATATGTTTGTACACTACTTTTCCTCTCATTTCCAAATTCAGCCAGTGGGAGAGTCTATCAGATGTGATGATGTGACATCCAAAAAACAGTAATAGATGCCAGACTACATTCCCATCATGCCTACATTACAGTGGAAACCATGGGTGTACATGAGGCAGGATTTGCATCAACACGATGTAGGTTTTAGGCAGTTGTAGGATCCCAGTCTGCAAAAGAATACTAAAAGGCATGAAGAGCACAGGTTTTGTGTGTAGATGCAGACTTACACAATTGGGTTTTACATTTGTAAAATTCAGATCTAAAGGTACTAATTTTAATTGATACCAATCAACATAATTGTTCTAAGAAAATGCCTTGCTTGATTTTGTGTTTTCTCGAACATTAAAATTGATATTTAATAAACATTTCATTGTATATCTATGTAGTTTTATAGCTATATAATCATTTTTTACTAGCCTGCAATGATTGGAACTGTATTGACCCTTTTTGTCCTCCATTTAGGTTTGGGAACATTTTCTTAGCAGAGACATTCCTTCTATCAATGTTTTCATGGCTGTTCCTACCATCTACAGTAAACTGATTGAATACTATGATCGCCATTTATATAGCCCACACAATAAAGACTTTGTACGAGCAGTATGCCAGGAGAAAATCAGGTATGACAGCTCTGTTGTAAACCAGAATGGCCAGTCACTTAGTGTACATAGCATAAAGAAAGAACTGCAATTATCTCCAAGTATAAAAAAAGTTGACTAAGTTTCCTCCTTAGTATTAGTTATATATGCAATGCCTTGGGCTGATATTATGGAACCCATTATTCATGGTTTGTCCAGAAAACAAGTGTCCAAGTAGTGGTCAAATCCAGCCTGCATTACAGCTGAATTTAAGTTTAAAGTGACCCTGTCACCACCCACCCAATGTCTACCAAAATAAAACCTTGCTAGTAAATGTATTCACATAGCCAATATGCTGGAAAAAGAACCTTATATTTTTACCTATCTCTGATACTTTATTCAAGCTGCACTGACAGTCTTTGCAGCCTCTTCGGACACTGCCAGGTCCTTTGTTGAACCCAGTCTGTGTCTTTCTTTAACTTAGAGCCTCCGTTGTACACTTGAGCACCGGAATGGTGGGGGGGGGGTTTAAAAGGTGCAGTTGTGCAACCTAACCTATATTATTGAAGTAGTTGATAACTCATGGAGAGGTGAACATTGGCCGTTTCATCTTGAGTATAGAACCTTATCCCCACATCTCACTGGAGCAAAGAAACTGGAAAGCAAAGACAGCCTTGCTTTCTATGTCTTGGAAGGCATAAAATGGTGTCAGTTGGTATATTCAAGCAATGTACTCCAAATAGATTCTGTATGCTTATTGCTACCAGAAAGAATTCCCAATTCCATGTTAACAAATATAAAATCTATCAGAATAAAGTCAAAATAAAATTGCCTATTACTATTTAATATTTTCTCCTTTGCAGCCAGCAGGTGGCAAATGCGAGTCAGGGGTCTCATATATCTGGTTTATTGCAGCAATATAATTCCTGGCCCTTATAGCAAAATCCTAAATTAAGTACATACATACTGATTGACTCAGAGGAGGGACTGACTCTCTTTTCTAGTAAAGTCTGTGCATGTTTGATGTAAGCATTTTATATAAAATTGGCAAAAAGTACTATAGTTTCCCCTAAAAGACTATTTAAGAAGCAATGGACTTGCATAACTGATTTCTTCCCATCAGATTAATGGTATCTGGTTCCTCTGCTTTGCCTGTGCCAATTCTGGAGCGATGGCGGGAGATGACTGGTCACACACTTCTGGAGAGATATGGCATGACGGAAATTGGCATGGCTTTAACCAACCCACTAAATGAACGAGTGCCAGGTACTGCTTTCTTCTGTGTAGTGTTGGATCTGTATTATACAGAGTGTTATACTTTACTTGTAGACTATTGAAACTTCCTATTAAACTGCTTGGTAATCAATGTAGAACTATAAACGTTGTTAATAAAATGTCATGCAGCATATAAATATTAGAACATCTGTACCTACAGATTATTCTTAGTTCCCCCTACACAGTCCCACAATTACCTGTTGATCCTTCAGTGAAGCCCATCTAATGCAAATTCCTAGGATGGCAATAATGCTGCAATGCTAATAAATGCAGAGCAGAGTTGCCACCCTCATGTAGGATGTGCTTACTTGCACTAGTGCGGAGAAAAAGTTGTAGGGAACATGTCTATTTACACCATCGTTGCTGATTTACAAGCTTGTTAATCAGCACCAGGACACACCTAGTCCTATCCACTGCTTTATGGATTGACAGTAGTTTCTCTGTTGCTGAAACCTTCCCACTGTGAGCTGCAGTGTCTGGAGGGGGGTGTATGTAGCATCATCACGTAGTCCAGGAGGAAAGCCTGAAAGAGTACTGGAAACCTGCAAGAATACTGCTGAAAAGAAGGTACTTTTTGGGGAACGGGGATTGGAAAAATATATTGGGGAATCAGGGGTTGGAATTTGTTAGGTAAGGTATCTGGAGTTCTGATTTAAAGCCCAACTCTACATTTTCTGGGTGTTAAGGTACGTACACACGTCAGATGATTCTCATCCGATAATCAGGGCTGATATCCGACAAGAATCTGGCATGTGTGCTGTCCTGGAAGATCCACTAAGGAGGAACAACGAACAATTGTAATGAAAGTGAAGGGGAAAAATAGCAGTGGGGTGCCGTTCCGTCGTTGTCCCTCCTCCATGGCGCTGTATGTACAGCACTCATTCACACATCGTTCAGTCTTTTGTCATTGGGAAGGATTTTGAAAGATCCTTTCCAACGCCAGTTATTGAACGTGTGTACATAGCCTTAGGCTTTTATTTTTAGCATTTCTCTAGAGTGCTTTGGCTGCAATGGTCACCTCTTCTCCAGCACTGTTCCCGGAAGATTCACCTGCCTCAAGGTGCAGCACTATTTCTCACTGAAGTTGAATGATCCTCACTGTCATTCACCCACTTCCTTTGAGTTCAGGGTGAAATAGACTTGTCCCTAGAAGAGAAAATTTACAATAGCAGTCTACACACACAGTGCAATGATGAACCTAAGGTAAGTAAGTTAAAAAAATGAAATAAGAATAGGGGGGACTAGACATGAAGATGTCACATGGCCAGTCAGAGTATCAGGCTTTAGTATTTAGGGTGTGTGGAATGAAAAATTAAAAATGGGGTGAGGGTTACTTATTGGAATTGTGTTTTCACGTTTGCCTGTAGTTCAGCTTTAATATTTATTACATTTTGTAGTTGATTGATCCATATACTATCTGATCTCCATGAAAACAATCCTAATTTCTAACCCACCTAGGATTCTTTCATCTGCAACTTCATAACATTTGGAAAAAGTTGGGAAACAATCAAAACCGTATTCACATATAGCCAATATTTGCTACATTTAAGCAAAAGGTTGAAATTCCCATTTTATGTAAGAATGGGATTGATACAAATATGGCCAGCATTTACAGTCTCTTTGGAAGACAGAGGTTAAAATACCATCTTTGGCTGTTTATACAGTGGCGAATAAAGTGCTGAATGAGTTAACTCTGCTGCCTTTGCCTGAGTTTCTCTCTCTGTTCACGCACAGAATTATGAATTATTCATCGGCAGCTCACGCCTCTCCGGGTCTAATCAGGGCTTTAATTGGAGGTTTAGATCACAGTTGGCTAATGGCTGCTCCAGCAGGGACCTGGTGCATTGTGACAGGCGGATCACAGTGTGTCTTATCACTGGCCTGTCTCAATTCTCCTAGGGCCCCTCCACACACAGCAGCATGTGGACCCCCCTGAGCCCAGCACATGCAGCATCCTCAATTACACAGCTCTGCTTTTACCATGAGCCTCAGTGCAAAAGTGGGGGTGGGAGGCTTTCTGCAAGGGCATACTGCTGTTCGGTTTACCAAGAGTATAGGTGTCAGGTTTTCACTGATAGTTTTTAGTACTGCATATTTATATGCCATGGTGTCCGTCATATAGAGAATTGTTAATGTAAATGACTGCTGTATAATGTTCACACATGCATCTGTTTCCCTAATTAAACTCCTTTCTTTCATAAATGCCCCTATGGAGGACCCTTGGCAACCACCATATAACCTCCTGGCCCTGCCTGAATGCTTGTTAGCCTATCTATTAAAAAATAATTTGTAACCTATTAGAATCAGCCAATACAATATAAGCCAAAATTACATTCATGCTTTCTACATATTTTTAAGGATTATTTGCAAGAGTAAAATGCATTAACATGTAACTTTCCTTTTAGTCACAGTTATATGATATATTCTCTGGGTGTTCTGTTTTCCTCCCACATTCCAAAAACATGCAGTTGGGTTAATTGGCTTCTTCCCAAATTGTCCTTAGGCTGCAATAAAGACATATGACTATGGTAGGGACATTAGATTGTGAGCCCCTTTGAGGGACAGCAAGTAACATGACTATGGACTTTGTACAGCACTGTGTAATATGTTGGTGCTATAAAAAAAGTATGCAATAATAACAATATTGCATATGAGTGTTTTGCATTTACCACTTGCATCCTGCAGGTGGTAAACCTGCAGAGTTGTTTACTGCTGTATTCTAAATGTCTTGTATTTTAATAGTCTGAATGGCAGGACATTATATAAGTTATAGGAGAGACACGCGCACTCCTACCAGATTCGGACCCGTTTGGACTTGTAGCTGTCAACAATTGAGTTCACATTGCTGGGCTTTTCGTATAGAAAGGCCAATATAGGTTACAAACAGAGTGTCATGAAAAGACCCCATAATAAATTGTTTGATTGACTAATCAGTTGTCTAGTTTTGCCCTTCTTTACATTTTTATATCCCCTGAAATAATTTTTGGGTCTTGGGGAACCCCTACTAAAACCATAGGAGGTCAATAGAAATAAAATACACCTTACATTGGTTTAGATAGCAAAATCTTTTGGTGACTTTGGTGGATTGGCCACAAAAAAAAAGAACTTGGTGCATTAGCCATAAAAATTAAATTCACTATCACATGGGAGGTCAACCAGCCAAAGCTCAAAAAACCTCTAATCCCGTGGTCGCCAACTGGTGGTCCCCCGTACAGATTGTAGGCTCAGGGAGGTGGGCTGGTTGTGTTCTTGCATTATGATGTCATAAGAGGGATATATTATGATGTCATATAGAGGGATTTTCTTCCCCTTTGAGTGACACACAACTCCCCGTGCATGTGTGGTTCGAAGTCTGTGCATTTAGTGGTCCGTAGGTTCGAAAAGGTTGGAGACCACTGCTTTTATCAACCACTGGGGGGTTCCATAGAAAACTGGTTGAGAATGAATGGCTGGTCAATCAAAAAATTGCATATCATGTGGTTAGCTAATGTTCTAGAATAAAGATGCAGAAATGTGATTGGTTAGTCCTACTTCTCCCTCAGCTTCCTTTACTGTAATTGTTTTTTTAACCAGACCCTAGAACTTTTTTAATATATATTTCAAATCTTGTACATGGCAGACAATTTGACAAGTGTACCTCTCAGTAAAAGAAAAGGAAACCGATTTATATACTTTGCAACAATTGACAAATGTACCTCTCAGTAAAAGCAAAGGAAACCGATTTATATACTTTGCAACAATTTTATTTCTGTAGATAAATGTTTGTAATATTTTCAGAGCAATCACAGATATACCTATAAGGCAGAAATAAATATACATCATGATTATGACTTATTGTTGCAGCCATGCTTACCAGGTTAAACAGCATGGTCACATATATGTTCTCATCTGTCTTTCAGGATCAGTGGGTAACCCCTTACCTGGGGTACAAGTCCGGATCGCCACTGAGGTGGCTCAAAAACATGGCGTGTCCTACACTGTCCTTGCTGAAGGAGATGTTGATGGAACCAAGGTATGTGGCAGGGAACATTGTTAAACTACCGGCCTGACATGTTGCTGGCCCATAGACAATACACACATAAATTAAAGGATTTTGGTGGAATTAATGGTGTAGATGCTTTTGAAAGGCTGAACTCCAGGCAAACAGACAATAACATAGTTAAAATAATCCACATATTTTTGGTTTTCTATGAAGAAATGGTATTTCTGTCTATCCACTTTCAATATTCACACAACTCTAATACTTTGTAAAGCCCTGTCTAGCAGGGCAGGGGACCTGAACTTAGTCTGCCCCTCCTATTGTATGTTACTTCCCCCACCTCCTGTATTGTAAGCTCTTCGGGGCAGGGTCCTCTCATCTTGTGTCACTGTTTGTATTCGTCTGTCATTTGCAACCCCATTTGTATGTCCAGCGCTGCATAATATGTTGGCGCTATATAAATCCTGTTTAATAATATTAAATCATAATAATATTTAGGTAAACACCATTAATTAGGGTGGAGAGGTGGGTAAGAGGTTAACCCTTGAGTTTGGTAAGCAATTGCCACCAGGGCTAACTAGTGTTAGTTCAGGCATATACAGAGCAGTTCAATGGCCAAAAAAATACCCTGTGTAAACTCCCCATACATTTTCAGGTCTCCTCTTTCCCAGCCTGTGCAATGCAAATCTACAGACTAATGAATTCATCTCTCAGTCACACAGTTCTATCCTTCTATCCACATGCTTCTTGTTAACACAGGAGTGGTACAGCACAACTGCTGTGCTATTTAGTCTAAACACTAGTTTACTATGATTGCAAGATACTTATACCAAATAAATTCAGATACATACACTGATTGTCTTTAAAAACTACATTTATTATTAGTTTATTAATAAAAAGACCTGCATTAGTTTGGATCTTTTGTATATACCTGGCGTTTGGCTTTAATTCATACTCACCTATTGGCCCACATTCCATATATTCTCTGCATAGTTCCATGTCCAATTGACAACAACTACACCTATAGCTAAACAATCCTTTAGATTTCTACAAAGAATTTTAAAAGTCAAGCAGGGTATTACAAGTGACAGACGGCACATTCAAGAGTTAATCAGGGCACAAGGCTAAATATGGCAGTTGTGCTTTAACTTTTGGATAGATTTAGAAAGGGTTTCAATTCTTGCCAGAGTCTTATTTGTGCCCCTTGGAACTTTACCAAGAAATTAAAAAAATGCAGACAGGGTGTGTTTTGTTGCAGAAGAGACTTAGTCTGTCTATTCTGTCCATAATATGATGTAATACTTTGTTTGCACGCATGAAAACCAATCAGATGGTTGAAGATGTGGAAGCGAAGTGGACAAAGATTCTGGCAAAAGAGCTCACATTATAATTCTTTAAGTTTTTTGTTGTATCTGATACCAGTGACCTTGACAGACAGCTCCATCATATTCTGTGGTGCTTTACAGATATAAAGCTACACATATGGGTGAATAAAACAGAGCTGATAAACAACATAAATGTCACAGTGACAAATACAGACAATATTTAGGAAAACACAAAGCAATTACAAGAAACAGAAGAGAACAAGAACTTGCAATAACTGATTTTCCTTACAAGGTTACAATAGGAAGGTTATTGCTTTCTAACTAAGGGACAGGCCTTATATGTTCCTATATAGAAAATACACCAGGAGGAGGTTAGATGGTAAAAAAGCATTGTGCACCTTGATGCTGTCCCACAGCATATGAAAAACTCACTTAATTTAATGACAGTGAATCTTATCTGAGAATAAGCTGAAAACAGAAAGTCGCACTTAGGCTGCGTACACACGTTAGACTTTTTTTGTTGGAGAGGACCTTTCACGATCCTTTCCAGCGACAAAAGACTGAAAGATGCATAAACGAGTGCTGTACATACAGCGCTTTTCTACTCTATGGAGAGGTGACAGGAAGAATGAGCAAGCGGCACCCTGCTGTGCTTTTTCCCCTTCACTTGTTTTGCAGCCATTCGTCATTCATGGATCCGCTAGGAAGGTACACATTCCAGATTCTCGTCAGATATTAGGCCTGAGACGATTATCGGACAAGAATCATCTGACGTATGTATGTACCCTAACACCCAGAAAATGTAGAATTAGGCTGTAAATCAGAACTCCAGATATCCTACCTAACAAATTCCAACCCCTGATTTAAATCAGAACTTCGGATGAGCGCTGTATACATGTCAGATTCTGATCCGAAGTGATAATCATCTGACTTGTGTATGTAGCCTAACTCTTGGGATTCCTAGACATTAGTGAAAACATGCCCTGTTCTACAAATAAAAGTTGGTTTTCGGCAGAACTGATTTTTTTATTCTTCAATATTGTAAGTGAGAATTTAAAGAAAACAACACACCCCAGTATGCAAACAGCAAGGGTTCAGCTGAGGTTATCATGGTTGGCAAGATGATTCTTTGGCAATTTGTTTCTCTTTCTTACCATAGACATTTCTTATACTTCCGAAAGGCATGTTAGGCTCAGCAGGGAACATGATTGGCTTCTGATTGTATTTATTCTTTCAACAGATGGCTGTAAGTAAAATGACACCATCACAACTTGTTGAGTTTTTTTCCTCTCCCGGCAGAAATATTGCAACATTAATTTGGAAATAAAATTTCACTAAAAATCAATATTCATGGATGCAAGGTTAAAAAAAAATGAATCCACTTTACTGGTTTGACTATATAATTAACCACTAAGGGTATGTGCAAAGTGGAGTAACCCACAGTAAATAGATTACTGTTAACTAAAGACAGATCAGTGGTTGGTTGTCACACACTTACATTTGCCTTTTTATATGCCACCTTCCACCTTTAAAAATAAAAAAGCATTTTTCGATGCGGTAGTCACAGTGCTTCGGTACTTACTCATTGGGCCTCATTTATTAAAGCTCTTCAAGGCTGGAGCAGATACACGTTCATCATTAAAGCTGGGTGATCCAGAAAACCTGGAATAGATATGCTAGCAAATGTTTTGAATCCTGGACCAGATCCATTCCAGGTTTGCTGGATCACCCAGCTTCATTGATGAAAGTGTATCCTCTCCAGCCTTGGAGAGATTTAATAAATCAGGCTCAATATTACATGAGAATCATTCCATCCATGGTAAAGTACCTTCCATTGCCACCAAGAGAGAACAAGAGCATGGATCTGTGACTGGACTGACCTAAAGGCTTTTTGTAGGAATTATAGGTGTGTATAGAGCATTCTTTTTTTGTAATATATTTATGTGGGGCTTAAAGTTTGGAAGAGGAAATAGCAGGCTGGAGATCCACTTTGCATAGAATAAGCCACCTAACATTTTGTAATTTCAGAAAAGCTGCACTTTCTGATATCTTGATGGGGCAGGGGAAATGTCTCCAGCGGTTAGACATTTGTGGAAGAATATATAACCAAGCAGACCTTATGGCTTAACAGGTCTGACCCACAAAAAAAAACTTTGTTCCCAGAATTCAACAGTAGCATCAGATATTCTTCACTATTGTGTAATGGAAGGCATTTTCATGTCAGGAAATGGATTACATTTAGCTTCTCCTTCAACCCAGGAAAAAGAGATCATAAAAGGTAATTGGAAATAAAAAAGTAGCAGTTCCTCATTATAAAATGACCAAAACAGGCCAGGTTTCTATTAGACAGGATTTCGGCTGTAATCTGGGTGCACCATCCTGCTCAGAGATACAGGATGTAAGTTTAGGTTATTGTTTTCACGCCTTTTTTTTCTGCTGATTCCCCCTCACAACCCTCTCCCTTCTATTTCTGCCAACTGGCGCTAGCCTGTGCCAAGACTCCCAACTGGCAGATGCTGCACACAGCAGATGTTTTCCTAAAGATGTGGGAGCGTTACCAAAACTTTAGAAAGCACACAAAGTCACCACCAGCTGTACATAGTGAGTGTGTATGTCTGTTTATGCTAGGGGAGTGCCCAGGTGTGGGGGACAGTTCTTATGTAAGCTTATCTGAGGCTTTTTTTTTTTTAGGTCTCTTCGGAATTGCAGGACAAAGAAGGGGAATTGCAGGTACGTGGGCCAGCTGTGTTCAAGGAATACTGGAATAAGGAGAAGGAAACAAGAGAGGCGTTTACCCACGATGGCTGGTTCAAAACAGGTAAGACATGCCAAGCAAGGAACAAAAAGTCAGGTTAGTAGGGACAAAAAAGATGAAGGATTTGTTTTTGGGCTGGACATTCATTTTCTTTCTATGTACATTTATCTACACTTTATATTAGACTCCTCATATCCTCAGAAACAAAGAGGGACAGGACTGCAGTGCTGCATGGTATATGTGCTGAAAAGAACTATGCTGATGGGAGGAGAGAGGACTTTATCGGTCTTCTGTGCTTATTCATTGTCCTGTCAAAAGTTGTGGGTAGAGAGGTGACCAAGCTGTCTGTCAAAACTAGAGAAAAATCATTTCACCAGACTTCCTCTGATGGCTATGTAAACCTCAGGATTCGATGAACAGAAATAATATATGCTTATTATAGTCATGTAGGAATGTATAATTTAGAACATACATAGATAAAATCCAGCCCTCAATCCTAGAGTACAATCACCCTCAAGCACTCTGGTCTCTGGTGGCAACCAGACCTTAAGCTTGGGGATCACCGCCCTTAAGCATTGGGGAAGACCTTCCTTAAGCCTGAGGACCAAGGGTCTTAGGCCTGGAGGGCAACTGCCCTTAAGCCTGCGGGACTGCAGCCCTCAGGCCTGGTGTACCACATCCCTAAAGTCCCCTGGGGGGAACCGAACCTTAAGCTTGGGGATCACCGCCCTTAAGCATGTGGGACAATCCCACCTCTAAGCCTGGGGATGACCACCCCTAATCCTTCGAGACTACAGCCCTCAAGCCTGGATAACCACAGCCCTCAAGCCCCCCAGACACCCGAGGGGACCAGAACCTAAACCTGGGAGACAACCACTGTTAAGCCTTTTTGTACATTAATTGTATTTAAATTAACTAGCTATAAACTCATTTGGCTTGTGCAAAAATAAATCGGTATATAAGGTTGTTGCAAAAGTGACCCTGCTGGAGGGAGCAGTAAGGGTTGCTACAGATTTTCTACTTTAGTTTCAGTCAAACAATCTGATATCCAATAGGAGCATACCTGCCATGTACATAATAACCATCCCATATGTTCCCCAAGTTATTATTTATAATATGTTTTCTGGCTGTATAGTAAACATAGTGAACTCTCTTCATATGATAGCTTTGTCCATCACCTTATTTCAAGCACATGATCATAATGGATTTTTGTACACATGTGCAGTGTTTGGGGGTACACTTTCACTGTGTACAGGATTCAAGAGTTAGTCGAGTCTTGGAGCCAGTAAGCATTGTCTTCTATTTATAATAATAAAAGGACTAACTGGCATCTGTAGTTTGTTGGGTTGATTGATCACCAGGCTCCTGGGATCTGTCTAGTCTTGGCACAAGGTACAGGGATTTGCAACAGAGAACTTCAGAAGACCTGTGTTGAGATTCCATCAGATGGTTCCTGTTGGAACATTCACTCATTCTCAATTCTCTTTGTTGGTTTTTCACAAAGAGGAAACAACACTTACAGAGGAATCAGTATGACATCAACTTTTGTGAGCTGTTCCCTGATGTATGCTGAACACTGAATGTGCATGTGAGTTAGGCAGGAATTTCCCAAGTGTTGGGTTATTTGGGAACAAGACAGTCAAGTTCCCCCATATATATATAAAAAAACTTTACAAAAGTGGAGAGGCATGCTTATGGTTATGCTTATGGCCATCATTAGAAAAACATCAGAGAATATTGTAGTAGTAACTATATAATATTTCAGTTGCAGGAGTTGGCCCTGTAGACTTCTAGAAGCTGACTACTTTAATTCATACATTAGATCCACGACTGGAAGCTGCAAGAAGAGCCAAGGTTTATCTTTAGTATTTTGTGCTTAAGGTAGCTCTCTGCTGTTTACAGAAACAGTAACAAAGTGTAGAAATCCTTTTTGCTGCCTTCTGTTTTGTATACAAGCTCTGTTTTCTATGTTGCAGTGCCACCAAATATCAGTGCTCTACTGCTCATTCTCACAATGAACATCAGTGGGCCTGATTTATTAAAGCTCTTCAAACTGGCGCCCGCACCGACGTCCCGGGAAACCCTGTGGATCTCGGCTCTTCACTTTGTGCCTGGAGATCAGAGGGAGAAGAGGTGTCCCCAGGAATTGCGGGGAGATCAGAAGGACGACAGGGGACGACAACGGAGCAAAGGTAGGTAAGTGGGGTTTTTCTTAGCCTAAAGCGGCCCCGCGTTTGACTCAGGATTACCACTTTTTGCAAGTAAAACCCACCCCAATTCACACAACAATTCACATTAACAAATAGCAATTGACTTTTAAGAAATCCATTCCAGGTTTGCTGGATCACCCAGCTTCACCGATGAAAGTGTATCCTTTCCAGCTTTGGGGAGCTTTAATAAATCAGGTCCAATGAGTCAGCTGACCCATTGACAACAGTTGGCTGATATCCTGTTTCAACACTTCACAGAGAAATTACACTTATTGCTCCCTCCATTGGAAAACTTAAAATCTTCAAAGGACCCAGCTAAGTACTAGTTACATCCCAAAAATCCACATAAACTAACCCCTGTGCAGTAGTACATAAAATAGACATTTCTTCAAATAATGAAAACTGAAGTATCAATAGATGCAAATAAAATAGATAGATAGATAGACAGACAGACGGAGTATTTAGGTAGAAAAATATATAGGTAGGATACAGATAGGTATGAAAAGGTTGATCAACAAACAGTGGAGGGTTTTTTTTTTCCTGTAAACAAGCCCCAGCATTATAAAAAGAAAACTTTTTCCACCCTAGTTTCTCAGTAAAGTACATTATTGATCTGACTATTTTTACAAAGCTTTATTTTTTTCCTGTGTACTGCATTATTGTATTTGCCTCCACTTGTGCTCCGCCGTGTTCACTTACTTTAACTAACCAACAGGAAAAAGCGTGCTGTGTGCATCTGTAATTCTGCATTGTGCCTAGTGGATTCCTGTGCAGCTCTGGCCTGCCTGGGGTCCCCCGAGCCTCTTCACCCCCCTGAGTCCCTGTGCGAACAGATTCCACTACTGTATCAATCTTGTTTAATAGAGTGGAAGGGTTATTGGCGGGTGGCAGGACGGGAGCAGGCGTGAGATGGATGACTCGGCTCCCCCCGCTGGCCGTGCTGATGTACAATGAAATATTTATGATTTATTCCGGCTAATAAACTGAAATGAAGAGCGTGATGTATGTGAGCAGATGGAGGACTATTGATGCGGCTCCTTATGTTTGGAAGAGGGAGGGGGATTTCGGGGATGCCACACGCACATACAAGAGGCACTGTCAAAGACGATTCAGCTTCCCGCTGAGAAGTAAGGCAGGTCATGGGCCCGATTCTAATATATTTCTAGATGCAGTGCAAGAGGAATAAATCTATGGCATCTGGCCATTCATTTTGAATATCATAAAAATAAAAATAACTATCACTACCTGCAATAAAAAATCATTTTAAATTCTGCCTGGTTAGCATGGACTTTATTAAAAGCAAATTTCTGTTTAAACCTACAAGATGATGTTGGCTGATCAGTTTGCTTTAATTGCCGAAAACTGCTCATGGTATATTGTAATTGTCTATTACAGGTACATGCCAATCAGAAATGAAACAGCCCATGCTTATTTTTTTCTGCATTCGTCAGACTAGTCCAGCGCTGCAATGGGTCCTTTCTCTTAGCCAGTGACAGCAGTCCAGCAGTCCCTCCTCCTACGCATGTGAGTTCTGCTCAGTCTAGGTACATTATGAGCCCGGTATGTGTCATAATGCCCTCCAAGTGGGTGTGTTCATGATAGCCTGGGCTCAGAAGAAGTTATTTGGTGCAAGTAGGGATAGTAAAATAAAAAATATATTTTCCACTGTAACCCTCAGGATGAAAAGGTTGCCTGGTTTTACCCATTCAGGGCTTCAATTTCATCCAGGTCTGTAGTTAACCAGTTCTCCCTACTTTCCTTTACACCCATTTGATTTTGTATTATTTACTCGTATTCTCATTCTGACAGAGCAGATGTAACAGGCTGTGTATAAGACTGGAAGGCTTTTTACTTTTGTCTGAGCTCAATGTTGAAAACAGGCACTCAGAAAGCTGTTGTTTAACAAAGGTGCTGCCAGGACTATAAGAAATACAACTATATACATTTTCAATTGACAGTTTTATCCTCATCCAGGGCTGTTTGGACAGATCTGCTATGGGCTCCTTCAGATCTAAGGCCACTGTATGTTGGAGGCCCTACAGCTGGACACAGAACTGACATTTCAACAGCTCACAATTTAACATGGACCTTGAAGTAATATGCAAGGTTCGCTCAAAGTGCAAGGGTCCTCTTCCGTTTTACAAAATACTTAATTTTAGTAGGTGCAAATTGTACCAGTAAATATTAGAACTAAACTCTCTGAAGAATACAGAGCAAGCAATATCTCACAATCCATTTCAAGAGCATCTTTTTGGAAAATTTTGGTTGTTCTGTATTTCTCTGGATCTAGCTAGATGGAATATTACATCATTCTTGCCTTTTCTCATGTGCAGAAAATGGGGTAAGGTTATTATAACTCTTTTTATTTACAGGCCCATTTTACATCACAAGGGAATTTCTGAAGAGGGAGGAGATCTCCACGGCATGCATTTTACATCTATGTTAGTTTTAGGAGTGGAGGTTCAGTTTCTTACAGATGGCCTCTCTTTCTCTAATTCTACCAGTGTGGTACCAAAGCCAATTGGATCCTTCTTGTTCATTTTCCAGTTTGCAATAGAAAATAGCACCTGGAATATTTTGGGTTACTATGGTCAACAATAGGCCACTCGATTTTTATATCTTCTTTTGTCATTTCTTGTCAGTGCCAGAGAAGTGTTTAAAAGCTGTTTTTTTCCAACCCGTACCAACCGCCGCATCCCAAGTCGGACTACTCCGGGAAGCAGATGATGTGTACAGCTCTTAATTCATCCCAAGACCCCCTCCCATCCACCCAGGGGAGCGCTGTTGTGTTTACTACCTCGGAGACATTGGCGTACAGGCTGGGCATAGATTATCTCAATGCTTTTTACAGGTTAGGACAGACAGCTGTGTTTATTACAAGGCAGACAAGAATGATAACTGTAAACAGCCCAAAGAGATGGATATGTCTGGAACAACCTGAGGTGGGTGGATAGGCCAGACATAGCCAGGTCAGACAAATAACTGGATTATGGTTAAATGGAATAGATAGGTGTGAATAGGATAGTTTGGGACCGCTATACATGGCACAGCAAGGGTCAGGCTGTTCTGAGACGAGCAGCCTGAGAAATGGAATAGCCATGGAACATGACCATGGTGCCAGTGACCTGTACAACTTTATTTGGGGGTAAATGGTACAGGAAGGGTCACATCGATGACTGGAATCAGGAACTGTTGGATGGCCTTTGAGTGGATTGCCTAAGCCTACATTTAAAAGTGAATAGTACAGCTGGTGTAGTCTGACACAGTGGTAAAGCCTGGTTTATGAGACAACTTAACATGAGTATACATGGATCTGCTACATGGCTGGATATGAGTGAAATTAGAATAGTGAAAGTCAAATATTGGAGATAGGAAGGTCAAATATTGGTAAATGGGTTATCAAGAGAAAGATGTAGTTGGATTATTTATGGTACAAAAAGATGTAACTGGGGCAGCCAGAGATAGGTACCAATAGGGTGGTTTGGTACTGCAACTGTGCAAAACACAGCCAATATTAGCCAAATATAAATACTGCAAGTGTGAATTGGATGTGTAAAGGTTTGGTGCCTGTAGATCTGAAACAGAGCAAAATGAAACATTTGAACAACTATGAGGAAAGTGGATATTCCATGGAAGAAGTTTGCGCAAGTCACTACAAATAGGACATAAGAAGGGAAGCCACGTACCAGTATATTTTTGGGATTTGGACAAGTGCCCAGAGGAAATACAGAAATGGCAAGAAAGGAGAGGGGGTGCTCTCTTCCTTTTAAAGCTTGCATTGCTTGGTGGAGTGTAGGACTTGTACCTTTACCGGGTTCTATACCTGACTCTATCAGTAAATATACCATAGGAAAACCAGGGAATTGCATACTGAAAGGACAATTACAAGGTAGGGGCCTTATCAAACAAGAATTCTGCCAAACACCTAAATACACATTTGAAATACTTATATGGGAGCTAATTGCGTGTCATAGGAGTTGTATTCTTGTCTCATCCAGTACTGAGATTTAAACAGTTCAACAATTTAAACCACAGCCGTATGAGTACCTTCACTTTTCTGTGATGCAGCTAATCAGTGGGTCACTATCTATAGTGTATAGTCATATAATATATGTATAGTCATCACTCTCCTCTCTCCTTCTGTCGGCACATTCACTCTCCCCAACTTCTTTCACTTTGGATTTTTCTGCATAGGGGATTACAAGAAGCTAATATCAGGATAGATTCAAGTACTCACACCTCTACTCCTAGAGTTTAGCATTAAGATCAGTGTATTGTTAATGTTTAATGCTTTTACAGACTGAATGAATGTTTTATGTATGGGAGAGACTTACATTTTCCAAGTGAATCTAATATTTGTTTTATTTCTCTTGTGTGCATTTTTAAGGGGACACCGCTATGTATAAAGATGGATCATATTGGATCCTTGGCCGAACCTCTGTAGACATCATAAAGAGCGGAGGGTACAAAATAAGTGCTTTAGAAGTGGAGCGTCACCTTTTGGCACATCCAAGCATTACAGGTTTGTAACTTTCATACAAAAATGTTTCTACCTATGTAGTTTTTGAGTTCAGTTTTATGCTTTCCTCACATGTAGATGTGGCTGTCATTGGAGCACCGGATGTCACTTGGGGACAACGCTTGTCAGCCATTGTAAAGCTTCGAGACGGGCATACTCTTACTTTGACAGAACTAAAGCAGTGGGCAAGGTAAGTTCCAAAATAATAAAGTTCTTTATGTTAGCTTTAGTTTTGTAGTTACAGCAAAGCTTATATTTATATGCCAATCTGCCCATACATGAAAGATGGCGATAGTCAATGATATGGGGGTTTTCATGCAGGGCACAATGGTGGTATTGTGTAAGACTTCTCCTTGCTTTAGAGCTGAGGGCTCTTGAAAGCAGTATTAGGCAGGTTACTTTGATATTTTCATGAAACTGTAGAGTACTGTCTGTACTTCCCACCATTCATGATTTCCCTGTATTGCATGGAGAAGCACAGAATCCTAGTGATATGATTTGTCATTAAATCGATATGGTTTTATTTATAAATTTCATTAGCGGGTTGATGAAAGTGGCACCTAGGAGGGCATAATATAAGCAGATTAAAATTCAGTTTTAAATTGTTCATTTTGAACTAGGTTTTATGTAACGCTATGGGTGCCATACACCAGCTTGACAAACACCAGCATGTATGTGATGATGCATGTAACTAAGCCAGGCTCCCTTCTCTAATTTAGGGCATTCATGGCCCCGTACTGCATTCCTGCTGAGCTCATCCAAGTGGAAGAAATTCCCCGAAACCAGATGGGAAAAATCAATAAAAAGCAACTGCTGTCTCTGTTCTATCTCAAGCAAGAAGTGGGGAATCAGAATATACCTGCCTGAACACACACTCATGTACACCCTTGAAAACAACATATTAGCCTAGTATTCAGGGGCACTAGTCACTGCACAGACACAGGGGTGGGTTCTGCCCTGCTCTGTGCAGTTGGCTTCTGTATGCCATAAAACTGATTGCAGATATGCCACACAACAGAGCATGGTAAAGAGATAAAATGTGGGGAATATGTTTTTGACACAAATTTTATTGTGTACCTGAATCTGGCTCTTGCCTAGGTGCTGCTGCTTTAACCCACTTTCTAGGTTGACAGCCTGGCCTTGCCCCCTCGACCTCATATTTGACGCATTCCCAATACAGATACCCTTGATGGCTCACACTGAGGCTTAGAAAGTTTCAGAATGTGCTTTTATTTGATTGTATTAGTGTGGAAGAAAAATTAGATTGTACGCTCCTTTGGGGCAGTTTTAATAGGCACTAAAATAATGAATCAGCTTTGTTTTTAGCACTTTTCTTTTTGCTCATTAGATGAGTTAGTGTTATCTCTCAATTAATGAAACTGAACAAGAATCTGATTTTTACAATGCTGTAAAGGAAAAATACATTATTTAATTTATGATTATTTCATTTTTCCATTTTGATTCCTAAAACAGAAATAGACAACAATAAAAGTGTTATCTATTTTTACTTTAAGACATATTTGTTTTTAAGTGTAACAAAAAGCCTTAATCCTTTGTCATCTGCCGGTCATCATTACTCTACATCTGAGGTCTCTGCTCTGAACACCTGCCCTCATTAGTGAACTTCAAAATAAGGCTGTGTACACATGTGCAATAATTGTCGTTGGAAAGGATCTTTCATGATCCTTTCCAATGACAAAAGACTGCACAACGCATGAAAGAGCGCTGTACATACAGTCTGTCTGAGAACTTACATTGTTCTAGTATTTTATCCTGGTTTTTGCTGGCTGTTTTGCCAAACAATACTGAGGATCCACTGAACTCTGTTAAAGAGGAACTAAACCTAAACTACTGTACACCTTTACTTCTGCAGTGCCCCCGATCCCTCCGGAGCTGCCCACATTTGGGTCCCGCGCCATCCTGTAATTTTACTTCATACAGCACCCAGTGTCGCTGTCTTCTTTCTTCTCCTGGCTATGTTAGCCAGCCCAAAATTGGTAAATAAAAAGTGCTGATCTCACTGAGCATGCAGGAAGCCTTCTAGGATGCATGACATTGGTATCCCGGGAGGCTCTGGGCTCTCATTCTGTCTTTACTGTCACGGCAGTAAAGACAGAAAGGGGGGGGCCCCACCTTTTTTTTTAGGGTCTAAAAAATAATTTAAATTTTGCTTTACATAAAAAGGTTGTCTACCTTTTTAAATAAAGTAAAAATTTTGATGATAGGTCCACTTTAAATGTTTTTACGAACGCAAAAGTGAAGATAAAGTCATGGCTCTAGAGTGGCTTTATATTATGCAAGCTTTGAATCCTGTATTTACAGGGTGGTTATATTTGGGCGATGAACGACGGGCGCTGTACACTTAGTAGCTAAAGCTACGCTCACATGTTCAATGGTTCTCGCCCGATAATCGGCTAAGGGTCGATATCAGACGAGAATCTGGCGTGTGTACAGCGCCCGTAGTCCATCGTCCGAATGATCGTCCTTGGGGATCCAGGGTGCCACTCCATCGTTCCCCCCCCCCCTTCCTTCTCCATAGAGCAAAACGGTGCTGTATGTACAGCACTCGTTCATGCATCTTGCAGTATTTTGTGGTTGGAAAGGATCGTGAAAGATCCTTTCCAATGACAATAATTGCAGGTGTGTATGCGGCTTTAGTGAACATGAACAACATTATATAAGAAATCTCTGTCAAGCTGCATATACTTTGCCAAGGTGGAGCTAGACTCATTTACCACATTTAAAGTAAAAATATCTACATTTTTTTAAAGACTGAACCAAAATTGCTTTGAGTAAGAGCAATGAATAACTGTGCATTTTTGCTTCTCGAAATGGATAATAGCTTCACATTCCTGATTGTGAGGGAGACTTAAGCTACGTACACACGTCAGATTTTTATCGCCCGATAATCGGCATCGGCCAATTATCGGGCGAAAATCTGCCGTGTGTACAGTCGGTGTCGTCCATCGTCCGGACGACCGACCTGCCGGATCCACGGACGATGGACGACAGCCGATCCTAATGAAAGGGAAGGGGAGAGCGCGCAGCAGGGTGCCGCTCCGTCGCTCTCCCCCTCCCCTCTCCATAGAGCATGAACGGTGCTGTATGTACAGCACCGTTCATGCATCGTGCACTCCCTTGTCGTTGGAAAGGATCGTGAAAGATCCTTTCCAACGACAAAAATTGGAAGTGTGTACGCAGCTTTAGAAGACTTCACTATCTCCTGATAAGGGGCCATCCAGGCTATAAGTAGACCTGATTATAAGAACACATGCAAATTCCTTTATGACATGATTGAAGCCTATATGACCGTATATGGCAATGTGGTTATCATTCTATTAATTAATCATTTTTAATTAAATGTGGCTAATAATTATTAGTGGGAGAACTTGTAACATACCCTTTGTGTTCCTAAATCAGACACTAACTTTCTGCAGTTTTTGCCTCCAATACATTGTAAACAAAACCACTTTAAAAAAAGTTTATTCTGATTACTGTTTCCGTTTTTGAAAATTTACCCAAAATATATCTATGGAGCAATACCTTTAAGTCTCAGAACTGAATACTAAAGATTTCAAGAACAGTGTTATAGTTTTTCGAACTATTTCAGATTTGTTTCAATTTCTAGTTCTAGTGTCTAGAGTCCTTGACCTCAGGCCTAAGCTTTCACACCCCAACGATAATCCAAGCCTACTTGTTGACCCCCTGCCCACTGAGATTATGAATAGGGCACTGTCATCATGGGGTTTAGCATAAGGGACAAGGCTTAGACCAAAGTCACAAGAGTCAGTACTTTAATATCAAACTTAGAGCAACATTGAAAAATCCCTAGTAAACCAAGGTAACTTCAAGAACTGTCAGCTGCACTTTTATTTTCAGAAATTTTAAATGGATGGCAGATTCACTTTAAAATGTTACTTATTTAGTTTTATGAATTACCCACAGAGCAGTATTGTACTGTGCAGAGCAAAATACCAGAATTATCCGCAGAGCTGTATTATGGAATAGCACATAGTATTAGGCTTTGCTGAGCAGACATGTGTCATTATATGCAGAGCACTCTTATAACATGCAGAGCATTGTATAGCAATTACCTGCAGAGCAATGTTATGAAATTTTGCTCCTATTCACAACATGTAAACCATTATACCACAGTTCCTTGCAAAGCACTAATATTACATGAGGGCCAATAATAGCATTATACAATATTTAGGTGCGGAGTAATATTACAGTACATAAGTAGCTGGCCATTATACTTCAGTTTCTTAGCATTTATAATAGAAACAATCAATGTGTCTTGTGTATTGTTGTCTAACTTAATATTGACTTATAAAATACAGTGGGGCTGCATTTTCCTCAGAACAATGTAATGTGTGAGTGTAAGATGTAGAAATATAGGCATTAACATAGTTGCTAACTATACATTTTATATCTTCAATTTACATATGGTAATATACTAAATAGAATTTAGATCATGGTAGGGCAATATATATATATACATATATATATATATATATATATATATATATATAGCTTTGCAAAATACACCCCATCCAGACTGGTCTTTGTCCTCCATAAAATGTGATGTACAGTAAAACACATGCCAAGGACACAGTAAAAGCATAAAAATTGCATGTTGAATTCTTCTTATTCCCAATGGGTATATGCAGTATATGGTACTGGAAATTCCTAATTATGTTAATTATAATTCCTCTCCTTCTCCTTCTCCTTCTCCTTCTCCTGTGTCACTGTCTATATCTGTATGTCATTTGCAACCCCTGTTTAATGTACAGCGCTACATAATATGTTGGCACTATATAAATCCTGTTTAATAATAATGTTAACCAATAGGAATCTTTAGCACCAAAGTTGAATGGCTGATGATGATAAAATAAAAGAAGAAACAGTGCCCGAGTGATACAAGGCACTTGATGACTACAACACGCTGGTTAGTAATTGTAATTGATGCATGAACACTTAGATGATGCTGGTGCCTGCATGGTACAGAAGGGTACTTTATATCATTTATAAATATTTTGCAATGGAGAATGAAATAGCAGGGGAGTTCTGGATGGTGAATCAGGATTCAGGGGTGATGGGAAGTGTGGGTGATAGGGATGGGTCTTTCATATTCATGTCACCCTACATTAAATTGTGTGCAGTACGCATATCGTAGTAAAAAAGTGCAGTATGCATACCAACCAATGTGAATGTTTTCAGTTACATTGTATGACATCAGTAAAATGAATTCTAATTAGATTTTATGTGTTATAGCACTGTATGCTTGACATTAAAACTCCCTGCAATGTTTATTGAATAGGATTTAAAAGTTAGACACACTACTCATACTTATCTGAAGTGCAAGATTGTTATCTAAAAAGTGGCACTTTGAGGATAGAACAGTGGTCGCCAACCTTTTCGGGCCGACAGACCACTAAATTTACAGATGCACGGCTCCAAGACTTTTCTGCTCCGATTCTCTGGAATGGTCTTACCACGTCCCATTCGGCTTGCTCCTATTTTCTGCAAATTTAAAACAGCACTTAAAACCCATCTTTTTAAACTTGCCTACCTGTCTTCTTCTGTCTCCTAAAACCCTCACTACTCACCCACCATTCCATATCCCCTTCTGTTGTGTGATGCTTCCCCCCTCCTCTTTGAATGTAAGCTGAGGGTCCTTTCCTCCTCCTGTGTCACTGTCTGTATCTGTCTGTCTTTTGCAACCCCTATTTAATTTACAGCGCTGCGTAATATGTTGGCGCTATATAAATCCTGTTCATTCATATTATTAATAATAATAATAATAATAATAATAATAATAAACACTTATCTCCCTTCTTAATTGGTTATCCTGTAAGTATAAAATATTGCCTGTAAGATGTAGTGTTTTACCCAGCCACCAGGAGGTGCTTTAGGCTTCTCTTTTTACATACTGTACTTTCTTTCCTTACCACAGTGTTTTAAAAAGCCTGCTGTTCAGAGGGCTCAGTAGCTTAAGCTGATATTTACACATCCAAGTGAATGAGTCAGACAATGATTCTTTGCTTAGTAAAGTGTTTCTTGATTAAGTTTCATAGGAGTTTTTATTTTGCCTCTCATGTCATTTAGGTGACTTCAGTGATCTTTTTGGCTATCTGTAAGGGTGATGTTCTTTCCACTTGCCACCATGCTAATACTGTGAGCTGTGGATGTAGTAGAAGGGGTTCCCTGAAGACCTGAAAGGTATTTCAGGAGTCCATTATGCTACAAAAGATCACAAAAGACTTGTGGATGAAGGTACAGTCAGACGGGGCCAGTCTGAAAGGGAGCTACTTCCTCTCTGGTGTCCCCATGGATCTCTGGGAATCCTTTGATATTTATTGTATAATAAATGTGACCCCAAACCAATATACCCTCCTTGTAATGTATATTGGTTAGAGCAGACATTAGATTATAGTCATACACCAATACACCTCAGTATTACACAATGACAACACAAAATCCTCTTTCTCTATAGGCACTGTGCCATATACAGTGAGCTGTGGATAAGACGCACATCTTGTGCTCATAGGAAGTGCAGTTCTCCGTCTCTTTGTGTAGTTTTGGTGCCCGAGGCAACGTGAATCCTTCAGCTGGTGTGGAGGACGGACAGAATATGCTTTGTGCTGCTTTGCCATGATGTGATGTGATGTGGCCGTGCCCGGGCCGGAGAGTGCCAGTGGCAGGCAACATCTGCTCAGCTGCCCCCACCCCGGTGGGCATCAGCCGGGTCAGATTGTGGGTGAGGGCTAGTGCCCGTGGGCACAGTGTGCATTGATGTGAAGTGCGGAAGGGGAGGGCAGCTTTTGTCGTGGTCAAAACTGTCTAATATTTGACTATAACAATCAGGATCGCTTAGTGACATTCATCAAGGGCAACGCAGACTGGGAGAAGGCACCGAAGACGGATAAAGGGAACAATGTCAGCTGTAGTGACAGATAGACAAGAGTGACAAAGGGACATCATCACAGCCAAAACAAATCATTCAAGCTAGACTGTGCATGCGTGATAAAGTTTCAAATGCTAAAGCAGATTAAAACCCAAATACAAAAAAATAATATATACTCCAGTTTACCAGTACTTAGAAGTGGTGGCATTTGTTTTTTGGTGCCTATTTGTACCTGCTGATCCTACCAGTAACACATTTCATGTCAAGGTGACAACGCTCCCTCACCGTATTGTATCTATAAACAGTTACCACATTCCTATCTTCTTCTCCGTAACATGGATGATGATTTGTAGTCACATAGTTGGCTGTGAACAATGCCAGCACAGGTCATTATCAACGCTAAAGATTTCCAGCAAGACCAGCCCGTTCTTTTTTTTTTTTTTTTTGCTCCTATTAAATAGATATAAACAGGAGACTTAAAAGACCAAAAGGGACAGAATTCATTGTTAGCATTTACATGCATGTTAACATTTGTGATGCACCAAAATGTGAAGAATAACACTACGCAGGCAATTTAATCTGATTTTCTTAGCAAAAATAGTTTTTGTCTAGTGATCTATACGTGCTTACCAAGGTGGGTAATGCCATGGATAGAAGGTAGGTTCACCTAATGACATATCCTGGTCTATAGCAGTAGATTCATTTCATACTGAGGGCTCAAGCTGTATTAGTGTTAGGGCCCTCTCTGGTTTTATAGGCATTTTTATAAAGATCGGTTTAGTGAATGTTTGTTTTGTTATTGACAGGTTTGATTCATTTCTGAATCATTTTAATGCATTATTTGGACTTTGAATTGAATTTTTTTCAGTCCAGTACTTTTACAAATTACATATGCAATAATGGAGGATAATATGGAAGCCATACTTCCAGCTCCATTGGGTGTGCCTAGGTCTTGTGCACAATTATTTGATTGTGTTGAAGAAAAAGTCAACTATCCATGTCAATGGTCAGTGGTCACATGATTACTAATGCATTGGGCTGATCCTCTGGCGAGCAGAGATTTTCCTAGGATTTTTCATCATGACACAAAGTGACATTCGGCCAAAATGGACACCCCATGGTTTTCTGTGGCGCTGATAAAGCTTACCAAAGAATTATGGTGCATGCATATATGGGAATGCATCCAATTTTCCCATTGGGATTGCATTGTTAGTAAAGTATGACATTTGTGGGTGCTGACAATGCCTGGGGGATTGGCCATATTATTAGCCGCTACATAGGGATGTCAGTAGGACAAGGTTAGCATATTTGGACTGTGTATATGTCATGGTATGGTACATTAACATGCATTACATTAAGAGAGCCCATTAATGTTGATGGGGTACCAATGCACCCCAGTAAAGAAAAAGTAGGTGCATAAGGACTTTGCATTGGTATAACATTAACAAAAAAGCCATTGCAATGTGATATAATGGGCATGTTACCCCAGTGCACCGTGTGAATGGACCCATACAATAAATAGAAGATGTAGAATCCATATCCTAGAGTCCACTAGAACTGCCTATTTGGCCTTTAAGATTGCCATACATTTGGCAATTTTCCAGCTTTTTCTTTTACTTTGCATTCACTGACAACCAGACTTTGGTTGGCTGGCACAACTGGGTAATAAATTGACAGCTAGAATACAGTTTATTGAAAGATTGATTCCAAAATCAGATAAAAAGTATAAATGCCTTGGAAATTCGCCACTGCAGGTGTGTCATTGTCCATCAACGGCTGTCTGTGTCTGACTTTGTCAAAATTGTCTGTGTTCATTGATCACAGCCTACAAATTCGATACAGATGAATTGAATTATTGTGTTATTTAGGATCATAACCCTCTACAGTTGTTCATCTAGATCTTTGAATTGAGCTTGATCTGTAAAAAATAACCCAAAATGGTGTCCTGTCACAGAACTCCTTGCTCCCAATACATTGTTGCATGGATATATAATGCACAGCACAGTCAAGCCAATAGGGTGGCGCCACTTTCTCTGTTGATGTTATGGAATGCAGTGGATTCCCCTTTCCTGATTTCAGTTTACTGATTGGACAATAAGAGATCAGCAACAAACTGGTAAGTCATCAGCTGAGCTCACTGCACCTACACATGTATGCATGCAGCAGGGTCTAAATGGCTACTTTTACTGTTCTCCCTTGGCCGGTGTTAGTTTTACTGTGCACACCACATGCTGTTACATATGCTGGTTCCGTGCATTCCGAAAAATTATTTGTAGCTTTGAAACTTTGCCATCCTTTTTCCTGAGATAAGAAAGTGCTGGGAACATCCTGCCCTCCCTCTTTGATTCATACAGAACATGAATTTGAAGCGTTCAGCCCGCTGGCCAATGTACCTACCAATATGCCACCCTTTGGCCCGTTGTCATATGACTTTTTTGTAACCTATAAGAACAGTACTTTGAACTAGGAAATTATCGGTTATCATTTCCACCAATTCTATTTCAGGACTATTGATGAAATAAGGATTTGTTGCAGATAATTCATCCCTCTAGTGCCCAGCCTAATTTCCAACATCCCCTTTGGGTGGGGTTGGCATTAAACCAAAGGGCCAGTATGTCGCTTTATCTCTCTTTTAGTTACCACCTCTGCCAACACAGCACCCCACCACTGTACACCAATTAACACTGTGCTGCACTCAGCATTCTACAGCCATTAACACTTTAATACACTCAGCATCTAATTCCCCTCTACACATCTGTACATATTATCCCCAGTGGTGGCATAAAGTTGTAAAGTTAATGCCAGCTCTCTCTTCTCTCCCGCATTATAGTATCACAGGAGCTCTGTGTGTTCTCAGCTGTATCTGACACTGTGTACCCTGCTGCAGAGCTGACATTCCCACAGGGAGACTGCAGGGGTCTGTTCCCCCATCTTCATCTCTGCAGTGTGGCAGTCACAGCTGCCAACCTCTCTACCAGGCATGCACAGTGTGCCAGCTCAACAGCTCCCTCTGCTGGAGACTGCTCAAGTTGCAGATGTCAAATCAAGGTTCTTCTATCTAGCCAAAACCTTAATAGGTTTGGAACAGAACTAACAGACATTTGGTAATCTTCCAGCATCACTCTGACTAGCCAGTGTGCTACCTTATTTGTGAATTCCATCACACTACGCTTTCACAGTGGGGTAGATGAATGTAAGTGCCAGGTCTCCAATCGCAGAATACAAACTTTAACTTAAATACATGTATGATTTTTCATACAATACCTTTTATATGTTAAGGTTCCATTTCTGCTTCACTTGGATAGCTGGGCTGAAGAAGACAGTTGCTTTGGAACATTTTTAGAGACAGGCGGCATTTCATAAATTCACAAGGAAACCAAAAGGTGAGAAAGTTCAATCTTCTTTCCTTGTGTGCCAAGATTTGCCATGGTGCATTCCCTGTGGGAATGTCAGCTCTGCAGCAGGGTACACAGTGTCAGACGGGTGACATTGCTCCTTCATGCTAGTGGCAGCACCAATCTATACATTTGCACCAATTGCTGATGAGGTACGTGCTTTGCTCTGGCCATAGACTGGCAGATATGACAACAGCCAATTGGCAGGTCAGTTGGTGCCATCCTTCCGTCTCATTAGGAATAGGTATAGATTGGCCTCATTACACAGATGTTTTGCAAACATTTTGAATACCCCTATTAGTTGTATTGACGGCTTTCATTAATATATGCAACTTTTAATTGCCCATACGTATAAGTGGCTCAATCCTTACCTACTGGCCAGTTGTACTGGAGAACTGAACATTTATGCCCATCCTATGTAATGCCATTCTTAATCTCTCAATATAAGTCAAATTTTACAATCCAAACATGACATCACTATTATATAAAACTAAAACCATGACAGATATTGTGCTGTCTGTGTGAAAAAGAACGGCAGTCAGATGAGCAGCCCTGATCCATCCATGCAGAGCAATGTCACTTGGTTTGCTGTCACTTATTCTTTGAGGCTTGGCTTGATCAGGCGTATATGTTTAAGCAAATAGAATGGGTAGAAGGATGGTGCATGGGCAGTCCAGTCCCAGTGCCAGCTTGTCAAAGAAGGAAAACTGGTGATTGGATAAGATATTAAACCTATAAAATAGTTTTTTCCTTATCAAAGTGATCAGCCAATGGGTGTCAGAAGGAGGTTTCCTTTTAAAACTCTAGCCAAAAGTCAGGTGCTTTATCTCCCAAAAGGTCCTACCTGGTCAAGGAAGGGACCTGTTCCTTTTACAGGTCCCTTGTGAATGGACAGGGATAGGAGAAGCAGTGCACTGAAAAGCTTATCTCTCACTTTGTGCTCTCCTACTGTGAACAAGCCTATTGTACAGCAGCATTCCATCTTTTATATCTGCCTGGGGTCCAGCTTTAGGTGAACCTGTTCATACAGTGTAGAGCAGGGGTGTCAAACTCAAATACACAGTGGGCCAAAATTAAAAACTTAGACAATGCCGCGGGCCAAACTTGAAACTGAAATAGCACCGCTACTACAATTCCCTGCGTCAAGAAAACAGTCCAGTGCGGAGCTTCATGTTATGAGTGGCTGGAACTCCCTCTTCACTGAAATAGCAGCGCTACTACAATACCCTGCGTTTATAAAAAACAGTCCAATGCGGGGCCACGCATAGGCAGAAAGGTCGTTGGTCTATAGACGCGAGTGATGCCGGGAATTCTAGTAGCGGTGATATTTCAATGCAGCGGCGGGCCAGCTTCAGTTCATTTTTAGGATTCCTTTGGGGGCCAAGGAATTGGCCCCCGGGCCAGAGTTTGACACCCCTGGTGTAGAGCATAGACTGTAATGCAGACATGTCCTTGCTTTTTCTGTGTGATCATGTAAAGTTGAATAGTTCAATAGACCATTAATGTTAGTTTAACTACAGCTCATATGAATATCTGAATCTTTCTCCTTATTAGCATTTTCTAAACCTTCTAACTGAACGGGAGGACCAACACTGTAAGTCAGTAGGACTCTAGATACTAGTGTATCATGTGGTGCTCAGTCTAACACTGGGATCTCTGTGACAGGTGGATAGTGGAGTGATGATTCATCAGTGTGAAAGATTCCTATATGCCTAATCAGCAATACAGTGGAAGAGTACAGTCCATGTTTTCTGGTAGCAGTAGACTGGCTGGACAGGTATGCAAATCTTTTTACTTCTAGAATGTATGTGGCTTTTACATTTTTTTATATTTCAAATACACGTTTAGCTTTTAGTGTAATAATAATAAAGTGTGGATATGACTGCTTGAATAGGACATATACAGTCTATAGGAAAGGCATGCATGTTACCTATACATACTGTATACCCCCACCCCTTATATAATACCCCCAAACTACAGCCAGAATTTAGGAATATTCATATTTTAGTTTGGGTGGGGGTAGGGGTATTGTCTTTAGTTGCTGATGGCAATGCAGACATTCTCCCCCTCCTATATTTTTAGGATGCAGAGCAGATTGTGGTAGGCCATGGTGACTGGGGACAGTCAGGTGAGACAGGCGGTGTGTGTGCTGGTAGACTCTTCCTCTCACCTCCAGCTTCTGTCACATAAGCTGAGCATATGTGGGCTGACAAGATGGCACAGCCTGCGGGTATCCTGTGTGGCACAGCTTCTGTGACTATATGAGCTGTGACAGCAGGAGCCAGGAGGGCTTTCTACGGCGCTACAGCCCGCGGCAGCAACGCTCCCGCCTCTCTGTGTTTATTCACACAATGCATGCTGATTAAACAAGTTATGTGACGTGAGTCTCCATGACAGACACAAGCATAGAGGTGAATTTCCTCTGATGAAAAACCCTGCAAAAAAAAAGCTGTTTTAAGCAGATACAATTAGGCTGGAGAGGATACACTTTCATCAGTGAAGCTGGGTGATCCAGCAAACCTGGAATGGATCTGGTCATTTGCTACTTCCTAGAAAATATTTTGAATCCTGGACCAGATCCATTCCAGGTTTTCTGGATCACCCAGCTTCACTGATGAAAGTGTATCCTCTCCACCCTTGGAGAGCTTTCATAAATCAGAACCGTTGAATATGTTTAGTGATAGGTTTGTTTTAAAGGATTAGTCTTCAATGAACCTTATTTTACAATATACCTATTAAGGTATTATTATAACTATTAAGCAATAGCTTATTCACATGGAATGTGATAGGCCCACTCTTTATCAGCCCTACTAGTAAAACTAAAAATGTTGGCTTCCTAAAATCATCCAGAATTCAAAATTATGCCTGAAAATGCAGCTACCCAACTGTCAGCCTGTGTAACTGTGCTACTTGGTGGCATTGATATTTGCTGCCACCTAGTGGCAAATTATAAAACTAATATTTTTATAAATGAGTTCAGAGTCAACCTGTGCCCCACCCTCAAAAATATAAAAGTATTATTATTATTATATTAATATTAAACAGGATTTATATAGTGCCAACATAATACACAGTGCTGTACATTAAATAGGAGTTGCAAATTACAGACAAATACAGACAGTGACACAGGAGGAGGAGAGGACCCTGCCCCAAAGAGCTTACAATCTAGGAGAATATAGATAAAATACAAAACACACCAACTAGCTTTAATTGATGCTGACTGTGGCTTGTTAATTCTCATCTCTTCTTATTGACCCATTGCTTTGATTAGCAGCTTTATTAGACAAAGTGGAGGGACCGGAGAGGGTTATCTGGATCAGTAATTAAAGAAGCTAATTGCTGGTTGCATTACAAAGAGCACTAGATTTTAGGGTTATGCAGATCTGGGAAACAGCCAGGCAACCTGTATTGGTAGGAGGTCAGCATTAGCAGCCTGAAGGAGGTTGCAGTAGTGCAACAGCATAGTGCTGCCCAACGAGCCTTCAATTGGCTCATATAGAATTTGGGGGGAATTATGACACGTACATATATACAGTGCTGAGATCACCCTCATACCACCTACAGGGCTACATTCCAACAGTGAGCCTGATTTATTAAAGCTCTCCAAGGTTGGAGAGGATACACTTTTATCAGTAAAGCTGTGTGATACAGCACATCTGGAATGGATCAGGTCTTGGATTGAAAACATTTGCTAACATATAGCAAATTACTTTTAGGAAATCCATTTCAGGTTTGCTGGATCACACAGCTTCACTGATAAAAGTGTATCCTCTCCAGCCTTGGAGAGCTTTAATAAATCAGGGCCAGTGTGCCCACACTTAAGGGCTTTATGAACTTTCTGTAGGCATGAATTGGCCTTCCTTCTTTCTGTGTTTGGTTCAACTCTAAGGACCTCACACATCTGCTTGAATTTAGGAACAGGGAAGAGAGATACCCTCCTGTGTGTAGCTACAGTCACCTACCCTCCACATAGTACCTAGTTGCCAGTTTTCTATCCCCCTCAACCAATGCTCACCTTACACTCCACTCCATGGTTTCTTCTAGTAGTGTTGTTGGAATCAGTGTTGGTTCAGATATCATAATCTTCAGGAACATTACTGAGGTCTTCCCATAAAAAATCAATAAGACACACCAAGGAAGCAAAGTTTCTATTTTATATACTTCTTTGTTTCCTAAGGGTTTCTTCCCATTACACCACCACAGTACCATATAGTAAAATGTGCATATCACTGCGCCATGCACTTTGGTAAGGTTGTGGTGCCATTCGTTTTAAATAGTACCCAAACACACCTCCAGATTGCAGCTTCATTACAGCACACCACAACAAAAGACATTATGTACCATAATGCATTTAATCCAAGGAAAACACATGCATTGCAGCTCACTGCATCCGGGTATGGATGGACCCTATTGTAGATCTAAACCCTAACTTTCCCCCTCCAGGCAGATGGTATTTGGTGGAGCTTTACTATCAGTTCAGGGAAAGTGAGGTCTCAGTTTGTGATGGGAAATAAATCCTTGGCATAGGGCTAAACAGAAAAGGTTTCTGGCTAGTAAAGACAAAGCAGGTGTCCTCTGCCATGGGCACTTAGATATGACTTACCCGTAATAGTTTATAATGGAACTTGTTTACTACATTTTAGGTTTAATCTCTGTCTTTAGCTTTGGTTTGTTTTACTTTTTGCCCATAGTTGTTTTTAGGTTGGATCTGTGGTCAAACCATAGACATTCCAGCATTACCACATTTTATAACAAACAGGGGATTAACTTAAACAAGCCACCAATGACCCCTGTAAGTGCAGCACAATGGATCAATTCATCCTCAAAGGGAGATTTCTAATAAGAAGGGTGCTGTGAGGGAGCTGAGATGAGGAGAGTTTGACTTGAATGTCTTTAGTACTTCTGGTGGGAATTTCATAATGAATTACTCCACAGTGCACAGATTGCGCAGTTACAGATTTTTTAAATGTGTTTTAACACTAATTTACTGTTTCCTAAATATGACCATCCATGGCCCAGCCACAGATTTACTCCAAAGCTAAAAATACAAGCAGTAAACCTGTTCATGGCTAATAACAAGTCTGAAAAGTCAAATGTGGAATTTTGCTGTTTGTAGAGCTTTCTCTGAATATTTATTTATGCTTTACAGCCAAAAAATAATCAGAAAGATTTTGATTGGAGAATACATACTGCATTACCTGGCCTGAAGTTCTGCAATTTTACTATGTTTGGGCCAACAGCTGAGCCAGGGTTCTTCCATAGCTTGCTATAAGTTCCTTGATTAATGAGTAATGTATGTCTCCTAGCTCAATTTAAGTATCCCGCTATAATCTTTTTTACTATCTGTAATGGTGACATTCTTCCCAATGGCCAGCAATATAAGAGGCATTCTTCCCACTGATCACCGCACTGATATACAGTGAGCTATGGTATAGTAATTATACCTGGGGATCCCTGATGACCTGAATATTCTTTCAAGGGTTCCCCTACATTATAAAGGTTGTGAAATTCTGCCTTATATAGACTTATAGAAGGATATATATGAATGCTATGTATCTACTTAGCACTAGTGGATGTGTGTGCCATTCCCTTCAACAAAGAATATATTGCATCTTCCCATTTAATTTTGAATTCTCTCCATGAATACATTTCTAAAACGCCATCATGCTCAGTAACATTATTATTTTACAAAACAACCCTACCCCCTATCATTGAACAGCAGTGATTGATCTTTGGCTTTGCCTAACCTGAAATGAGGTCCCCAGTCTGCTGCAGGGAGGAGGAAGCATTTCCTCACTCTCCTCTTCCCCAGTAATCAAAGTGTAACTCAAGCAAGTCGCAAAGTATTAGACTTCAGCGGGGGGTTGATTTTGTGCCTGTTTGTATAGATGTTTCATGACTCTCCTTTGTTATTATATAGAATATTTTATATAGGGGGATTTCCAGCTTTTTGCTGCTTTAAAAATCACCAGAACTTTTCTTTTTTATACTGTGGTGACTAATGATTGATCGCCATATTATATTAAACATTGCATTTGCATGAATGGAGTAACTTGTTGTTTTTTCAAGCCACAATCACTTTTAAACATGGCAATTAGCACCCATAGATTGACATTCCGGCCTCCATCATTCACTTAAGAAAAGTGACAATTGCAACAAAAGTTTAACCTTCCTTTTGGTTTATAGTCTGTTTTCCACCTTCAAATCGCCTAACACTTTTTGGCAAACTCTAAAGTGGGGTTCTCTGATCTCCTTCCATCTTTCAGTTGTAGATGCTCCCCATTGTCATTGTCTTTGCTAATGCAATATTGTTTCACCCCAGTAGATGGCGCTGTGTGCTATGATTTATTACAGTAGTCCTAGATTAAAGTTTAAAGAGGACCTGTTATTAGGATTTTATTATTTTAGGATTTTTTTTATTTTCCTTTTGTAGGGTTTAGGATGTTGAGAATTATCTCAATATGTTAGCATAGTGGGGATCAGCCCAAATCTGCCCTGTAAACCCACTCACCCTTAACACCAGCCCTCTCTGTTAATGCCACACTAGTCCTCTGTATAACCCCAATCCAAACCATCCCCTAAATGGGAACCTGTCACCAGCTTCAAATATGGCATTTTAAAGCACAATAATTTTCATTTCCATAATTGATTCATTGGGCTGCTGGGGGAAGATTGAAAGGCGGTGCCCAGCAGGGATCTTGGATTCTTGGATGTCTACACAAGGGAGGAATTTACAAATAGATAATGAGTAGATATGAATAGAATACATTAAATATCCATATACAGACCTGGAGCATTGCTGACTGGCTTTTCCTTAAGATAATATTGCTGCATGTTTATTATCATTACACAGTATTTATTTAGCGCCGACATATTACACAGCACTGTACAAACTCCATAGTCATGTCACTAGTTGTCCCTCAAAGGAGCTCACAATCTAATGTCTCTACCATAGTCATATGTATATTCTACTGTCTAAGGTCAATTTTGGGGGGAAGCCAATTAAGCTAATTGCATGTTTTTGGAATGTGGGAGGAAACCAGAGTACTCAGAGGAAACTCACGCAAACATGGGGAGAACCTGCAAACTCCATGCAGATAGTGTCCTGGCCGGGATTTGAACCTTGGACTGCAAAGGACAGAATGCTAACCTCCCAGTCACCATGCTGCCCATGTTTACATCCTCTCCATCATTGGGATCCTCTGTGCTGCAGACTAATTTTCCTGTGTCCAATAAAATGGTGCCGGATTGCTGGGGCAGAAAGCTGCTTCAGACGCAGTGATGTGACCCGTCTTTGTCCTTTCTGTGTGAGCAGTTCTATCCATGACCATTCCTGCTGTCCCAAATGGCACAACTGGCCAGGCATAGCATTGTGTTTGGTGGTGACAAATGGTCCAGCTGTTAGCAAACTATCAAAATAGAGGCAACATGTGCAGAAGAGGGTTACACACCGGGGGGGTAAATAAACTCATCGCAGCCCTGATACAAGATTGGGGCCCTGCGACACAACAGGTGAGCTTAAAAACCTGCCGCTGGCAACAATCAATTATGACAATGCAAGGCAAAGTAAGAGATTGGGTGGATATGAAGGCCCCTCTGCTCCCCCTTCTAGGGGAAGTTTTAGACTAGGGCAAACCGGGCAGGCATTCTGCAATCAACTCAAAAAAATGGCGGAGACTTTTTAAAAATACATTTTGTCCATATAGTTGTAAAGAAACATTTCCTCATTACATATTCAGACTCCACTTCCCGCTTAGCAATGCTGTACAATGGCTCTACCTTGCTGTTCCTCTCTCTCAGTCTGCAGCTGCCCCTGTCAGGGTTTCAATGCAAACAACAGACATTCCATGTTCCTAAACTTTCTATCATGCCATAATGCCCCTGTGTACCCTCAACTGAAAGCCCAAACAATAATATTCCCTTTGTAAACTACTAATCCCCTTGACCCCCCATGTAATGGAGATAATTAGGGAAGCGTGTTTGAAGTCTAGCCTGAGTGACAACTATGGCTCCATTCACAGTGGAGTGAGTGGGTGTAGTCACCCTAGGACAGGAGTGGTGTTACTGGCCAGATCAGCAGATTAGAACAAACTAATACAGGCAGCACATTTAAGGAAGGTAATCTGCAATAAATGAATTTATTGGTTTGAGGTATTACATTTGCTTAAAAAAGGGATTAGGTTTTGTTTAGGGCATTGCAAACTGTTTTTGGCCTCCAGGGTCACCAAGACTCAACAAGCCAGTGCCCATTGGCATTGGCACCAGTCTTCCTAGTATTGTGGCCAGTGGGTAGCCAACAGTGTGTGCAGAAATGATTTAAAGTAACCCCCCTTTTCCTAGGTGAACTGGCTAGGGGCCCTTATTGGCTCACTTTGAACCTCTCTATGTCCGCCCTTGATTGTGGCATGATGGTTCATACCCCAGGTTGGCATTGTGCTGGGTAACACTCAGCATAAACTAACAGATGTGGGCGTAGACAGACCCCTAAATTTTTCAGGTTGTCAGAAGTTGTGATACAAAATAATTTTTCTTACATTGTTTACTTGAAATTATTTTCAGAATTCATTTTTAAATTCTCTCAATTTTCCTCCGAACCTAAATTCTGACCCTTAAAAATTCCCTGCCCACTGCCAAACGCTACCCATAAATTTTTTGTGGCCGCCCTTTAAACCTGATATGCTTGATTTGGAAACAGGTGGCACTTTTTTTACATTGTGTCGACATTCCTTGATCGCCCCAATAATAATGGGGGGTCTGGGAGCCGGGAAGTGACCTTGAACATAGGCGAGCGCTGTAATGGGCACAGCTGCAGGCCCTTCTACCCCCCATCCAAATACACACAGCTTACCCTCCCTTCCCCAGCACCCCTGTGATTCCCCCTCCCACCCCATGGAGTGGAGTAAAGTTACACTTCACAACACTTGTGCTGTCAGTCACCCAGGCAGAGACAGGACAGACACACAGAGCCATTGGAGCCGGTCAGGATGGAGGGTCTTCTGGCCATGTGCTTTCTTGTGCCCATTTGGTGCCAGGTAAGGTCACCCACTTTTATGCCAACCTGCAACATGGGCATCTCATGCATTTCTGTGCTTTCTTCCCTTTTTTATTAGGAATTCTTCACTATATACAATGTAACAATAACTTCATCTCTTCCCGATAACTTAGAACAGACTTTCCACCAATGGCACAGGAGTCCCTGTCTGTGTCCTAGTTTGTACTAGAGAACCCTGAGGAGTTTTATGCTTCATTATATTGAAGCTGGAGAAGTGAGACTCTGATATGGTAAAAGGGTGGCATTAGTAGTCCAAGCACTTGCAAGGAATCCTTTATTTTAAGTTACAATTTCACTTTTTTTTGTTATTGTCGGTGTATTAGGAAGCTTTTTCTTTACTTGGCACTGCTGTCACTAGGATATGAAAGTGCAGATTGCAATTAAAAAACAAAAATTCTCTAATCTACCAAATTGTGTTTTTGGTTACTGTTAGAGATTTTTTTCTAACATTTCTTCTTATTATTATTATTATTATAAAAACAAAAATTCTCTAATCTACCAAATTGTGTTTTTGGTTACTGTTAGAGATTTTTTTCTAACATTTCTTTTCACTTCTTTTTATTATTATTATTATTGTTATTATTAAACAAGATTTATATAGCGCCTACATATTATGCAGTGCTTTACATTAAATAGGGGTTGCAAATGACAGCAGATTCAGACAGTGATACAGGAGGAGAGGACCCTGCCCCAAAGAGCTTACAATCTTCTTATTATAATATTTATATATCGCCAACATATTATGCAGCGCTGTACAAAGTCCATAATCATGTCACTAGCTGTCCCTTAAAGGAGCTCACAATCTAATGTCCCTACCATAGTCAAATATCTTTAATACAGTCTAAGGTCAATTTTTGGGGGAAGCCAATTAACCTAACTGCATGTTTTAGGAATGTGGGGGGAAACCGGAGTACATGGAGGGAACCTACACATACACGGGGAGATCCTGCAAACTCCATGCAGATAGTCCTGGCTAAGATTCGAATCTGGAACCTAGCGCTGCAAAGTCCAACCAGTGAGCCACTGTGCTTGCAATACAATCTCCAACCCTTCCCTGGGCTTTGGAATTTTGCAGAGTCACTACGGAGGCCGTTGGTGGCTTTATCTGGGGTGACCCTTTAATCGTAGACATATGCATTGATCAATCAGATGGCATCTTGAGCTGTCATTGTCCATTGATGAGCAGATCTGAGTCGGTGGTGAGGTTACTATGTTCAGGACGGATGGTAGTGTCATGTTTGGTCATTGTTAGTGGAGGGATTGTGACAATGGGAATATCTAACGATCTGAAATGATTTCCTGGCAGCTGGAATATCTCTGCAACTTACCCCGGGCTAGGAGCCAATCCTGATTATTGCCCACAAGCAGCTGCATGACTGGTGAACATCACCAAGTATGTGTATGTATGGCCACGTATCTAGATTTAGAGAGGAAAGAGGACCTGTCTGTTTTTTATTGCTGTCTGTGTCCCCTTTAGGAAGATTTCCCTTCTCTATGTAGCCTGGTGACCACTGTCAGCAAAAAATAAAACAAGGAGAGGGTGAATCTTCAAATGGGGACACTCCCTTCCTGTGACAACTAAGAAGGGAATTTCCCCTGATGTAGTAGAGATTTCCTCTCACTTCCTGCTGTGTCTCTGGAAGGGGAAGTAAAGAGAATTCAGCCCAATGGGACACAGACAGCAAAAATAAGTGACCGGTTTAACCCTTTCGTTGTAGGGCAGCTGTGATTTCTTTTTGGGAATTTTGGATGAATGTTGGATGATCTTTGTCAGTGTGCTGGGAGATTTGGTCATGTTTTAGGTGGATACTGATTTTCATCTCTTGGACCATGTCAGATCAGATGATTCTGTTGCTGGAGTTAATTCTCCAACTTACCTTTTCCTATGAAGTTGTTGTTGATCAGATTAAGGAGATCAGATTAAGGATTGATCAGATTAAGGAGATCCCCCTCATTGATCAGATTAAGGAGAACCCCCCCCCTCCCCATACTAGCATGAGTGGTGCACATTCTGGGCCAGCTTGGGTGGGAAGTGTTGATCCTGCCACTAGGGATGTGTCACTAGCCAGAGAATCAACCATATTGCATGGCTTTTGGGGGACGATAAATAAAAACATATTGTTGTCTCTTTTGCTTTGAATCCATGGATGTAGAAATTAGGGTGGCAGACATCAAAGCAGCAGCTTACTTTCTGATCTATATCTGCTACTTTCTTTGCAACTACATATATTTGTAGCGCTGGTCACACAATGTTGCCTCGATGTGTCTCCTGCAGAATCCTTGGCATTTGGTGTCACATGACTAAGAACAGTGATCGCCTAATCAGCCCAGCACTGCTTACCTAGGTCATGTGACTGGCACCTATAGGGATGTGCTGAATATAGGGGCAGCAAAGTGGGCATGTTTAGAATGGGAAGGGTAGACCAGTCTAAAATCATACCTTTAGGTGCTCTGCCCCTGCCTTCATTATTGTTTCCATAAAGCCCCCATAAAGTTTGCTGTATGTATGCCATATGAATACAGAGAGGTCAATACATGTGCACAAAGCTTCTTTTATTGGTTGTATTAACTCCCCATACATCAAGCCATGCAATGTAGAAATTGCTTTTTTGTATTTGTGCTGCTTCAGAATAATCAGCTGTGGAAAATCAGAACTTGTTTTGCCTTCTGTTTATTTGTATGTCTCCTTGTCACAATGGGAAATATTACCATGTATCTAAGTCATGCAGGTTCAGGGGTCCTGGATCAGGGTTGGTCTGATCTGTAATACTAGCCAATTGTGTTATCATTCACCCCCCAATTCTGTACAATGGAACAGACTAGAACCCTTGGGACATCATTGACTAATGTTATGTTGGTGCTATTACTTTGTATTCGCAGTTATGGGAAATCTTCTGCATAAGCATGTTTTATACCAGAATACTAGAACCTCTGCCAAGTTTGTACTGCCCTCTGTGCCTTTATGTTCACATGACCCCATTCTTCTTATTTTGCTGTCCTGGTGTCACAAGGAAATGAAGGACAATCTCTACAATAAAGCAGCAATAAAAAGTCCCAAAAATTCTAACACTTCCTTGTTCTAACATACCAAAAAGTTCATTCATCTGGCTCATTTATTAGGTATTTTGTTCTGTATAGAGCAATGCAGTTTAAGATAAACTGGAAAAAAAATGTAAAAAAGAGCCCAGAGCTCTACCTGCTGGCTGCAAATGGTACATATGAAATATCCATATGTAATATTTTGTTTACCTGACTAAAGATCTGTGTTTGCTTTTTGTTTGCTTTAAGTCTATGGGGATGCAAAACGTGCCTAAAGTAGGTCAGACAATGGTTAACTGCAGGTAGAAAGTCCCCTGTCAATAAATTTTGAATATTCACAGAAGGGTCCAATTGATGATAACACAAGTCCAAAGCACGGATAATAAAACTGATACAAATGTAGGGTTTGTGTTGATGGGTTTTAGGCTTTTGGTCATGGTATTTGTTGGGCATTAAAATTCATTGGCAGATGCATTTAACCTGCATTTGATCACCTTCTAACTTGCATTTGACTGGCTGCAAGCAAGTATTGCATTCTTATAGACTTGTATAGGAATGCAAAATCCATCTGAAGCAAACCAAACCCTATCACGGATCGGAAGATAAAAGTAAAGGGGAACCCATTGTTCTGCAGTAATCTAGGGAACATGCTAAGGCTTATTTTATAATATGAACCCATGACAGCCAATCAAATTTAATATATCAGTTTGAAGAATTCAGCACGATAAGCTATGATTGTTGATTGGCTGCTTTGAGGTATTCCATATTAAAGAAAGAACAGCTTTCCCCATGGAAAATACTGAAGGCTAAAAATAAAATTCTTGCAGCATTCCTGGTGAGCATTTGCTGTGAGACAGATTCACTATAGGAATATTTTGGTCCTGTATGAATACATGATATCCTCCAGGAATGGATGAACTGCTCACTGGCTGTAGGGATATTGTTTTATTTATATTTATATATATATATATATATATATATATATATATATATATATATATATAGTAAGTTATAGTATCAATTAGCATCTCATAGTGCTCAGATAAAAGACGCAGATTATAGATGGATGTAATAAGTGTCTATGATATGCTTGAGGAGCAGTAAAAGCTGAATACCAGGCTAACAGCTAAATATACAGAAAAATACAGATATGAGATTGTACTTTGTGTGGAAGTATTTATAAAGTTGTAGTAATACAGACTTCAGGTTGTAAATGGGAACCTGATGTGCCCAGTGCTGAGTATTACCATGAAATTGGCTCTCAAAATCCACATTGGGCCATTCCAAAAAAATCTCCCATCACTCCTATCCACCATTCCCAGCATACAGAATGTATTTCTTACCTTGTAAAGAAAGATATACCTACCTGAACTACCTGAACCATACAGACCCATAACAGCATCAATTTCATGTCCGCTGATCAGTCAATGCAAAGACGTTGGCACTGGTTGACTCCTGTCTGCCCTATTACTGGTGTCATCTTTTAGTCCATTCCAAAAACCATTCCAAAAACGCAGCGGCCACATCCGGTAAACATTGATATGGGTATCTGAGGATGGACCGGGATCGGACTGGGATAGTGGATCATAGACTGTGAATTTAGGGTTATTGTTTATTTTGCCAGGAGTTAGAGGGGGTAAAAGAAAGATCTGGAAATTAAGGGAGGTTTCATATGCCAGTGACATTTTTTTTGAGTAAATGAATAGAAGTAAACACCCAGCCAATCATAAACAACCGTTTTGTGTTTACAATTGGATGTGTTGGTTGATATCAAATTTAGTCATGTTGTGTGATGGTAAGATCAAAGCAGAACTGAGAAATAACTTAACAGGATATCATACATGTGTCAAAGTTATTTGTGGTCTGGTTCTAGAAGATATCTGGGAATATATGGGACCTACCCTGGCAGTACAGATACCCCTACACTGCAGGGGCCAATGGGTCAAACCTTGGCATATGGCTTTCCCTCCTCCAATGAATGCTGCGGAATGTTGGCGAGCCCATTGTGGCTTACAACTGGAGCACGAAGTACCATAGAGAAGAGGAATGTGGAAGACTGGTTGGATAGAGAATGAGCAAGGGTATAAGGTAAGTTAAAGTTTTTTTTTACCTACCCCCAAGACAAATATAGGAGTTTAATGCTTGCATTAGGGGAGAACCCACTCAAGGAATGGTATTTATTTTCCTGGGGTCAGGCTACATACACATGTCAGATGATTCTCCACCGGGAATCGCTTCAGGGCTGGTGTTGGATTAAAATCTGGTGTGTCATCCAACGTCGCTCATGGATCCATCCTGGTAGATCCACGAACGATGAAATACTGTAATGCAAGTGAAGGGGAGAGAGCACAGCGGGGTGCCGCTCGCTTCTTCTCACCCTTCCCCTCTCCATAGAGCAGAATGGTGCTGTATGTACAGTGCTTGTTCATGCATTGTTCAGTCTTTTGTTGTTAGAAAGGATTGTAAGAGATCCGTTCCAATGACAAAAATCTTATGTGTGTATGTAGCCTTAGACTTTTTATGGCTACTTTTTCATGATAACCCAACCCAGCTCTCTCTACCTTACCAACAATGACTCTCAAATTTGTGAATTATTAAGCTCTCACAACCCTGTTTTACCCTCTTCATACACACTGTTCAGCAGACAATGGCCTTTCTAGATGCAAGCCAAATGCATACCAGAAATGGAAGGTCTTGTTGGACTGGAAAGTCATGGTGGCTAGGGGGACCATACAATTTGCCAGTGGTGCCTCTAATTAGTGATGAACCCAGAAAACCAACGATCCAAAATTGTATTGCTTTGAGCAAAGCCGCCATGATTAACAAATAAAAAAGAAGTTTCATTTGATTGCATCCTGAACTGATCCATATGGTACTTTCTATATAGCCGGCATGCCCAGTGAACCATAAATGAATCGTATATACATCCATCCAGGATCCGAAGAACGCATACTATAGATATGGATACACAAAGTAATTAGTTACCAGTAGCTACTAGACTGTGCAGTTATAATTGGCCTTTAAAGCAACAGTACGGGCATAAATAACATCCATGTGATGGGTTTTCGCCCTCCTGGTGGTGTCAATTTGATTAATGGGAATCTTTACGATAATTTTGCAGTATCTCATAGTAGCTTGTGAACTGAAACAGATGTGTCCCTGCTTTTGTCTGTCGGAGAAGATGAATGATACCGCTGTATTATTATCCCATCATCAGAGCCAAACAAACAACACACACATGTTTAGATGTGTGCTGTGTACTATCCCGCTATAAAGGAAACCATGCAGGTGAATGGAAATTGCATCGCCCTAGAAGCACAGTGCCTTTATTATCATGATTACAAAATATTATAAAAAAATGATTCAAGATTAAGTCATTATACAGTTCACATCTAAGTCATAACAGTAGGGAGCTAGTCTGCATAAATTTGGTTTTACTCTGTACTGCCCCCTATAGCTAAGATGAGGTATGGCTGCTTGTGCTTCCCTAGACCTCCCTGTGCTGCACTGTGTTTGACATATGATTGTGATACGGTAGCTGCATGGGATGTTTGCATAGCAATTAGGAAACACTGTATGTTGTTTAAGGGTACATAGAGCTTAGATAGAAACAAAATAAAATCACAAGTAGATATAATAATTTTTTAAGCATTTTTTCTGTATTGTCCTGTTGTATTGGATTTTTTTGAATGAAGGATAAACATTCCATTTGTTCGGGTTATGCAGCTGCACAGGTATCCTTTGGGACATATGGGCCTTTTTATTCTTAATGTGAACCAGGCAGGTGTGTGGATTCTCAAATACTTTCCTCTAAACCAAGAGGGGTGAGTCATTCTTCATGATAACCAATCTTTGTCTGTCACTGAGCACTAATGCTGCAGTGTGTGAATGTTAGTATGAATAAGATTTGAGTGAAAGCATAAATTGCAAAAGAGGGAAAGAAGGGAAGCAAATGTCACTGAGAGAGGAAGAGAGGGGCCATGGGCATATCTGGCAAAATTGCGGAGAGGAGTAGGGAATTATGACTGGGAACGGAAGGTGTACCAAAATGGCAGCACTTTTAGAGCTGTGTTTTCTTAGTTATCGGCCTGCAGCCTAATTTAATGCTTTAAAGAAAGAGCATAAAGCATTTGCAAATGGTAGCACAGAGATAATTGTTCAAATACATAGGCAACACATGAGCAATCACAAAACACTAGAAACTGTCGCAATGTGTGGGTAATACACTGCTAGTTGTGACATGAGCAATAAATGTGTGATAGTCTTTAGCTCGCCCAGCAATGCAGTTATAATGCTTTAAAATCTGCATTTTTAGTATGCTCACCCACTGGCATGAGCAAGAGTCCTACTTCAAAGACAAGTCTCTGGGTATAGGGTATGGAAATTAACTGCTAGGAGACCCAATTTCCAGAAATCAAGCGGATGTAATTGCAACCCCCAATCCAGCATAGTAGCATCTAAGATTCATTTTAGGATAATGCTAATTAATAAATATCACATCACATAAATTATTCATGAATATCATATCCTAATAAATAATAATCATTTTTTAATAATATTACTGTTTAGCAATGAAGCATTTTGTTTTTAAAGGAATTGGTTGATTGCAAACAGCTAATGTTAATGGAAAGTCCTATTTCTCCTATATTCTTTTTTTAGAATATTCAATTAGTCAAAAGATGGGTAAAAGACTAATCAGTGGTATTTTCTTTGGTCTCCCCGCTGCTGATCTTTTACCAATTACTGTCTTATCACGCCTTGTTCTGTACTGTGTAATGTGCAGGGCTTTGCTTCCTCATGCCAGAGACTCCAGCATGGATAACAATGAGCAATACAACAGTAATCTCACCAAATCTTACCCCATATCTGATGAGACTTAAGCTATGTACACACGTCCAATGGTCCTCGCCAGATAATCAGCTTAGGGCTGATATCGGAAGAGAATCTGGCGTGTGTACAGCGCTCGTTGTCCGTCTGAACGACCGTCTTGGCTGATCCACGGACGATGGATGACAAGCGATCCTAATGCAAGGGAAGGGGGGAGAGTGCAGCTCCGTTGTTCTTCCCTCCCCTCTCCATAGAGCAGAATGGTGCTGTATGTACAGCGCTCGTTCATGCATCGTGCAGTCCATTGTCATTGGAAAGGATTGTGAAAGATCCTTTCCAATGACAATAATTGCACGTGTGTATGCAGCTTTATAGTCAGCAGTGCTATGGATCTCACACTGCATTATACAGCTATGAATTATTTGTTTTTAGGAAAAGTTTAGGGTACCACTTAGGCACAAGTAGCATTTCTAGACATTTCCTTTAACAAATCACATTTTCAGTTCCAATTTAATAATGACCCCTTAAAAAGAGGATCCTTCACATGACTACAAAGCATCAATGCAACCATAACAGATTGAAACCAGATGTGACAGTATTAGAACTGACAGACATTGTAACATTTCATACCTGGTCACATTGCACTCACACACCTCCTGACTGATGGCCATGAATATAATACAGGATCTTAGTACATCTGTCTCTATCTACATCTGTCAATGTTCCCATTGTGCGCCTTATCACATAACACAGCGTGAGAACATCCTGTTCATGTACATGGGCTTCAAGGCTCTGTGTACTCTGTGCCTGGGGCAATTACCCCACCGGTTCTAAAAGTAATGTGGAGCAGCTTTGTCATTCTTTTGTCTTTTCATTATGATCAGGACTATAAGAACAGTTCTTTATAAGCTCATCTTTAATTTTTTTAGGTCTTGATTGTGTCATTTTAAACAAAAGCTTTACCAGTATATATAAAACCATGAGTATATAACATAAATGTATCATGAAAAAAAATCAAATTGACCTCAAACCATTATAGAGTTCCTTTAGGCTGGATTCACATTATTGTATAATCAAAGTATATAATGCATAACTGAAATTGAAACAAAAGGTGAAAAAATGCTGATCAATCTCCGCTAATCAAAAGAAGGCCACATACCCTTATAGTAATGTAGTTCAAAATGTGGTAAAGAGAAGAAAAAAAAACAGGGTATTTGTTGTGGCAAAATGTTTAGTCATAAAATTCACTAATGTTCCCTGAGTCAGGGGACTTAAATACAGTGAAACTATAAGTACAAATACAGAATAATATTTTATAGACAATACATCAAATATACAGTAGAAACAAACCACCTTATCGTAACCCAAAACAAGGGGGGCGGTTTGTTATCTCTAATCTAGACAAGGCAATCCTACTAATATTCAGAAGAAGGATGCGAATAGATCCCGACGCGTTTCGCCTTTAGGCTTCCTCAGGGGGCCATTACAGACAGAAATATACTTAAACATAAACAAGGGTAAGGTCATACCTTGTATATACATATAACCAATAACATCATACATGGTTGCTGGCCAAAAAGCTTCAACTTACATTTAGGATAATGCTGTATAGATTTACTGGGGACGGCTAAAGCAGTGCATCCCTAAAGTTCTTTCTTCTCTCTCTTTCTTTCTTCTCTTTACCACATATATAATGCATAAGAAAACATGTGCTTTGTGGGTTATAAGTATGTATTAATGTTAAGTAGGGCAGGGAACATCATGCCTTATGGATATGTATATGCCATGCATAGAAATGTGATTGAGCCCTACTATTCTGTGCAGTATTCCTCCTTCCCCTATTATGCAGCTGAGGGTATATTCCTTCTGATGCTCCAGCCATTTATACCACTTGTGAATTCCAATATTTATGGCCAACATTTCAGGAGACCAAACTATACAAGTACTAGAAGCTAACCTTGTCTTCTGCTCCTCATTCCCCACTGTCCACAAATATGGGACACTGGACTGTCTATGAGAAGCTCATGGCACCCAAGAATGTGGGGAAGCCATGAAATGTCAGGAATGTTTAGCATTTATGACTTAGTGAGGACCAAATGTGTCTCCATTTATCCATGGTGGGGATGCTCCATACATCTGAGTAATGGCAAGAACCTGTCTATCTTGTGGAGAAGTTCAGTGTCCCGGGAGAGGTCAGAGTGATGGGGACAAATTTCAGGAATGTGAATTGTTTATTACTGACACTTTTACATTTTAGGTTTCATATATATATATATATGCTTGTGCAATCTAGGATTATACATCAAGGAGACCTTTATGTTGGTTTATTGGGTTCACAGTATATATGGGTTAGAAAGAACCATACTGTACAAAGACACTTCAATGGTTGTTTGTAGGTTTCTGGATCATTTTTTTATCCATGCTTCTGTATGTGCACCTATAAACCCAACACACAACCCTCTGCTAGAATCACCTCCTAAACTTTATACAAATACTAGATAATTGTCATTCATAATAAACAATTTCTAACATATCATTACAAATTGTTCTTTTGAAGAGTGTCCAACAATGTGAAAAGATGATGTACAATGATGCTTGGATACAAGGAACAATCTATGCTGGATGTATGTTTATTGGGAAAAAATGTATTGCTGGCAACTGTAAGAAAAAAGCCTGCCTGCCTATGTTAGCTATAGGCACGGGTCTGTTTTGTCTGATTGCCATTTTTTTTATTAGAAACAAAGTTTTAAAAGTTCTTCTCTTGCTAAGTGACAAGTCTGAGAACTTTTATTTTTTGCATATTGTACAAGGATGTGTTTGACTGGATACTCATTGAATGTATTGTAAAGATAGACTCCTTTGGTGAGTATACAGGAGATTGTACAATCAGACTGTAATGTGTGTGAACATCATATCTTCTCCTGTTGCTTTCACTTACACCAGTATGTCCTTATTTATTAAAGTAAACCTGCTATAAAAAAATGCATTGCAAGTAACAGTCTTCTAAAAATTCTATTTGTCCGGCTGCTATGCTAAACTGCTGGCTTTAATATTTTCAGACTGCTGATCCAAAACAAATAAAATCAGATAAAAGTCTTCATCTGCATGCATTTTCATGGTCAGCAACTCCAAGATATAAAGCAAAAGAGAATGGATAACAACCAGGCAGCTAGCATTTTCTTAGAAGAAGAGAGCAATGGCAGCCTCCATGTTTGTTTAATGATGGGGTCTCATTAAATTCATTCCTGCTGACCCCAGGTGTATGTAATTATCTTTATATTGGGCTGTTTGTTTGACAGTAATTGGCCCTTATGGGATAAAGCTGAGCTGGAATGATAAATTTGAGTAGTACAGTGCCTACAATTCCATGCAGCCATTGCATGCATGTGGATGAAATGTGAAAGAAAAGTGAATGTTAAATTCGAAGTGCTGGAAGTTGTAGTTCAGTAACAGCTGAAAGCCAATGTGCATTATGAGTCCCAGACTCTCTGAAGAAGTATCATTATTGTATGCGATGTAGGTCATGGGGGAGTTATGTCTGGAGCTGTGTCACTGTACAGAGTTGGGATTATCCCATTTTTCCCTGTACTACCCCACCCATCACCCTCCATCCCACAATGTGCTGTAAATTTGAGCGCCTGACAGCTGGGCATATTTGAAATACCCCATAGAAGGGAAGCAAGATTCACATCCTCCTCCATACCCACAGTGATGAATAATCATTTCCAGCTCATTCACAAGATGACAACAATGTATTTCACAAAAGGCCGGGCCTAGAAATGTCCAACATGAAAGTGAAGTGAGCAAGAGAGAAATAAAACAGCTGTCAGCACTGACTTGCTTTTATAGGGGCCGGGGCCAACATTACAATTAGAATGAGCAAAACATTTTTACAATTTCTATAAAAATTCTGTACAACAAAATCAATGAGGAAGGTAAAATTAGGTGTAATTGGAGAGGAAAGGGTGTTTAAAGGGCTCTGTTTATTAAACAGGGAATCAGACATTCCCTCGTAGGAATCTTACAGGTCCATGTGTTTCATTGGCAGTAGTTGATTCCCGCCAGGGAATGTTTGAGGGAATGTCAGATTGCTTGTTTTATAACTAGAGCTCTTAGTCTTACATAAACTGCTCAAGGAATGTCTATTGTACCAAATGTTTCATTGCAAATCAACACACACATTTAAGACATTGTTGTGTGTTTTATTGGTATTTGATGTGTTCATCAAGTAATCAAAGATACAAAATATATAATAACAATATTAGATTTTAAAACAAAACCCCTCAAATATATTCTTGTGTACCATTGTCATTGTAAATGTTTGGTTTTGATCTAGTGATATAGGGTAACACTGAGATCCCCTGGCTGCCAGAGTTCGCTAGAGTGGGTACGGAGAGTGAAAAACTGCTGGGCACTAAAACAGATTACTATGACTATATTCTACATTTCCCTGTGCTGCTTTGCATATGGGATAAAGTAATGAAAGACTTGTGAGGGGTAAGATAGGCTTATAAGTGTATGGGGAGACTTAACTGGCACCCCATTACTAGGTGCTGCCCTGGGAAACTGCTTACAATGCTTATGCTTAAAAAAAAAAACCCTGGAAGATAGCTGTAAAACGCTGATTGAAGTTCTAACCCTTCCAAACCTAATCCAATTGTCTTTAGATTTAGTATTTGGAATCAATGACCAGAAGTAAGGATGACTCCTGCAAAATCATTTTGAAAAGGAGAGTTTAGCAATGGAAGCCAATGGTTTTATTACCATTTATTACCCAAACTGGACCAACCTGCATTTTTAACTGGCAGCAGGCAGTATCATTGTGAATAGTTCCATGTACTCTGTAATATATCAGCCCTATATGATGTATGTATTAACTTAAAACATTTATTTTGCTTTTTCATGACATTGCAAGGCAGGATAGGATAGTATAGTAATATAACATTTAAAGACCTAAGCTTTAAAGACAATGTTTTTTTATTGTGCGGTAATGTCGGCACTGTGCAATGTTCAGGCACTGCGCACATTCCCAGACACAGCACATAACATGGCAAGTGGTCTGTATCAGAGGCAGCCCTGGACGCCTTGGCACCAGCCCTGGGAAAAATGAATTTAGCAGCTCATCCGTCTACTATTGCCCTCCTCTCTCCTTTCCTCGAGTCTCTGGCTAGATAGCATGGAATAATATTAGAAGAGCAATGTAAAAGCACCCAGAAATTCATCTTTACTTTATAAAACTATTAAAGTCTATCAATAGCTAAAGAAAAAATCCAAAATGCCCTACTCTAGTGGTAAAAAACAAATACATTAGGTCATATATATACTTTAAATAGTTATTTTAATACTTGTTAGTGCTGTCAGGCTAACATGTATAAGCAATCTTAAAAGAGGGGCCTGCAAAACATTCCCTGTTTCATGTACAGGTAGTCCCCGAGTTAAGGACATCTAACATATGCATGACTCCTAGATACCGATGAGGCTTCCCTGCTCGCTCGTGGGCAGGATGGAGGCTTGATGTGGGGGAGAGGGTGGTTTGCATGACTTGACAGAAGAAGTCTTTTGCTAAACACAGCTGAGGTTGAGTTGAGCTGATCTGTAACCTCTTGTAAATCTTTAATGGCCAAGACAAATCTGCAGTTGTTTCTTTTTGCATAACAAAGCACAGCTTGCTCCATAAGTTAATGAATGTCTAGGTTCCATAAAGTTTTTTTTTTTTGCTTTGTTTGTGATTAGCTCACAGTGAGGATTTTTTACAGACAAACATCTTTCCTAATTTCATTTATTAAAATAATGTACCTGTTTTGCATACAAATTCAATTTAAGAACAAACCTACAGTCCTTATCTGGTATGTAACCCGGGGACTACCTGTATATAAAGTCCCCAGTGTTCATATATGGCTGTAGAGTATGGTTAAGGATGTGTGAATTACTGGCTTATCAAGTTATAAAAGTTGTATAAAAATTAATTGCAAAAAATATTTTTACAATAGAAGTAAAGTATGCCTCTACTCTTACAACATATTAAAGAGGGATATCCTTATAGCAGGGTGAGATATATAATGGTGTCTTTAGATGGGCATCTCCCTGCCCCCCATATTCTTACCTACATTGCCCTTATGTACATTTTTTGCTCCACAGCTGGCAAGAATACCTAGCACTTCTAGGAATGGAGGTGGACCAGTCCCCAGTGATAATCAGGGCCACCATCAATGAAAGACAAGGGGCACTTCCCTACATGGGCCTCATTAAAAAAAAGCCTGACTTTTGCAATGTTGTCCCACTTAGACATGTGGGAGCGAGGCCCAGGAAGTTTACCTAGTATGGAGCCCAAAAAATTCTGATGCAGCCCTGGTGATGATACCTAAGTCTGGCACCCAAGCATAAGGACTGTTATGTCGCTGCTCCCCAGGTCACTGTCACAGACAGTCTACAAAGATACAAGGAACTGCAAAGAATGGGGTCAGCAAGCTGAAAGTAACTGTCACCCTTTCATGCAGGGGTAGGGTTGGGTGACCATGTCTCCCTAAATAAAACCCACTTAGGCCTCATTCCCAGTATTTGCTGTTCACTGCACTTTACATAGTATGCAATACACAATGATGTCAGACACTGCATAGAGAGCAATGTGTTATTTTTCATATATTATGCATTGCACTGCATTGCTTTTTTACATTTTTACAATGCACTTCTGTCTGTTTTAGTGAAAGTCAGTGTAATGAATGAAGTCAGCATTGCAACAGACAGCCACAGAGGTGGCCATACACTGCCATGCGTTCTAATGTATAACTTTCATATAGTGGGAGCAAAGCCTTATAGACATTCAAGGTACAGGTACACTTTGCTGGTATTGTAAAAATATATATTTTTTATGCTGCCTGAGCCGTTCGTTCCACTTCCTCTCGTCTAACTGTGCTGTGTGTACCAATGCCCTGTTTGACTTTGTTTATAATCAGATAGACTGTGTGTATGTTGGGGGACTGCCATCATAGGAAAAATGATTACATAGAATAGATTCCATTTTCGGAAATTACACTAAATTTAGTGTAGTTTATTTTTTTTTTATTTGGCATGTGACTGTGCTCCATGTCTGTTCAGTGTCAGATGCATGTATGCCAAACATATTTTTGCTTTATTGAACTGGATTGATTGAGTTTCAATTTTTTCTTATAGTTTTGTACAACATTTTGAACTTTTATCAAGTCAAACTGCAAGCAAAAAAGTAAACTATATAGTTGAAATCTGCTTTATATATCACCTGTCGTACATCCAAAACTTTGGTAATTCTGTGCAGCCAGTCTTGGGATCCAAGCACTTTTACTTCACAGCATAGTTAGACCCCTGACCTCCTTTTTTTATTTCTGCAGTATAAACAATACAGTTTGGTCATTGTCCTGTGGCTGTTGAAATAAATATATAGAAACACTTTGATGTATTTTCTATGCATAGGCAAAGCAGCTAATGTACAGTCAGATTTAGACACCCTCAAAATTTCTGTTCCTTCCTCCTGCCTGACAGCACGGCTTACACCAAGCAAATCATTGGAAGCCTTCATTTATTCCGGGAGCTGAGTTTTATCTTATTTTGGTCATCGATCAATACGTCAGGCTGGTACAGAGGGAAGGGAAGTTGCCGTTAAAGTATAGGAAAACTTTAATTTATTCCTAGAATACATTTTAAAAAACAGCTACATAAAAAATGAGTATTCATTTTATTTACACAATAAATTGGGAATGTAGCTCATGGGAGGGGAACGGCTCTCCTGATGAGGGCAATCGAGGACAGAGGGGGCACTATGCCCTAACACCCCCAGAGTCAGGGAAATTAAGAACCATTGGCTAAAGCTAAGTACACACGTGCAATAATTGTCGTTAGAAAACTAACGACAGATCAACGAATATGCTCGATTATTTTGAACGATCCTATTGTGCTCAATTCTGTACATGCTGAAATGATACGATTGTTTAAATATAATCCACCAATATTGTACACACACTAGATACGATCATTTGAACTAGATGCAGGAAGTGACATGTAAAGGGGAAAGTGTACTGCAGAACCATGCACGATCACTGAACGAGCGTACACACAATAGATTGTGAACAATCGTCACCCAATCAGATCCGTGGTTGTTTGTTTCCAGTGACAATCCTCGTTCATCGGCATCCTTGTGCACTTTTTTTGTTAACGATTATTGAACGAACGGTTGTTAGTTGTTCGTTTCCAACGATAATTTTTGCACGTGTGTACGCAGCTTAAGGTTATTTAACATGCCTATTTGTTTTGTTCTTTGTTTGCTACATTCGCTAATCACTCATCTAATAGGAATTTAGGGATGAACAAAATTAAGCGTTTTCCCCACGTTTTGTTGGGGTATAAGTTATATTCAAAGAGGAAGATAGCAAAGGAGTGTTTGGGATTGTTAAGGATTCAATGAGCTTTAAATGACATCTAAAGTTACAAAAGCTCCTTAACCTATCCTGGACCTCTTCCGCTTTAGTAGAGTTTTGTTTTTCAAGCATTTGACCCCACAGGTTTCAAAAATGATGCTAAATGCTATTAAATACTGAAGTGTACAAAGCCTTGGGGCCAAGTCGTACAAGCAATCCTGATGCTACGGGTAAGGAATAGCCCTGCAAATGCCCAACTAGTATTTGTCGCTCCCACACCGGCTGCAACATTTAAGGTTAAGTTTAGGTGGACCACAAGGTTGTGATGTGATTGTTTCCTTGCCCATGAACTGTTCCCAGGGGTATGATGCTACGTGTAGTGTCTTACTTGTAGCCACCCATTGGGTATGAGTGGGCGATGAGTAGTGAGCGGTTCAGTATCGCTCGCTGTCAATGTTGGAGCGCAGGTTCATTAGGAACCAGCATAGCATTTGGGGCTGCAGAGTATTTGGCAAAGTGCCGACCACCAGTAGCCGCCCATGTGACTTACCCTCATTACCCTCATGCTGCAAAAACAGCATTTCCAACAAGTGATGCATACAAGCAAGTCAGTATTTTGTCAGCAACAGTATGGATACCATGGCACATTTTATCCCATAGGCTCCGGCCCAGCTCACAAACCCCTTTGATGGCTCTGAATTCTAACTTCATAGGAGTTTATCACTCGGTATAAATAAACTTTTCGGTTATACAGTACTTGCAGTGCATACCCCAGCCTTTGTCTTGTTTAGGAATGAGGTAAATTCCCGGGACGCCTGAAATACGATCATACCCGAGCCACGCAGGGGGGTGAGGGGGCAGCAGCTGGTACTTACTGGGTCACTGGGGACTGGTAAAGTCAAGTTAATCCCCACACTTGTTCCCCTCCCTTTCTGGACAGCTGGATAATCAGTTACTACACTTAGCAGGGATGCATTAAAGATTTCACACCTGCCCAGTGCTCCATCAAGGGTTAAAGGCAATAAACACACATTGGTTGGTGTTTTTCTGCTGTAGAGGCTGATTTGTGGGGGATCTTAAATGAAAAAAAATGTATAACAACACAAAAAGACAGTAAATAGGAAAATTTTCCAATCAGATAGACCCATTCAAAACATGGTAGATCTGGTGAGAGTTAGGATTGCTAAAAGTGAGGCACAATGTATCCAAAATAATTGTAAGTTTCACAGTTTTCAGCTATTTTTATTATTTGTTTATGTCTGTTCTGCTGATCTCTCAGAGTCTTATTTGCTGCCACTTTCTGTCTGCGCTCCAGCAATGGAGTTTTCAGTTTTCTGATGGTGACGACAGTGGAGCATGCCTGCATACTTTATATTGAAATGGCAGAGTTTCCCGGTTTGCTGTACCCAAGGAGTTCCTAGGTCTGCTGTACGCACTAAATTCATAGGTCTGATGGGCTCGTTAGGTTCCCGGGTCTGCAATGCCCAAAGAATTCCCAGGTCTGCTATACCCATAAAGTTTGTATATGATCTAATGTGCCCACTGAGTTCCCAGGTATGAGCTGCCCGTTAAGTTTCCAGGTCTGCTGTGCCCAAAGAGTTTCCTAGGACCGCTGTACAATTGTTTGCCTAGGTCTGCTGTGTCCAAAGGGTTCGCAGTTCTGATATACCCATGAGGTTCCCAGGTCTGCTATGTCCATTGAGTTCCCAGGTCTGTTGTGCCCATTAGGTTCCTGGGTCTACAATGTCCAAAGAGTTCCCAGCTCTGCTATACCCATAGAGTTTGTCTATGTTCTGATGTGCCTATTAAGTTCCCAGATCTGCTGTGTCCATTGATTTCCTGGGTCTGCTGTTCCCAAAGAGTTCCTAGGACTGCTGTGCCCATAGACTTCCCAGTTCTTCTGTGCCCAATATGTTCCCAGGTCTGCTATGCCCATAGAGTTAACAGTTCTGATGCACCCATTAGGTTCCCCGGTCTGCTGTGTCCATTGATTTCCCCGGTCTACAATGCCCAAAGGGTTCCTAGGTCTACTATACCCATAGAGTTTGTCTATGGTGTGATGTGCCCATTAAGTTCCTAGGTCTGCTGTTTTCAAAGAGTTCCTAGGACAGCTGTTTCGTTGATTGCCCAGGTCTGCTGTGCCCATAGGGTTCCAAGTCCTTAAGTACCCATTAGGTTCCCAAGTCTGCTATTCCCAAGGACTTCCTTGCTCTCCTATACCCATAGGGTTTGTTTATGGTCTAATGTGCCCATTAAGTTCTCAGGTCCGCTGTGCCCATTGATTTCCTGGGTCTCTTGTTCCCAAAGAGTTCCTAGGACTGTTGTGCCCATTGATTTCCCAGGTCTTCTGAACCCATTGATTTCCTAGGTCTTCTGTGCCCATAGAGTTTCCAGGTCTGCTGTGCCCATAAAGTTCCCAGTTCCCAGTTCTTCTGTGCCCATTAGCTTCTCAGGTCTGCTGTGCCCATTAAGAGAGATTCACATTCACAACCTCCTTGTGTATATATATATATATATATATATATATATAGAGAGAGAGAGAGAGAGAGAGAGAGAGAGAGACACTCAAAGGTGGACAAGAACTTCCAAAAACACCCAGGTGGACAGGAACAGGGATAGGAGTAAGAAGATTCCACTGTTGGTGTAAATAAATCTTATAGGAAGCCGGCCAGGATCCAATTGTACCTAAAATATCACTTTTTGAGGGACTGATCCCTTATTTTGAGGTGAAGACCACATACACAGCTAACTTTACAATTGTGTATGTAATATAAATATCAAAATATGATAAAATATTGTACAGCAGGAAGAAAGGAACGTTTTGCTGGAAACTAATAAAACTAATTTTGGGTGAATACTGAAATAACTTCAGGTCTAAGCTGAGTTACAAGATCTTCTGTAATTTCCATCAGGAGTGTTTGGCTGTCTGAATTGCTGTCTGATGACAGAATTGGTGGATCGGCTTCAACAGATGGATCTTCCTGCATTCCTGACCTCAGTGACACAACCATTTGGCTGCCCACAGTGTAAATAACTGTATGGGGTACAAAGAATTACATGTACAGGATGATATATTGGGGGGGACCTGTACAGTAACACCAAACTTTGGACAAAAGGAGAGAAGGATTTCAATCCTGACTTTTCCCTATTGATGATATTCAAGCTCACCTCCACTCTTGATAAAAGGACGTCGGTAGGACAGGAAGTGATGGGATATCTTTCTGATGGGGACACATATGGCAAAAAAGAATTATGAGGCCAATGTTGGTTTTAAAATGTCCAAGATTTTGAGACAATCCACTGGATAGGATGCACTTGTCCTCACAAATTCCGGCAAAGGCTATATCTAAATTATATGGATTTCTTGGATGGGACAACCTTGAACTATGAAATTTCTAAAGTAGGTATGGCAAACTGGAGATCTCACTTCCCTAGCTTGCCTATTTCCAAGATATTACAGTTATAGTTTCCTGGAAGGCATTACCCGTGGTCCAATATCGCGAAGTGTTCTTTCGCTTATTCCAAAAGAATTATATCTCCCCCCAGAGAGCACAATATATTGGTTTCTCGGATGATGGCTCTTGCTTTAAATGCGGAGCCCAAGTGGCTACCCTGTAGCACAACTTTTGGGAATGCCCTGTTATCAAGCGTTTTTGGAAACAGATTGTGCTATATGTTAGTAGAAATCCTCTGAATTATATCCCATGCGCCCCTGAATGGGTTATCTTTGGTTTAATGGAAATGCATGGTGTTCGGTTTGCTAGGGGAACGCAGCGTCTGTCACTGTTACTATCAGCGGTTGCAAGAAAAACTATTCTTCACTGTTGGTTAGAACCTGCGCCCCAAACTATGAAACTCTTTTTTACTAAATTACAGGAATTATTCAAAATGGAGTGGGAAGAAGCTGCATTTCATAAAGAAACAAAAACTTACAAATTCTTTGAAATCTGGGAAAGCTTTATTGATACATTGAATACCCCCAATAAAATGAAACTGTATAACTGTTTTCCCCACACAACACGGTATTTGGAAAGAGAATTACCTAATGATCCTCCTATAGTTTTCTGATGTGCATTGTGAGTAATTTTAAACACACTAGTCTTGTATGATTAGTAAATGCTAAAACTGAATCACATAACTACATTACAATGCCAGAGCCAGAAGCAAGCTATCAATATTATAGTAGTTCAGGGATTTTCCTTAGTGGAGCCCTCCACCCCAATAAGATGGAGACGAGAGATGCTTTTAAAAATGCAGTGTGTAGGGACTATGTGACTCCATGGTAAAGCTATCAGTAAATCTGAATGCAAGGGCAGCAATAGTTATATGCAAAGCTTTGAAATTTACTGTAAAAGCAGAGTTTTACGTCCACTTATTATATCTCCCGATTATCCTCATTGCTGGAATACCCATAAGGTGACCTTGGAGGATACCTAGGGCCTTGTGGGTATTTGGTGACCAGAATAAGGAAAAGTTGGCTATTTTCAACTTTTCTATGTTTAAAGAAGTGAGTAAAGGGTGTACAGCTACCAAATTCTTTAAGTACCCCTTACTCTTACACACCGCCACCTTCTAAAGAAGTGGGAGAAAATGGGATCATTAGCAAGTCCAGTGAGCGACACCTTGATGACTAGCAGAAGAGGTGACGGCAGGGCTGGACCGGAGGTGGCCATATTGAGAGGATTGAGAAATGTCTCCTTTAAGTGGGAATATCCCTCACTTTGGGTTTCCTCACATTCCTTTGTATCTACAGGATGGGAAGTGATGGAGTTTCTCCAGAAATAGATAGGAGCTCTAGGCAAGGGATTATAATTGACATTGATAATGATTGCAGTAGGCACAGAAGAAATTCTGCATGATTGGCAATGTCTGTGCTGGTATTGGTCTATTAGGATACCAGTTACCTACAATGCACCATTTTTGTGCGGTATGAAAGTTATATCTGGTCCTCTGGTACATATCCCAGGGTCCTGCCTTGGGTTGCCTCGTGGATGACCAGGCTCTCAATATGATGGAAATCCTCTCTTGGTTGTCACTAGAAAAGGAATCTCTCCAATGGCACATAAAAACTCACACATGGGTTTAAACCATTGTATACTCCAATACATGGGTAAAAAATCTGGCTTCAGATGCGCTTCGTTTATTGTGTAGAGTTTGCAGACTGCTCCAACTGTGAGCTCTTCTAAGGGTCGGTGTGTTGATAGAAGATTTGCTAAGACGAATTCTTGCCTGCTGTCTACACCTGTTCCAGTTGTCGTTGGTAAGATTATTGGAGGCTCCCGCTCAGCACATAGTATGTCTGTGAGCACCAGGCTGAATTCAGTCTATGAGGCTCCTGTGGTCTCCTGGGTCTCCATGTTGTGACACCTGGCAGCTCCAAACAGCTGCTCCCTGAGCACATATGGTGCACCGTGTCCTATACTATACTGCCAGAACCTGCGATTGCCATGTCTTATCAGATACTATATGACAGTGCCAGTTGTACAAGACAAAGGTACCTCCTGCCCCATACCCAGGACAGCCCCAGGCTGCATGGCATTTCTCAGAGTGGGTCACGCCAAGGTGATAACAGTAAACTAAGCCTGCGTAATGAGTGTTGAAAAAGGAACTTGGTCTCTCCATTGGATGCATATGTAATAGGATGACAATGCGAGAGAACTAGGGAAAAGATACAGAATGCTGTCACTCAGAAATAGGAATTGTCTGTACATGGAACTGCAAAAATCCAAATATTGAATAAAAATTGCTATCTCCAAGGCTGAGAGCTTAAATATGAAGGCGACCTTGCTGCTCAGGACAGCTATACCATGGATAATTGGAGACACATTTGTTCCTTAGCAAGTTTACCCAGCAAAACATTCCTGACATTTAATAGGTGCCCCAAATCCCCATGTCTCCTAACAGTATTAATCAATCATCTGGCTCTAAACTGAGCACAGCAACCAATCAGAAGCCAGGAATCCTTTTGTCATGCAAGTTAGAACATTAGAACTTGATGTATGTAACTGCTCCAATTTTCATATTTTATAACTCAGGATTAAGGTATCTTTTTCAGCAAATTAAACAAATTTCATTCTTTGTTTTCCTGCAGGTCATTGGCTCAGCGTCACAACAGGAGCTCACACAAGATGTACCCCTGCTATATCCGTGGGGAAGAAACATGGCTGGGATGCAGAGGTTTAGGAGAGCCTGGGTGATCCCTACTATATCGGTATCTGAGAATATGAAAAATATTCCCACGCAGGTGGTACAGGTATGAAGTGTATGCCTGAGCTATACAAAAGAAATACGTTTTAAATAATATATACTTGGGTCCGATATTGTACTGAAGACATACTCAGCTTCTTTACTGGGAAGAACATTCTTTATATTGATCATATTAAAAATCAGTGGAAATAATGCTCCGTTCCAGTGGCAAACAAAGCCATCAGTGGGCCCCTGTGCAGAACTGACTTGGGGCCACCCCTCTGCTGAACTGAATTAAGAGATCCTGATGGCTTGATCTCAAACCCGTGCGCACCCTTGCTCCTTACATTGATTACATTGGTGGTCTTTGGGAAAAATGTCCCCTCACATTGGTTACATTGTGGGTCAATGGAAAGAATGACCTTACATTGATGGTCATTGGGAAAAATGTCCCCTTACATTTGCTATGTTGGGGTTAGAAGGAAGAAGTTCCCCTAAATTTGATTTATTCCCTACTCTGTTTATTTCCTACTCTATTATCCAATTCTTTATCCATTCCCTTTTCTATGCATTGCCTAATCTTGCTATTCCATTCTGTATTAATTTACTACTTGGTAAACTTGATGGACTTATGTATTTTTTTCAACCTGACTTACTATATACTCTATCCCTTTCCTACTTTTTTCATTCCCTACTCTATCCCACATTCTCACCTACATTGTTCACTCCCTTCTCTACATTGTCTATCTATTGCCTTCTCTGTCCATTCACTTTTCTATTTATTGCTTATTCTTGCCATTCTCTGTTTTATTCATGCATTACTCCACCTCTGTTTATTCCTTACCATATTCCACATTCCCTTTATTGCCTACATTCCTTTCTACGTATATTTCCTTTCTGTCTATTCCCTACTTTATTCATTCTTTTCTATATAGATTTCTTTTCTGTCTATTCCCTACTTTTTTACATTCTTTCTATTTCCCAGATTGTTCACTCCCCTCTCTGTTCATTTCCTTTTCTATTTATTGCCTATTCATGGCATTACCTGTTTTATTTATTCACTACTTCACCTCTTTCCTACTCTGTTCATTCCTTACCATATTCACCATTCACTCTATTCCTTAAATGATTTATTCCTTTCTATATACATTTCCTTTCTGTCTATTCCCTATTTTATCCATTCCCTCTGTATTCTCTACTGTTTACTATGTTTTCCTTACTCTATTTAAAACTCAGTTCATATCATAATTCAAAATCTAAAATTAGCTTTACATGTGGTGCATAGACTTTAAAGCTGAACTCCGGTCATGTATAAAAAATAAAAAGTACCTATCTGTCTTTATAAGCCTCCACCTGGGAGAGGAATGGACAATACTTAGGCTACGTACACATGTGCAATAATTAGCCTTAGAAAACTAACGATTAACGACCGATCAACAATTATTTTGAACGATCATATAGTGCACGATTCTGTACAAGCAGTAACAATACAATCGTTCAAATATAATCCACCAATAGTGTACACACACTAGATACACTCGTTTGAACAATGCAGGAAGTGCCGGAGAAAGTTTACCGCAGAAACATTCATGATCGCTGAACGACCGTACACACAATAGATTGCGAATGATCGTCGCCAATCAGATCCGCCGGGACGGTTGTACATTTCCAGTGACATTCCTTGTTCATCGGCGTCATTGTTCACTTTTTTGTTAACGATTATCGGACAATTGGTTGTTATTCATTTGTTTCTAATGATAATTATTGCACGTGTGTGTGCAGCCTTAGGCATTCAGGATCTAATACTATGGTAATATACTAATTAAAGGAGAACACAGTATTCATTCTATCACATCCCCTCTATTGTCCAATCACAGGCTTGGAATTTACACATTTATAAGTAGAAGAGTTTATGTAGCTGTTTGTCTGGAGTTTAGCTTTTATAATAGACTGTAATCTCTAATAGAAATGTCCTGTTTTTTTGTTCTTTTCCAGATTAAGTCAGACAAGCAGTATTTTGGAAGTGTCATATACAGCATCAAGGGGCCAGGAGTTGATGAAGAACCTAAAGGATTCTTTAATATTAATAAAACAACCGGAATTGTGTACCTGAATGCAGTGCTGGATCGTGAGAAGATAGAGCGCTTCAAGGTATATTTTATATATCATGTTACAGTGCGGCTGACTTACTAATAGGATTTAAGCTGTTCACTTACCTTGAAAAGGATGATTCTTGTTGTATACTTGTAAATATTAAAAACTTTAATAAAAATTTACATTTAAAACAAAAAGAAAAGGGTGATTCACTTATCTTGGTGAATGGGGTAAAAATGCACTTTGTAAAGAATACCAAATCATATAAATGTAAATAAAAAACAGGATTTTTATTCTTGCACATGATTGGATGGTTGAAGTCAGCAAAGTTTCATCTCATTTACTATATATTGAATTTGCTATGCAAGGGGATAATTCACTATTTGCTATGTGAACAGCCTACATTCCTTTAGTAAATCAACCCCAGTGTGTCAGTCATTGCTTCTCCAAATCTGAGTGGTCTGGTTGTCGTCTTTCCTCACTTTCTGCTTGTTAGCCAGGACCCAGAATCCAGTGATCGCTTGTAATGATAACCTATTCAAAAAACAAAGACAATTCTCTTTCCATTTTGTTTAAATACCAACTGTCTTCTACCCCTAGCTTCGTGCGTTTGCATTGGACAGTGATGGCGTTCCCCTTGAAGACCCCACTGATTTAGAGATTGTTGTTCTGGACCAAAACGACAACCGTCCGGTCTTTTCTCAGTCAGTATTCAAAGGATACATCCTGGAGAATGCAATTCCTGGTAAGTTTTCGTCAGACATTTCTCCAAGTTTTGTCTGCTGCAAATCCAGAAAACCCATCAAGTAAACTCCTCACTTCCTAAAGTCAGCTGCACTGAAATCATAGGCAGTGTTGTCAGCTCTGCCAAAGTACAAAACATATCCCCTCTCCTGGGCCTGGTTTCTTAAAGCTCTCCAAGGCTGGAGATGATACACTTTCATCAGTGAAGCTGGGTGATCCAGCAAACCTGGAATGGACTGGTCCAGGATTTAAAACATTTGCTAGCAAATAGCAAATTAATTTGCGGAAATCCATTCCAGGTTTGCTGGATCACCAAGCATCACTGATGAAAGTGTATCTTCTCCAGCCTTGGAGAGCTTTAAAAAATCAAACTCATCATCTCTATAATATAAATAAAGGGTTCTGTAGTCCAGCAGAGGAGAAATCAACAGGACTGGCAACACAACACTGCTTGGGATTTTTTTCAACAGCAATGGCAGCATTGTTGGCTAACTTTAAGAAGTAAGGACCTTGCTGAATTTATGGCGGGTCAGCTGGTATTTTTCTGTATCTGCAAGGTCTTAAAAAAGGATAAAACATGGCAAATTACAATGGCAAATACTCCATATTGAACTCCAGTGTGCAATAGGAACCTAGGAATTCTTTAGACAATTTTACAATCAGCTTGCAGATTCTTTGGTAAATGTCCCCCTCTAGTGGTCACAATTGTGTATATCACTTTAATATAGATTGGAAGAATGTTGCAAACAGAATGCTTGTTGCAAATGTATATATATGCAATAAAATAAAAATGATACTATTGTATTATTGTAATGATAATAGTTATTAATATTAAAAATGCAGTAAAAGAAGAATATATAAATGCAAATAAACAGAAAATGAGAAAAATGTTTGCAGATTGGTTGAAATGTTGTACCCAGGCTGTAGAAATCAAGGTATATCTTTGCTTTTGCCTATTGTGCAGTTTTCAAAGGCTTATCAATGGTACCTAGTAGAAGTATGCTTGGCATATTTGCAAAATTTCTGCATTAGTGCTAAAATGTATTTTCTGCCACCAGTGACTGCCACTGATTCTTAAGCTTTCTGCTGAAAACTACCATTGCCAATATCTTTGTGCAGAAATATCATTTTATCCCCTACAGACCTTTTAGGACAATGCAGAACTTATAAATGCTGGAATCCTGGTAATCAGTTCTGTGGAATGGATTTGTTGGGTGTGCTGAGTATTCCTTTATGATCACAACTATCTGTGACATTTTTTATGTTCTTTAGGCACCCTGGTAATGAGGGTAATAGCTACTGATGCAGACGACCCATCAACAGACAATGCTCAGCTCAAATACTCCATCATAAAACAGGAGAGTCCGGAAATGTTCAGCATTAACCAGGATACAGGCGAGATCAGAACCGTCCAAGTGGGACTGGACCGAGAGGTAATTTATATAGCCTGGGGCAATGTTGTGAACACTGATATTATTACTCGGTACTGTGTGTGCAGGAATATATTGCCTCTATAGAAATGAATTCCTCTCTTTGTCTTTCCAGTTAGTGGGATCATACAACCTTACAGTGCAAGTGGCCGATATGCAAGGGGAAGGGCTTGCCAACACTGCCAGGGTGGTCATCTCCATAGGAGACCTCAATGACAATGCTCCGGAGTTCACGCAGAGTGAGGTAAGGAAGACATAGCCTTCAGCTGTTTTTATGCCATTTCTGTTTTAGTTACTGCTTTTTAACTTGAAGTCTGTGTAAAGCCATTTAGATTTCCTTTTTGGATAGATTATAGGAATGCAAACACCCATCAGGTCCCCATGCTGGGGAGATTCACCCTCTGTATTGATCCTGACCATTTCATAAAGTGATAGGAAATCCACAATGTCACAGCTATCACCAGAACAAGAGGTGATAGGAAATGTGTTCAGGTTATACCTGTCTGTCTGACTTTGGGAAGATTTCCTCTCTTTTACTGTTTTGGCTCCAAGATAGAAAGTAAAGGAAAATCTTCCTGATACAGACTGAAAGAAACTGACCGAGATTCTTCACCATTCTGTATCCAAAAAAAATAAATAAGTTTAAGCATTAGATACATTTATATGAAGATTTAGTGGACCTGCTGAAAGTAAACCTGTACTGGGACAATATAGAAATGCCATTGCAGTCTCTTCTAGCTGCTTGCTGTGATACTGATCCAATGGTTTTATTGCTTTCTGAGCACTGACCTGCAATTAGAAGTTCTTATTTCACTCGGACTTTCTAATCTGTATACTTGTTCCAGGTGTCACTATAAAAGACGGAGGCATGTAGACAGGTAGCATTGTCACAAGCAGTCAGCAGTGGAAGCATCCTTACATGAAAATCATTATCTCCATTGTGTTTGCAGTTCATCTTGGAAGTTCCTGAACAGACTAGCAGCGTGGATATTGGTAGAGTGAGTGTAACAGACCGAGACCTGCGTGGCTCCCCCAACTGGCTGGTGCGATTCTCTATTACTGCTGGAGACCCCCAGGGCGCTTTCTCAATCCGTACAGACCCCCAGACCAATGAGGGCATCCTGTCTGTTGTTAAGGTAAGCACAGTATCTAAACTTAAGGGTGACCACACTTCCCCTTCTACAAATAGCATGCAAATGGCTTGATATTATCAGGGCACCTTTGTCTGTTCCATGACTGTCCTGAATCACAAAATGGGCATGGAGCTCCAATATACCTGAGCCAGGAGAAGTGCAGCAGTTAGGACTCTTCTGTGTTATTACATATCAAAGAGCTTCAATAAATACACCGGGCATAGCACAACAGGATGGCAGCTTAGCATTGGGACCTTGCCGTGCTTACTGCAATGAAATTTGCTGATGAACAGGTGAGAACATAGTGAATAAAGTTAATAGCTCATTAGTGTATAGCTTGTTCTTTGGCCAATCAGCTGTGGCTTTGGGTTAGGAGATTGGTAAGGGGCCCCACTGTATTCCATAACTCTAACAGAGTAAGTGGTGTCACCGTCCTATGTGTTCTCTGGCAGTGGTGTATCAACTACAACAGTGTCAGAAAAGACTGTTCAGATGCACTGTGTATATTTCTACGGGGTACTTATCTGTCCACCTAGATTTCAGCTTTAAATTGGCTTCTAACAACTCAGACAATTGCGGAACATAAAATGTCTACAATGTGCAAAGAACAAGTCTCGCCAATGTGGCTACACCATATTTGAAAAAAAAACTCTCCATTCCTCCCACTCCATTCCACAGATGCAGAATTTTATATCCTGAATGACATATGTAAAATCCATCTTCCACACGTGTAACATCCATGCAAGACACACAGAAACAGCTGCATTTCTAGCCTATGACTTCACTTGTTATGCAGTACCTACAAATGTTCAGAAGAAGCAAAGCAGATACACACTTCTTGTTTTATAACATAATAATCATTTTAATTATAAGGATTTTTATGGAGTGTGATGGGTTAGAACCTAGGTTATGCTTTTCTTTCTCCATTGCCTACACTTACCCTAACTTATTTGTCCTTGTGACATTTAAAGGACAGAAAGTTGTGGACAGGACATTTGTTTCAGTAATCCCTTCCTCACTATATTCAAATAGATTTTGCTGGAGTTCTATTATTATTATTATTATTATTATTATTATTATTATTAATATTATTATTAATAAACAGTATTTACATAGCGCCAACATATTACGCAGCGCTGTACATTAAATAAGGGTTGCAAATGACAGACTAATACAGACAGTGATACAGGAGGAGAGGACCCTGCCCCGAAGAGCTTACAATCTAGTAGGTGGGGGAATTTACACACAATAGGATGAGAGAATTGTAGTGGTGGGAAGTTGTGATGGTTTCAAAAGACAGAAGAAGACGGGAAGGCAAGTTTGAAAAAATGGGTTTTGAGTGTTCTTTTAAATGAGCAGAAAATAGGAGCAAGCTGAATAGGATGAGGAAGACCATTCCAGAGAGTTGGGGCAACTCTTGAGAAGTCTTGTATCCATCCCGTGTGATGAGGTTATGAGTGAGGAAGTCATTAGTAGGTCATTGGAGGAGCGAAGAGAGCGGCTGGGGTTTTTTTTTTTACCAGGTCAGAAAGGTAAGTGGTTCTACTTCAGTTATTTTAGTATAAACTCCTACTGAGTACCGGTAATAGGTCTGCTTTATAGGAAAGAGTGGCAGAAGCATTCACCTGTCTCCCCTCCTGCACCTGCTGATGGAATGCTGAACTTCTCCATAGTCCATTAGACTCCAATTTGGGTTATGCAGGGTCTACACATGACAACACCATTGCCTTGGTATTGTAATACAGCATATCACATACTCTGATATGCCTGAAGGAAGTATTCCTCTGGGGCAGCAGGGGAATGCAAGGTTGGTAAGTAAAAGCCTCTGACACTATATAATGTAAAGCAAACTTATGACAAGTTCTAAAAGCTCAACATCACCCTCCACTCTCCCGCCCATCAGTACCTTCACCCTCCCATGGTGGACATCATTCAGAGAACTGAGATCTCTGAGTCCATAGCTGCACAGCTCTTCAAAGGAGGTGACTGTTGCAGCAAGAACAAGCCATGTGTTCCGGACCATTTCACCCAATCAAAGGCGAACGTGTATTTTATTACATTTAACAGTATTACAAAACTCAGTAAAACACCTCTCTCTCTCTCTCCCTCTCTCTCCTCTCTCCCTCTCTCTCCCCCCTCCCTCTCTCTCTCTCTCTCTCTCGCCCTTTTTTCTCCAGCCTCTAGATCACGAGGACATAGCTATGTACAACCTGACCCTGTCCGTGGAGAATGAGGCTCAGCTCCTTCCCTACGTTCCCCGCACTTCACGCTCAAAAGCACACGTCACTGTGATCGTGAACAATATAAATGAGCCCCCTGTCTTCCTGGATAACCCCATGATGGCAAGAATAAAAGAGGGGAGCCCCCCGGGCAGTGAGGTTGCGGTATATATGGCTGTAGATCCAGACAATGGCCTGGCACAGGACATCCGGTAAGATATTATCTCCTATATTGGCTCTATTACTCCTTGGGCCTGATATAATAAAGCTCTCCAAGGCTTTGCTGGATCACCCAGGTTCACTGATAAAAGTGTATCCTATTCAGCCTTGGAGGACTTTAATAAATCATGGCCCATTGTGTCTGAAGTTAGTTACACCATGTAATGAAAAACAGGATATTGCTGTAACATGAGCGGCATAAAATACAATATGACTTCCTAAACTTTTAGGCTGAGATCATCAAAGTCTATGTAAACTTCAAATCTTATTATTATGTCTGCCATTGTGCTTAAGCAGATCATGTTGTTGTTGTAGGCTGACAACACTGAGGTACTGTCTCTCAATAAACAGCAGGGTTGTCATCCAGATGGGTCTCATACTTTCAGTTGGCCAATGAGCGGCCTATGTGATAGACCTTGCTGTGCTAACAAAAGGATTTCATTCAACAGGCTGAAAGCAAATGCCAAAATGCAGCATGGAGTTCTATTGCTACCAGAATCTCCAGAAGCAACTTTTATGTACCATTCTTCTCCTACCTTCCTACCAGCCCACTTTTTCTCCATTATCCATTATTTCCCCCATTAAATCAATCTACTCATAGTTTACAGAAGCTTAGGATTCTGCCTTCCTTTATGTGACAACACTACTACATAGCGGCACATGCACCGAGCACTATATTGTGGGAAGGGAGAGAGACACATGCTCTCCATACACAGAACAGTGAACATAAACACAGAAAAAAAGGGGGGATCTGGGATTTTACATATATTAGGATATTTAGAAAGCACAGGTTTGCTCAAAAGCCCAATTATATATTAATATTTTTGGCTTTGGTAAAATCCCTTCTCTGGTTTCCTCACTCCAAGGTGATCCTTCTATTAGAACAATGATGGCACATGTTTATATCAGAGTGTAATTTCTGATTCTGTCCCTGTTAAATAGATTTCTCTGACTTCCTGTGTTGTTACAAGTGAGGTCAGATCTCTCTAATAGTATATACAGGCACAAATAAAAATCCAGCAGATGTTCTAGCACCTCTCCCACTGTCACAAATGTGCTTTGGCCGACCCTCCCCAATATACTGACAATAAATCTCACACAGAACAGGAAAGCTCGATGTTTGTATTGATTCTAATGTCTAATCTATTACAAATATTGCCTAGGCACACTCCTGTAGCTGGAAGTGCACCGCCTTCATTAGTGGATCTTAGTTTTTAATTCCTGAACCTAGAATGTGTGAGATTCCTTTTCTTCCCAGAAGTTTGGGTTGAAAAAAGTAACTTACCTTGGTGGTTTTCATCCTGAAGTTTCTTGTAACTTTTATATTTATGACAAAGCTGTCTATTAATAAATAACAATGTATTCCTTTTTCAGTTACTCTTTGGTCTCTGACCCGGCAAACTGGCTGCTCTTGGATGCTCAGACTGGAAAGATATGGACCACCTACACTATGGATCCCAAATCCCCCTTCCTGCAGGGAGGGTGGTACACAGCACTGATCAGAGCCACCGACAATGGTGAGAAATCCATAACACACACCTGTACCCTTTGTATGATATCATTATCTCACTGATGGTAATCCTGAATTAATTATCCAGGAAGAGTTATATTATGGGGGGTCTATGTGGGGTCCTAACCCTTATCTGAAATCATTGGTGGTTGAAGGTTTGACCATCTATAAAGCACCTAACCTTGCAAGCAATCCATCCCTGCTTGACTGTTTAATTGGGGCATTAAGCATCTCTCATACCTTAGCTGTGAATAGAGAACTATAATCACCGAATGGCCTCTTGGGTAAGTCCCAAAACAGTAGAGAGAGTGGCCCTGATTTAATAAAGCTCTCCAAGGCTCTGGAGAGAATACACTTTGAATACACAGTGAAGCTGGGTGATCCAGCAAACTTGGACTGGATCTGGTCCAGGAGTCAAAACATTTGCTAGCAAATGATTTTAAGGAATCCATTCCAGGTTTTCTGGATCATCCAGCTTCACTGATCAAAGTGTATTCTCTCCAGCCTTGGAGAGCTTTAGTAAATCAGGGCCAGTGACTCTAGAACATGATCATCATGGCTGTGGTACTCTCTGGGAAAGTTCCTATTATGCCAAATGGATGAACACATAAAAGGACCCAACAAAGGAATTAGTGTTCTTTGCATTCCATCATAATGTACTCTATGATCCCCGCAGCATCATCATTGTACTGCTCTGTGTTTGGAATTCATTCGAATAGCAAAACCTGCACAAACTGCTTAATCTCAAGGAATCATTTGTCGTAGCACAAATATTAACTTTGCCTAAACTGATCCAATAACTCTGAGCGCTGCATTTATAAATTATTCACCCATCAATTGGCTGTATTTTCACTCACAGCCGTTTAAATCTCTATGGGTTGCTCGTTTCAATGCACTGCATGGTCTCTCGAAGGTTAGCACTCTGGCCTTTGCAGTGCTAGGTTCCAAGTTCGAATCTCAACCAGGACATTAATACAGGTTCTGCCCATGTTTGTGTGCGTTCCTTCCACATTCCAATAACATGCAGTTAGTTTAATTGGCTTCCCCCCATAATTGACAGTAGACTGTAATAAAGACATATGGCTATATTATATTAAGGAGCTCCTTTGAGGGACAGCCAGTAACATGACTATGGGCTTTGTACAGCGCTGGGCAATGTGTCGGTGCTATATAAATACTGTGTAATAATAATAATATTAAGGCTCATTCTGCCACCTAGTGGCCAATTACCAAAAGAGCACAGCAGTCACAATAGTTGACGCTACATCTTATCCCTTAGTGTCATCTTGTTGACCACAAATATCATATCCCTGAGGAAGCCCATTCGTGGCGAAACGCATTGGATTCATTACACTTTGAGCACGGTCTTCTTCATCACCCTTTTTTGTATTCCTTGAATATACGTGTGTACAATGTTACCCATTTACTGTGAAGTGTCAAACAGTTATGTGGTATAGATCTGTCTGAACTTGTTTACTTCACTAAATGTGTTTAAATACAACAATTTTGTTTCTCAAAACTATCTGCAAGCCCCAAACCTCTGTCTTTCCCTCCTTTGATTTGAATGTTCAATCTAGACTAATTAAAGAGGTAGCTCAACCCTCACTGTAAAACTCTAGTAAGGGGAACACACTTCTCTTATTATATGACCACAAAAATAGCCAAACATTCAAATGGATCATTTCAGAAACAATTACCTGCCCCATACAGGCCAAAGGAACAATCACAATTTCCCCACCCTTTTAATTGCTTTGATCTTTGTTTTCATCATCTTAAAAAATGATGGAAAGCTTTGAAAATAATAAATGTATTCACAAGATTGTAATAGAATATTTAAATGATTGAAAGGATCAGTATTTGTAAAGACATGAGGTCTGACAGATTTTTTATTATTATTTCTGTTCCATAGCTGTACCCCCACTGAGCGCCACGGGCACACTGTCCATAGAGGTGATGGAGCTGAATGACCACGCTCCGGTATTACAGCAGCAATCCGTGGAGGTGTGCAGTAACCCAGCTCTGGGTCAGGGCATCCTACTAAGTGCCATCGATGAAGATCTGCCACCCCAAGCCTACCCGTTCCACTTCCAGCTCGATGAGTCCTCCAGGGTGTGGACCCTGAACTGGAGTTTAAATGACCTCAATGGTGAGAGAGCAGGAAACATAAACGTTGCTTTGTTCTGTTTTTTAAAAAGCATAATTATGCCTAAAGCTGAACTTTAGGTAAAAATGGTGTTTTAGTGGAGTTTTACTGTACTGGTAAACCCAAGGGGGTCCTGGGGTTACCAGGACAGTTTTACATCAATAGGCCAGCACCTATGGCATACATGTTTCTCACCATCTTATTCTGATACCCTCCAGATACCCATGCCATGCTGGAACTGCTGACCGAGGTAGAACCAGGCCTCTACCCATTGCCCTTGCTGGTGTCCGACTCTGGAGATCCTCCCCTGGCACAGTTACATGTGCTGAATGTGACTGTGTGTCAGTGTGACGTGGTGGGCATTTGCAGCGGCAGTGCAGCGACTCTCTTCAGCTCTGGAGCCGGAATCAGTCTTACTGCCCTGATCATCATCATGAGCAGCATCGCCCTCCTACTAGGTAAGTGCCACCTATAACCAGCACAAGGCTTTTGGGACTTAATGCCCAGTTTATGGAAACCTAAGGCTTAGTACACACTTTACTATATTTTTGCTTGACCAACCAATCTGATTGCATTTCCCACTCAATTTAGAAATATTTCTTTAATAGAAAGTAATTAGAGTTCCAATCATACATGATCTTTGCACTTTCAATCAATATTCAGCAAAAAGTCTGAGCTATCCACATCTGCTGGGAAACCAAATATTTGTTCAGCTGCTGACCCATGTGCCGGCACTTGATCGATCAAACTGGATGATTTCCACACGGGACAGCTGCTGGGGAGAGAAAAGATGTAAATGAATCAATCTGTAGAGATCTGCAGATCTGAGACGTTAGCACTCTGCCCTTTGCAGCGCTGGATCCCAGCTTCGAATCTCGTCCAGGACATAATCTGCATGGAGTTTTCAGATTCTCTCTGTGTTTGTGTGGGTTTCCTCCCGGTACTCCGGTTTCCTCCCACATTCCAATAACAAGCAGTTAGGTTAATTGGCTTTCCCCCAAAATTGACCTTAGACTGTATTAAAAATATTTGACTATGGTAGGGACATTAGATTGTGAGCTCCTTTGAGGGACAGCTAGTGATATGTTTATGGACTTTGTACAGTGCTGTGTAATATATCAGCGCTATAAGAATACTGTGTAATAATAATGTCTGCATTTTTGCTGGATAGCTCGGCCTGTTAAAGGCAGCTGAAAAATAGCAATTCTATTGGCAGGATCACCAGGTCAAACAGAGGCAGATACTACGGATGATGATAGTGATGATATTTTGAGATGATAATTTTGATCTTGCCTTTAGTTCTACATTAAAACCAAACTTGTCCTATGAGTGTGACATTTATCAGAACATCAGCCTGGGAAGGGTAACTTTTCCTGTTCCAAAATAATATATAAAAACTAGTTTATTGTTAAGGTTTACATATATAAATATACAGCTTATCACAGCCTATTATGGTGGTAGTGATATCAGTCAGAGAAGGGGCAGAGGACAAATATGTCTTCTATGGGATTAGTGGACAAGAAGTTGGATGTGGGAAGCAAAATACTGTTCTACTATAAGAATTGCAAAATACAAATCTGGTGAAAGGGCTTTTATGTAACAGTATAAGCCGAATTTTTACCCTTCCTCCAATATGAAGAAATTTAGGGTGCAGTGTGTGTCGTGTGAAATGTTTTCCTTGTAGAAGGCGGCATTTTGTTCATCACTAAACTTTTCTTTTATGTATTTGCAGTGCTGATCCTGCTGCTTCTCATGTACCGCTGCACCTCCAGAAGTGCCGCCAACAAAGGTTTACTGTCCGAGTCTGAGGATGATGTGCGGGACAATGTGTTCAACTACAACGAACAGGGAGGAGGGGAAGAGGACCAGGTACACACGGAGCACATACAGCGATACAATGCTGCAGTTAGGGAATTTATTAACAAACATGAAGAACTGTGCATGCAGATTTGTTCAGTATGTGAAGAAGTATTCCCGAGGCATGACTGCCTGGATTGTCTGCAGGACAGATATCTCTGCATGCAGACATCCAGGCAATACAATTGCTGATTTTTTCTTATTAACAGTACTCAGGAGCCAGTCAGTCCAATCTAGTGACCATAATGGGCCCAGAACAATATAATGAATGCCAATCATCAAATTGCTAGTTAGGTATCCACTGAAGAGCTAAGAAGAGGGACCACAGGGTTTATCCAGAGATTGCTAAGGGTTCCTCAAATTGTGGCTGACCATTATTCAACAACACTTGATAAAGCCAACTGCATGACTCTAATGATGTTCTTTAATATCTATAAAGGTGGTATTATAGCCACCACTGTAAGGGGCATTTTTCTCCAATTGAACCTACAGGATAGGATTTTAGACCTCTAACCCCCAAATAAATTGGTTTAGTAGAGGTTCCCCAAGAAAAAAATTTTAAGGTTTCTTCAGGTGTTAAAAGGTTGAGAAAAGATGCCCTAGAATTTTCTTTTACCTTGGAACAGGTGGCCAGGTTACCCAATAAAACCCATTACCCATAAATGCCATCCAATAATTTGGCTTATAGATTTGAGGCGGTATGCTATGAAAAAAGGAAACCATGCAGCAGATAAGTGCAGTATATTCCGCCGTCTGTTAATCTATTGTGTCCTTAGAATGTGTCCTGTCTCTTTAGCTTGTTGTTAGGTAGCAGGGCCCTGCCAACACTCGCCATTAGGAGCACCCCCATACAGCTAAAGTAAGGGCTGCTCTACTGAGGGCAAGGTTACCATGTATGTTTATTCTCTCCTTGTCTGATTCAGTAAAATTAAACATTTTAATATGAAAACCACTTTATTAATTTTTAGAGTCTTTTGTCCTCCAACAGGATGCCTTTGATATGAATCGGCTCAGGAACCCCTCCATGCCGGTGCCACCATCACCCCGTCTAAAGCCCCCTATCCGGAGAGATGCACCCTACAGCCAGACATTGCCTCGCTATCCCCGGAGACCCACCGACCGTCCTTCTGACATTGCAGACTTCATAGATGATGTGAGTTTTTAAAATATCATTTGTTTCCTATACTGGTTGGTTTGATACTCTGTAAAATCCCAATTGTCTAAACTCAATTTCAATCTTCCTCCAGGGTTTGCGAACAGCAGATTCCGATCCCAGCGTCCCACCATACGACACAGCCTTGATTTACGATTACGAAGGGGAAGGTTCCGTGGCCGGTACCCTGAGTTCCATCTTATCTAGTGAGAGCGACGATGATCAGGATTACGATTATTTGCAGGAGTGGGGACCGCGCTTTCGGCGCCTGGCTGACCTATATGGAAAAGAGTGACCGTGCCAAAACCTCTCCTACAGATTCTGACTTTTACTATAAAACTTCATCTAACTCTGGAATGTCGGCTGAGGTTCATTCATCAGGGAACAATAATTAACAGGCTTTGCTGAAGACTTTACCAAAGGAATGTCATGTGTATATATTTATGACGGGACAGTATTGACCTATTTTTGTATAGCCAAGATGTCCTTAGCATGATCAGGAAGAAATGCCTGGTAGAAAAGACTGCGGAAGTCTTGGGTCATAAAGCTTTGACTAATCTGTTTGTTTAAAAAATGTTTACAGTAGATAAAGAACAAAAGGTTTTTGTATAGGTAAAAAGGACTAGAAAATATAAGTGAGAATAGGGACCATCTTGTGACAACAAGACAATCAAAAACATGAAGTTATTTGATGGCTAAAATGTTCATGGTGGGAACATTACACTTTGGCCACATGTAGTTGGTTACTGTTCTAGTGCACCAAATAACTGCAAATGAAAAAAACAAGGAAATTCATAATTAGGATTTTGAACCATGTCTTGGGGTCTTAACTTGAATGGAAATTTATAAAAGAAGAGACATGAAGCTTTGGGGCAGATCCCTTCTTTTTTAAAATTTCCAGTTGGGATATGGCAGACCCAATTTGCTGTTGGGTTTGTTCTGGATCCTAGCCCGATTGACCCTTTCTTAAGGACACACACCTGGTGCCTTATGATTTGTGATGGATTTGTCAGGTGAAGTGAAGCTGGATGATAAGTGGAAATCTCCGGCTTCTAGCAGAAGATCCAGAGGTTACAGTTTGGATTTCTGATGGGCAAATGACAGAAAGAAAGAGTAAGAATATTGCAGAAGGGAAATAAAAAAAATGTTGGACAGAATAACTTCTGAAAGCATTGCGGTACCTGGTAATAGAAATAGGGGTGATGGATCAGGTGTGGCTGAGAAGAGGATTCAGTGACTGTCACGTGTACAGCATGATGCTTTGTGGATCAGCTCAGTGGGTCTCACATGATGCATTCCCTGATAGATCCAGGTTTTTTATTATAATAAAAATCATTTTGTGTCATGTTTTTTGTCTCAAGTCTTCTATTGTATTATCTTTATCAGTGGACTAATTACTCAGTCGTACGTTGCTATCCTCCTTGGATTTTGATCAAGTTCATTATTGCAGGTAGATATGAGGGTCAGTAAGAGGTTTGCCCTAGGGGGTGGCATGGTGGGTGTTCTTGTATCAGGGTCTTATAAAGGTGTCAGGATGGAAGAGGCTAAAGACAGCATACAATAGGATGACAGAATCATATAATGCGGGATCAGTGTTCTTCCCAGCCTCTTTTAGCTGGGCGCACCACCTAGAAACGTTTGGGTGGTTACTGAAGAGTTGAGTAACAATACAGGGCTGCCACCCACCTACAACTTCATAACACCCAGCTTAAAAAAAATTCTGGGTTGAACACTGAGGCTAAACGGCTTTGAAAATGATGTTGGGAAAGGAGGCCCATGCCAAAATGCTGACTCACAGAACCACAGCAAGTTTCCTTTTAAGAACGGGGATATTTATAACTGCATGCCAAACTTCCCTTCAGTCTTGCACAGTTGTACAGGCTCTTTTCCTATAATAACATTTCTTACCCAACCTCTGCCCACTGCAAGCTTACCCCAATGTGCATTAGAATCTGCAGCAGTAAGGCCTACATAAAAATTCCTGGCTGCTGGACAACCAAAATCAGAGCACTTGCAGCCGACTGAAGAGGATCGCTGTCCTCTCAAGAAGTCCGCTTTGGAGTCAGAGGCATAGATGGTGTCTTTCTCTGATGCAGCATTGACAGATGCACACAGGTAAATCTGTGCAATATTTGGCAAGGATTCTATGCATATAGCAGAAACTCAGGGTCAGGACTTCCTCAGTGAGAGGGATAAGTTGGGCTATAGGACCACACATTGAAGAATTCTGTTATAGACTGCGATCACACTAAAAAGACTGGACTATATGTCTAGGGTCTACCTACAAGAATATAAAAAGAATTCATAAATGGGAAAAATCCTTTAAATATAAAATTCACCCCAAGCTATTTACATGGCATGTGTGCTTTATGACCAAGGTTTACCTTCTGGAAAGAAAAGTTGTTTTGCATCCTGTCCATGTCATGGTAGTGTGACTTTCACGTCTCAGTGACTCAGCTGACAAATGTCTTGTGACTGTATTCTGAACAATGGTCAGGAGGGTCAATGAACCATTTTACAAAATAAATAGACAAAGAACAAGACAATGATAGACGCCAGAACAAGACAATGATTATGGCTTTGGGTCGGTTTTATTGAAATTGTTTTACATATAAAACCTTTGTTTTACAGTAAACGTGTTATAGAAGTCAACAAATTCCCAAAACATCAGATAAATAACAACTCATGATTAGCTGTCTGCAGGTCCCTTTGTGTGAATAAAACTTTGGACTTGTTAAGAACTATTAATTACTTGTTGTCATTTACTTGGAGAAATGGAGATATTACAAGGTGACTAAATCTATATTCTAGAGCAGTGTTTCTCAGCCTTTTTAACATAAGGGAAAACTGGAAAAAACTTTCACGTCTTAGGGACCCCCTCCTATAATTACTATATCCTCAGCTCACAGTATATTAGTGGTCAGTGGGAAGAATGCCTATTACATTACTGGCCAGTGGGAAGAATGTCACCCTTATAGATAGCCAAAGAGATCATTGGTGTCACTTAAACTGACCTGAGAAGCACAAACTGCTCATTGCTCAGGGAACCCCTATCAATCTCCGAAGGAACCCTGGAGATTGCTTAATAATAATAAGCAGAACTCATAATTATGAGTAAAAAGGAATGAAAAAGTTTCACAAATACTACACATTCCCCTATAAGTACATTTTGGTTTCTTATTTGTGTAACCGCACAGACTTTTAATATACATATTGGCAGTAATTAAATTGCACCTTTTTTGTCCCATAACCAGATTTTCATTCCATTCAAGTCAATGGAAATAGTTTGGAGGCCCGAGTATTTGTATGCAACCTAAAAGCAGGCCATGTGCAGGTCAGGCTCATCTCTGAAGAAGTTCAGAAGCGTCTCAAAATGATCTTAAAGCAACCCAATTAAAGAAGCCCATACTCAACTTGTAAGGTCTCACTACAAAGGCTTGTGTTAGTTACATGGATCTCGCTGCTATAATTCTGGATTCTGTTTCAGCCAACCTTTGTGCATTCCAGATCTGTCTAAAGTATTCTTCATATCATAACATAAATAGAAAATGCAATGGATTCTGGAATCTAAATGGCTGCAGTAGGTGTGCAGACTCAGCAGAGATTCCACATACAGACCCTTGGGGATATAAGAGACCATAAGGTCGTTAAACTCTCCGGCATCTACCAATCATTTAAATATCAAGTTTGGGTAAACTGATTCTTTAAAGAGACCCTGTCACCATTCATTTCAACAACAATCTTCCCATATATCTGTAAATTAACCCCATGCATTAGACATTGATAAGCTGTGAGACTGCTGCTGGGTATCTCCATCTTAGATGTCAGCAGCCCCAGCAGACTCAAAGCTAACAACAAAGCTGTATAGTATTTCTCTTTATTTTTTCCCAGCTGCTACATAAAAGGTTATGTAGGCAAGTGAAAGGAGGGGCAGAGGTGATGGACCAGTACAGACAGCTAGGAGACCCTCCCAGAAAGTGGAGAGGGCTATGCCCTGCAAGGAGGAACGAGACTGTGTTAGGGAATTAAGATAAATAAGATTCCTAGCAAGTTCAGAGGCACATTGCAAATGAAAGGTAAAGAATGAATTTAAATACTCAATATGATCTGTAGTTTACAAGAAGTATTTTAGGTTGGCGACGGCCTTTTGAAGGGAAGAGAATTATAGTTGGAGGGGATACACACAGCACATTTGGAGCCTATTGCCCATCTGATTGAGGTCCCTCTGTTCATATTGTCAGTCTCATTATTTGAACAAGCACGGTGTATAGAAGCACCGGGTGCAAGTAACCAAGCAGCGCTATCTGCTAATATCTTTCATTTGTTTCAGTTCTCCTTTAGTGTTCTGAAGTCACATTGTATGAAAAGCCTCCATTGGGATCCAAGGCATCTCTGACATCTGCAGGTCCATGCCAGAATTCTGCACAGAGGCTTCAGACGGTGCAGAGTTTCCAACGTCAAAACTAAATATGACGAATCCGCTAAACAATTCCTAACTGGGCTTTGCACTTTACAAGAATCTCCCTTCGGTCTATTTGAACTGTGGGCCAGGCTGTGTCCTGCTGCCATGAAACTGAGAGAAATGGAAGAATTTAGGAACGTATTTCCTGATTGCAGAACAGGAAATGAAGGATCAGAACAATACAAGTTTGATGACAGGAGCAGCAATAGATTCTGGGATTATGACAAACACGGTGTGATGCCTAATACAGGTTGCTTTATAGTTCACTTACATTGTGTGCGTGAAAAAAAAATTTAACATCATGGCACATTGTCACCTCCGGTCCATCAGTTGCCACCACAGCAGTAGATAAGTGGTGCACATTATTGCACGGTGCCCGCATCATGTCTGTATTTAAAGCATCACTCCGATTACTCATTAGTAAGTGTTTTGTTATCCTCTCCAGTTTTGGATCCGCTTCTGATGAGTTTTTTTGTAGAGCTGGCGAGGCGGGCATAACTCTCGGGATTGTAGTCCATACGGGGTTTGTCCGAGGAAAGTAGCGGCACAGCATCCTGTGTGGTGTGCAGGAGAAGAGGCGGGCGGCGCATGCTGTCTCCTTGTCTCAGGGTGTCCGGGAGGCTCTTTCTTTTGGTCTCGGGTAACAGGAGAAGGCTGAGGACAGACAGGATACAGAAGGATGACAGGACAACATGGAACAAGAAGAAGCCGGACTTCTGCTGGAGGTTGATGATGGGAAGGGCAGCTCGTCCCAACATGCTAATTCCCAGAATTACACCCAGGCCGGAGCCCCTATACAATGACAAAAGGCAACAGGAAAAGGTTAATCATTCCAACAACTATAAAATCAGTATTATCTCCTGCTTTGTAAAAGTCGTGTCTTATTATTATTTTATACATTAAGAAGAAAAACAGCTCCCTCAGTATAAACACACAGGTGATCTAGGAGGTGTATCATGCTGCTTGTGGGTAGGACTTTGGGTTTTACATATATATATATTTATTTATTTCACAGGAGTTCATTCTTGCTCACCGGATGACCGTTGGCAGCACCTCGCTAGCATAGAAGACGCTTAGCATAACCACAGCATGGGCACAGAGTGAGCCGAGGACAGAAATCGCTATGAAGACTGCAGAGAAGAGGTCTAAGGAGGAAAAATGGAAATCAGTTACCAATAAAGAATTTGTATGCAGAACACAAAAACTTAGGACAGGAGAGGTACATACACTGTGTGAGCGCCAGGAGCAGAAGAGAGCAAAAACCAGTCAGTATGGTGCAGAGCAGGAGAACGGCACGGCGTCCCCAGTGGTTTACGGTGATACAGAGGAATACACAGGCCAAAGCTTCACTGCCAACCTGCAGGAAATATGGCACTGAGCCACCAAGAGCTGTGAGATTCTGAGCAAAGCACGGCCTGATACCGCAGCCGATGAACCTGTGAATAGAATGAGGGTATAAAAGTTCTTATTTTAGCTTCAGGAAGTTGAAAAGTTTTCTGGTCTTTTACTATGTGTGTTGTATGGTTTAGCCTTTAACGCCTTCTTGCCCATTTGCAATCTGTACATGACCATTTAAAATGTAATGTAAAAATTCATTATGCACACAAAATAATCATACAGCCATGATCAAGTTAACCGATACACACAGACGCTCCTAGAGATGGGCCTCAATGACCTCAATGTTACATGTTTCAGTGTTCTGAACAATAAAATGTCTTATAAATAACCAGGACGAGTCAAATATTATCCAGGATCTGTTCTGTTTCACTCTGATGATTTTCCCCTTAATTTTTACAGACATTTTTGGAAAACCCTGGATAATTTTTATGCAGAAATAAAAGAGGAGGTGAAGCCATAAGAGATCCTGGTTTGATTATCTTGTACAAAAAGCAAATTCACAGATTGTGAATTCCCTGAGCCTAGGAACTCACCTGGCCCCGCTTGCGGGTGCACCGGCCAGAGCCGCAGACCCCAAAAATTTTCTTGCAGACCACCCGCTTTAGGCTATGTACACACGTCAAATGATTCTCGCCTGATAATTGGCTCAGGGCTGATATTATAAAAAGATCCTTTCCAATGACAAATATTGCACATGTCAATGCAGTTATCCGGTCATTAAAAAGATTGAATGAATCAGATTGAATGATCAGTGGTAGAAAACCTGATGTGTGTAGGGTCAGTATGATAGCAGTCTGCAAAAAACAGAAGTTACCATTAAGATAGATTAGGATGGGGGGGGGGGTGTTACTTACGTTGTAAAGCCAAGAATCAGAGCATTCCGCCAAATTAAACGAGTCTTGAAAACACTGCACATACTGTAATACCGCGGCCGAGGAAAACCCTCCCACAATGAGTCTATTTCTGTAGAAATACACAATGCATTAATGAGAAACTGAAAACAAAGAAGTTTTGTATGAGTGATATTTAGTTAGCTGTCTCTGTCAATAGATTTATTAAAGCTCTCCAAGAAGATAAACTATCATTGGATAATACAGCAAACCTGGTTTTACGGATTACCCAGGTTAACCTTTATAGTCTATCTTTTCCAGTCTTGGAAAGCTTTATTAAATCATTGTGTCTTCCAGGTGTCACCAGTGAAGGGATGACTGTGCTTCCTGTAAAGTGTTCTCCTATTAGGTAACATGGAAAGCGCAGCCTGTTCTAGCTTTAAGGGCCCATCCTCACAATAAGGCAATATACTGCAATGTCCATGTTGAGGATTAAACTAAAAGTCAGCACATCCCTGTGTGGGAAAAAAAGGTCCTCCTGCATATTTGTGAATCACACAACCTTACCATGTGCTGTAGCACAGCTGTGATATAGAGATGATTTGGGACACTGTTGAAAATAAATGCCTGATACGCGAACATATGTGAATGATTTTTACTGCATGGTGTAAATGAGACATGCGTCATTAAACAAACCTATCTATGGTCTGGATCTGCAACACTTCAGTTAGAGCTTCATAAGAAAGTCCTACCAGTAAGAATGCAAGAATTCGAGACGTGCAGCAGTAGCCTGGTGAAAAATGTGCCTCAGGTTTGAATGTTTTGCTCACTTATCTTCCCCTGAATACTTTTATTCCATAAGTTTTCTATAAAAACAAGTTCACAAATGTACTACTCATGTCTGTCCTCACAGGTTTCCTTTGCGATAAAACGGAGTACATGCAACCTAACACAGGAAGGAAACAAATCTAATAACATTCTAGACAAACATACAGTAAAAGCAGCAACTGCTGTCCCCTATTACAGCTTGAGAGGGCGCTATAACCTTGTGTTATCTATCACCCCTGAAGAAGATTGCTCTTACCTGTAAACAAGCTGTCCTGACCAGACAGATCCTCCCGCGTGTCCACTCCATTAGCTCTGGAGAACAGATAAAGCTCTGCTTTTAACTTATTCACCTGTTGTGTGGCCATGAGCCAGCGAGGGGATTCTGGGAAAAGCAATCTGAAGCTGTGAACAAACAGAAAAAGTTAACAAGTTGTACCAGGATTTTTTTGACTTCCTCTGGGCCAACTATGTCCATAGGGTTTTATATCTGGGATATGTTTATTTCCCTAGTGGTTGGACTTGATGGACTTATGTCTTTTTTCAACCTGACTTACTATATGACTATATGTAATGAGAGTGGAGTAGAGCAGAGACAACCATCCTGGGCCACTGTGTCATCATCCTCTCTGACATAGATAAAAGATTCTCCTGGATCAAGTGAATGCATGGCAGTACATTTTCACAAACCAGGATATGTTTGTTTTTTCTATAGCCCTGATGAAGGGAGAGATGTGTCCCGAAACATGTTGAATGTTCTCATATCACACCCTGCACCATGTGCTCCTTAATTGCATTTTTGGGTACATTTGTCTGGATTTTAGAAAAGAAAGCTTTTTAAAATAATTCTTTATTTACTTACCACCAGTAGCCCATTAATAAGGCTAACATGCCAGTTACCGCCCCCTGTAGGATCTTCCAGTCACTACACAGAAGTGCCAGGCCTGGAAGTAGTAGCTCTCCACCCAGCCAGAAAAAGCCAGCGATCATTGTTATCATTAGTCGGCGACCAGGCAGGCAAAGCTCCAATCCTGAGATAAGAAGAAAGCAGATGGCAGCGGGTTATACACGAGTATGAAAGTTGGCAATTAAATTCTTCTATTACACTGAACCAGCCAGGTTAGTGAGAAGGTAGGTGGCCATGGACAGCGTGTTACAGAAGGCACACTATGACAGCCATTGGCATTTCACATTGAGGTTCTTGGTAAGTATTAGGACTGACTGGCTATTGTTCCCTATGGCACAGAGGTAAATGTCACCTACCTGAATTTCCTTACAGCCAGGACCAGCTTGTAAGAAAGAAAAGAGAGAAGCATATGACAAAGATACTGGTGTAGCCATAGCCTGAAATGCTCTGATTTTGCAAAGCTCACCCCACTAAACTTTCTAATACCTTCCATTGGCTTCCCATCATTCTGTTTCATTATTCTTCCCATCCATTCACCCACTGAAGCAACGAATCAAAGTCCCATCTTCAAGTTTAGGACCCCCCCAAATGACAGTGCTGGGTGCTCCACTGGCCAATCACCAACACCCGTACTGCTCCTTATTGAAGTGATAGGTAAGTCACTTTGCTTCCCCAGGTGAATGGAGCAGCAGAGGAGCAAGAAGAATTATTGTGAACTTGTTGCTGCAGGGAGTTACCAAAGGTGTGCAAATTCCAGAAAGTCAATGAAGTATTCCCACCATACACTGTGGTAGCTTTATAGAGAAGGGAGCCAGTGTTGCATTATGGGATACATCGGAGGTGATCACCTGTTTCTTAGTGATATATATAAAGATACAGAATGTGCTATTTCCTATTCAACCAAAGTTATTTTGTGCACATTGACACAGGAACCCCAGCCAATCAAATGGAGTAGTCAAAACCAATGGTTTGCATTCCACCCATTTCTGTGGCTGCATGGGGGGGGGGGGGATAGTTCAAGCATACGCAGCTGTGGCTACAATGGAGCTCTATGGAATCCAACCGAAGTGAATATTCCTCTACCACCAAGAATTCACATCAAATCATCATATGATTATTTATGTTTAATGGCAGGCAGTCTAGTTAAAGAGAAGCCCCATATGCCATGCACAGTCACATGGCCACAATGTCATTTTATTTTAAATTAGATTTAATAGCATTTTAAGGTTCTCCTGGGAAAGATTTTGATTGGTCAGCAAAAATTTAGGATCACTGAGTTTTTATTATAAGCTAACCTGATATAAGGATTTGTCATGCTGGACATGTAAGCAGAACTGATTATATATTTCTCTTTTCCCTATCGTATACACCTGTTATGTATTTATTTAAAATTACAAAAATTACAAAAAGAATATAAAAATCACACACATGAAAATCATCTCTCAATGCGATTAGCCACATTGAGAAATTTTTTCATTTTTGATCTTTAAAGCTCCCTAGGAGTTAAATAGTAACTTTGTCAAGCATCCTGCCACTATATCCTATGCTCCGTCTCCCCGCCCCGCACTTCACATCTCCGTCACAAAGTTCTAGCGTACACGGCACCCACCCAAAGCAAACACCAAGAGTCAGCATGGGGAGGGGGAGTGAGTCCAGCTCACTACTTTCCTCTGGTACATTAAACAAATGATCACACTCACTGGCTATGTACAGCGACAGGAAGATCCCGGCCAGAGCAGCTCCAAAGCCAGCCTGGAGGGGGAGGAAGCTGAGGAATCCTGGGGAGAAACACAAAGCTACTCCAAGCGGCAGTGCTCCCACCAGGGCGCTGATGAATGCACTGCGCCGGCCAAACCTGCAAAAAAAATAAATAAAAACAGAAAAGCAAGTGAGAAATACAGCAAGAAAAATACAACATTTATATCAATCTGTCCTACAAATAATCCTTCTTAAGTTTTTTTTTCCTGGAATTCCCAATGATGAGTTTACATAAGTCGTGCAGTGACACCTACTGGTAAAAATTGGAATTGCCATGTGGCATTGAAATGCAATGATTTCTTAGGAGAACCATTGTATTTTTTATATCAGTCCTGTGCACCCCTCCACACCTATGTGAGCTTGTTAGACATCCTAATAAAACCTTTTCAGTAACTTCATGACAAAGCCAGCACCATAACAATTTAATGTAATGAGTGTGAAGGAATCAAATGTCCTGCACAGATCCAGCGACCTCAACCCTACTGATCGCCTTTGGGATGAGTTGAAATGCCAGCCAGGGTTTCTCACCCACCATCAGTACCTGGCCACACAAATGATGTTTTTGGATGAAGGGGTGCAGATTCCCAAAGACGTCCTCCAATTAAGAGAGATGAAGGAGGGAGGCCAATTCCGTATTAATGGCAATAGCTGTAAAATGAGAAGTCCAACAAGCTTATATAGGGGGAATGACCAGGAGGTGGGGTGGGGGCACACACATATGGGAATTCTATTAAAATTCAACCAGGCTGCCATCGTTGGACTTCTGAAAAATTCCTGCCACCTGACCAATCACCAGATAAGCCAGGCAACTTGGATCTTTAGGAAGTTATCAATGCCAACTATCAGATTGCCCTCAGGACAGGTTTCTTTGGCACCCGTTATCAGCAGGGCGTATGGTGCACATGGGCTAATGTATATCTATTCATGAGCATGGGCTGCCAATGTACCCCTGTAGCACGTTGGTCAGTGGCACTACATGGTAGTACAATACAATACATTGAGGTGCGCCAGGGTGCCATTCACAATCAATGGCATTGCAGCACACCAGCTCCTCCAATTGTTTGGTGTGAATGGGCCCCTACAAAGAATAAGATCCTATAAATGATCACAAATGGAGTAAAATAGTCCCACTTACCTGTCACAGATGCTGCCAAATATGATGTAACCTAACAGCCAGCCAATCAGGTAGAAGATCTGAGCCAGGGACACCTTCCATTCATTATCACACACCAGGTCCCACTGATAATAGAAAATCAAGACACCTTGTATGAACATAGCCACTCCCACTGCGCCTGTCACCCACAAAAAAATAACAATGACAAAGAGTCAACTTTTTTAGGTATGTTTATCCTTTCTTTATATCTAATATATGGTGAAAGGTTCCCAGAGCTAACAATGCTGGATCAATAAAAAAATATCAGAGAAAACAGTCTGATAAGTGACTGGGACAGGTCATCCAGTAAGTTTGTAAATTGAAGCTTAAGCTATTGAGGTCTGTAATATACATGATTTTTTTATTCCAAAAAAGGAGCGAAATGAAAAAAGGGTGCCACCTGGTGACCAAAAGGGTGAATGCTAAGTACTGATATGCAATATTTAATATGATTATTATTATTATTATTATTATTATTATTAATATTATTAATAAACAGGATTTATTTAGTGCAAATCTATTATGCAAAGGTGTCATGATCCAAGCTTTAGATGCCTAAAGTGCACCTGTCAGAGTACAGTGCAGGCTGCCACTACCACTGGGGGTGCCCTACCTGGAGCACTGAAATAATATCTGCTTTCTAAAAATACATTTGAAATACAAAAAACTTCGATTTGCAGCACGATCAGTATTTTCAAAAATGGAAATCATTCTCAGCTGAGTTCAATGAGGATAGAAAATTACAGTCACATGTGGATGAATCTAAAAATAACGTGACATTGGATGACATGGGGCAGGGATGATGAGCACCCCCCCTACACCTTACACGCCTATCTAATCCCACATTGTCCTCGTATACAGGGCTGCGGCATGCTGTGTCCCGTGCTGCTATCTTGGTCCGGCTGTCACTTACCCCTGCTCATGCTGTGTGCACATGTGTGACATCCCCTGGCTCAGGGTGGATTATCCTGAAGCCCCCTTGGAGTTCAGTGACACACAACCCCGGGGGCTGCAGGACAATGTACCGCACATGCACAGCGGGTTCCATCTGTGGGCTACGTCATCTTTGCAGGAGGCATGCAGAGGTGCAGGGAGTCACTTTAAAATTGCATTCAGATGTCAAATTTCTGATCTCTATGATCACTTCCAGTGACAGTAAAATGAATGAGCGCCGTACACACAATGCTGTTTAGTTCTATGGGGGGAGGGGGCAGAGCAGGGAGCAGGAGGCTCCCCGCTGCGTCCTCCTCTATAGGAAATGACATTGATCCACCTGTTTAGTGACGTCAGGGGTACCATTGTACGCATGTTAGATTTCCTTGGGTGACAAGAATCTAATAAACGTATGCAGCTTAACACTAACAACTTGTTTTGTGTCTTCACAAGTTTGGCAGATCCGGTCCCCCGTGTTTTCATGTCATGTTTGGCTGTAGCTGGGAATGCCTGAGGCTAGTAAGGTGAGTACAGACATCTGCCACGTGTTAGTGATCCGCCTGATCAAATCTGGCTAAATGTCAAAAACAATTGTCAGGATCACAAAGACTTTACTTGCTGCATGCTTGTTTGTGGTTGGTGATATTCAAGCCAGAGGATGACAGTCAGGGAATATATAAAGAGGAAAACTGCAATGCCAGGCTCAGTATTTGTACAAGGTTTCCATTAAATTGGCCAAATGTTAGATCTGAGCACACAGGCCGGACAGACAGATGCCACAATGTCACAGCTCACCATTCATGTTACAATCTGATCTTTACAGATTAGAATGATATATATAGAATTATAGATTGGCCATAACGATGAGGATTCACCCGCTCTGCCCGATCAATCTGTATATACTCGGGGGGCCGGGCACTACATACGTGTTGATTGTACAATCAGATTGTGTTGTACGGTGTGACGCTAGCCATAGACTCAGCAATCTTATCGATGGGTTGTTCTGGGCCAGACGCTGATTGTATGTCAGATGGCATTGGGTGCCCAGCGCTTGGCATCCAGTACACCATACAAATTTTTTACAGTTTTTGTGCTTTGTATTTCTAATTTTCGCCATTTTTGCCCCCCCCCCCATGGCCAGCTGTGCCCTGTATGGGGGTCTCCTCCCACAATAACCCCACTGACCCCCCAGGTATTTGCCCCCCCCCTATTGCCAGCTGTGCCCTGTATGGGGTCTCCTCTCACAATAACCCCACTGACCCCCCAGGTGCAGGGAGACCCCCAAAACATCTCCATGGCAACCCCCGGGCCTGGTCGGTCTCTCACCTGGGTGATGATGGTTTCCTGCAGCCAGCAGCTCCGGTTCTCCCCGGTAAGGTTCCCACATAATCCCCCCGGCTCTCCCCGGCACCCCGGGCCCCCTCCGGGAAGGTTGTGAGCAGAGAAGGCCACGGCCAGGAGGACATTGGGGAGCCAGGAGGCCGCACATACCAGCCGGGTGTACCGCCCGAAGGCGCCCGCCAAGGGCCACACTCTGCCCTCAAAGTCCATGTGTGAGTCCGGAGAAGACTGAGGAGAAAGCCGGGGAGGAGGGAAGAGAGACCGGGGGAGGATGGAGGGAGGACCGGGGAGGAGAGAGGGCAGAGCCCGGGGCATGGCGGCTCTACAACCTGCAATCAGCACTTCAGTCAGACATAGGGGGTAATAAATTCCAGTAATACCCCAGGACTACAACTCCCAGCATGTCACTGTATGTCTGAAGGACTACAACTCCCAGCACATTCCTGTCACTGTATGTCTGAAGGACTACAACTCCCATCACATTCATGTCACTGTATGTCTGAAGGACTACAACTCCCAGCATGTCACTGTATATCTGAAGGACTACAACTCCCATCACATCCCTGTCACTGTATGTCTGAAGGACCACAACTCCCAGCATGTCACTGTATTGTATAAGTAATTATCCTAGCATGGCACACTGGTGTCCATAGTATTGCTGTATAAGTAATTATCCTAGCATGGCACACTGGTAACCATAATATACCAGCAGAGGTAACTCTCCCAGCACAGCACACGGGTGACCATTTAATCCCATAAAAGTAATTGTCCATACAGGTCATTATATCGTAGGCACCATAATTCCCTGGTAATCATATCGGCATTTCCCACTGGGATATATCCTGTGTCTGCACAACTGCCAGTCTCAGTCTATCTGTGCTGTACCCCTCTTATAAAGAGGGCATCTCTAACCAATATTTGACACACCAGACATTTTATTTGTAGGTATTTTGTTTGGTTTAGTCATTTACCAAAATCTAGTGGAGAGATTACTTTTCCCAGATTCCATGAATAACTAGAAGCAGATTTGGAACATATGCAAGAACCTTTTATTATGGAGCCGTATGCAGCCGTATGAGGGCCCCCAGACAGTCTTCAGCCAGCAGGGGCCCTTGCAGCAACTTGCACAATGCTCGCCTGCAAGTCTGCCCTTAGCTGACAGCATGCACACTCAGTGTAAAGCCTGCACCACAAGCTGTCAACATGCAGATCTGCAAATAGGAGCAAGGAAGGGTACAAAAAGAGAAAAAAGAGAGTGGTAGGGAGAGAGAGAATAATGGCAAAAAGAAGAAGGGGAGATAAGGATAGAGATTGGGGTAGGGATGTGTTGGGGGGGCTGGCCAGTCAATTTTGCACAGGGCCCTGATGATACCATTCATTGCATTGGAACAAGCCCATTTATTAACACATCAAATAAAGTGCAGGCACTGTTTTGTAACCATGAATGGTGTGTAACTGTTCATTGTGTTAAGTTGTATAAAGCACATAAGTGTGATGATAATAATACAATACCTGACATAAAGGAACCAGTATTTATCTTCCAAAATTGTTAGAATACAAAGCATTGCCATACAGGCCATTGAGTAAAGGTGTGAAGGGAGTGGAACCTCTGCTGCATATTTCCTGTCCATGTTCGTGCTGAGACATTATCTGGAAGATTTGTGCTGCCTGGGTCCTTGTTGGGGGGATTCCATCTCCATTCCTGTCCCAGAAAAAGTGGTCACCAGAGCAGGAAATGATGGCTACTGGCAGCAGCACATAAAAGTGAACCTGTAGCCCTGTGTTCTAAAATCTGCCGCCTTTTAAAAAGTATTATCTGGTCATCCCACTGTGAAGGTCTTTTTACAGACACCCTCTGTCATAGGGTGACAACACAGTTTCCCAATGATGCTCCTGTGTTGTCACCTTGTCACAGGGGCTTCCATTGGAGACTACCAGTGGCTGTGGTAATGCACAATACATATGCATAGCCCACTGTTGTCACCCATCTCTGAAAAAGCAATCATCATTAAGGTGCAAGTGGTTGCCTGTTGGTGACAGGAGATCAGTGCAAAGATTTAACAAAGGAAAAAAAGACAACGTAAAAAAGACAAAAACAAGTAAATTAAAAAGGAATCCATTGTTTCATGATGCACAGTGCTTAGCAAAGTAAATGTCTTATAGGGTTTGATTTCTGTAACAATAAACCAGATTTATATACACCTAAGAGGTATCTTATGTAACAACACTGTGCACACTTAAACCAGTTCTGCACTCCGAGATATTGAGGCCAAGGAGTGGTTCTGATTGCTGCTTGCATAATATTTGGTAGCTGGTGCCTAAGCCAAAAACATTTTCTTTTTCACTCTGATAGAAGGTAAATGGTACAAATGTTATGGTGTAGGTTTGTACACGTCGCACTTTACAGCCATCTGCAGAATAATGCCCATAGCATACATATTATACATTGCTGTAATATATACAATACACAAAATGTTTTAGGCCGGTGTGAAATATGCTGTAAAGTAAAAATGCTTTCACTAATGGAATAGTTTATGTAAAATGTATAATGTAAACATTTCTTATGAACTAACAATGCAAAGTGAAGAAATCTAAATCAAATCAATAATTGGTGGGATCACTCTTTGCTTTCAAAACAACATCAATACTTCTAGGTACACTTTGCACACAGTTCAGCAGGTAGGTTGTTCCAAACATCTTGACCAAATTGTAAACTAAGTTTGCAGAAATGCAACAGGAACCTCAACCATGCTTCACTCTTGCCCACAGACACCCATTATCGTACAGCTCTCCAGCCTTTTGTTGAATAAACTGCCTTCTGCTACATCCAAACATTTCAAATCTTGGCTCATCAGTCCACAGCACCAGTTGGCATTTTTCTGCACCCATTTCTCATGTTTTCGCATTCAGTCTCTTTCTCATTTCCACATCGGAGGTACAGTATTTTGGCTGCACTTCTTCCATGAAGACCTTTTCTAGACAGACTTCTCTAAACAATTGATGGGTGTACCTGGGTCCTACAGGTCTCTGTCAGTTATGAGCTGATGGCTCTGCTGAGCATCTTTCCATTTTGAAGGGAAGTAAGCACAATGTGTCTTTTATCTGTCACACAAAGGCTATGTATACACGTCAGATGATTCTCATCCGAATATCGCTTCGGGGCTGGTATAGTTTGAAAATCTGACGTGTGTACAGCGCTCGACCCACTGCATTTATAGATCTGTCCTGGCGGATCCACCAATGATGAACAATCGTAATGGAAGTAAATAGGAAAGAGTGCAGCGGGGTGCCGCTCATTCTCCCCCCTCCCCTTTCCATAGAGCAGAATGGCACTGTATATACGGCGCTCGTTCATGCATCTTTCAGTCTTCTGTCGTTGGAAATGATTGTGAAAGATCCTTTCCAACAACAAAAATCTAACGCGTATACGCAGCCTGTTTCCTTGGCCAACCACTGCATCTATGGTCCTCAACATTGCCCTTTTCTTGTTGCTTCTTCAAAATAACTTGAACAGCACATGTTGTAACCCCAGTCTGCTTGGAAATCTTTGCCTCAGGGAGACCTTGTGATGTGGTATAACTACCTTGTGTCTCGTTGTTTTGTTCAGTCTTGTCATGGAGTATGACCTTTGACATGGAACTGTCCTCCACAACCTCGCCTTGGTAGCATGGCTGTCCCTCACATAGTTTTTACTTCCTGCAGTTGTTTTTATTTCAGTAAAAGACAATCGTTACAACAAAATGATCATACATGGATTATAATCTTACAAAAGTTCCTGACTATGTGCACCTACCTAAAATAATTCATACTGGTTTGAAGGTAAAGGATATTTACACCAAATATTGATTTGATTGAAGGTACAAACAAAATACCCGAAACACATTATATATATATATATATATATATATATATATATAACACAATATATGAAAACCCTTTTACATGAATATGTTGCTATACTGCAAAGCATGTGGTACTGCAAAATGTGTTTTTAAAGGCAAAGTGCAAAGTCATTGTCATAAAACATAATGCACCCCAAATGTGTGAATGTGCTGTTTTAGTAGAAGTAAGCCCATTGGTGGGGGTGAGCTTTTGCTATAATCAGTAAGTATTTTTACCTACCTGCTTCAGGGAAGGCAGGTCCTGGATCCTGTCACCATTTCTTCCACCTCCCCCTGCTATCCGTGCTATCCTTCCAGGTCTCACAGTGATCCTTTTGGGCTATTGGGTGACTTTTGATGGTGTTATGGAGTTGTTCTGCACACTGTTTGGTGCATACACCGTACAATGTGCTCAGGAAACAAAACAAGACTTCCAATAACCTCTATTTCTGGCGACTCTCTTTTTGTTAAACTGTGTTTAATTCTTCTTTAATGTTTTGTGTTTCTCCACATGCTATGTATGTCAGTATCTGACTTTTTCTCTGCACACCCCTCTATACACCCTAGGGAGAGTAAGGGGTAAGTAGCCAATCAGGTGAGCTGCATTGACGCATGTTGACAAGAAACAGGCCTATAGGAGGAACCTTATCATTCTGCTGCTGCTCTTCAATTGTCAGAAAGCTGGGGTGGAAGTGGGACACCAACTGTAGTAGTCGTTTATAATGTCACAGGTTGATATTTCTAATACATTCTACTATACTACAGAAATCTGTTATGGCATTCTTAATGATGATTATTACAGGTAGTCCCCGGGTTACATACGAGATAAGGACTGTAGGGTTGTTCTTAAGTTGAATTTGTATGTAAGTCGCAACAGGTACAATATTTTAATAAATGCAATTAGGACAGATGTTTGCCTCAATATATTATTAGGCAGCGTGTTGTCAGTTACTGTATAAAATCCTCACTGTAAGGGAATCACAAACAATGCAAAAAAAAAAAAAAAAACTTTATGGAGCCTAGACATTCATTAACTTCTGGAACAAGCTGTGCTTTGATATGAAAAAAGAAACAACTGCAGAGTTTGTCTTGGTCATTAAAGAGTTACAAGAGGCTGCAGAGAGCTCAGTCCTTAGGATCACCCACAACCTCAGCTGTGTTTAGCAAAAGATTTCTTCTGCAAGTCATGTGGACTGCCCCCTTCACCCCTCAAGCCTCAGTCCTGCACACAAAGGAGCAGGGAAGCCTTGTTCGTATCTAGGAGTCGTCCATATGTCGGATGTCCGTAACCCGGGGACTACCTGTATATCAAATGAACATTCTTTGATCATCAGAACCCCCCTTCCTCTTCCTGGCCATCAGTAATTTTAGTTGGAGGAGCTCTCACCTCTAGCAATGGCCTTTGTTATTCTACCCACCCTGTAAATCCAGGTAAATAGATTCCTGTGAAAACAAAGCTGATGCAGCATTTTCTTGTTTACTGATCTTATCCTCCTGCACATAGGTACAGGTATGTCATTGCAGCCTATCCTGTTACCAAGATCAGGCTGTGTCTTTTTGAGAATCCTGAAGAATTGGATAACTGGACTATTGGCCCCCAACTGCACAAATCCCCCCCCCCATCAGTAACCAATCAGAGGCTTTGGATATAAATGTATTTTGTCTATAAGATTCAAAGGTTCGCATTGTTCTGATCTGTAACATTGCCATACAACATTATAGGAACATTATTATTATTATTAGGATTTTTATAATGCCAACATATTACGCAGCGCTGTATTTTAAAGTGGGGTTGCAAATGACAGACAGTGACACAGGAGGAGTTGAGGACCCTACCCCGAAGAGCTTACAATCTAGAAGGTGGGGGAAGATCACGATAACATGTGAAGGAAAGTTCTGGATATTAATTTATCTGTTGTGTAAGACCAGAAGTTGACGCAATCAGATATTGTTACCTCTGACATTTATCAAGAAGCTGGATTGTACAAGGAGACTTTCTGAAAAGCACTTACAAAACTCCTCAGCTATACAAATATTAACATTTAGCCTTTGCTGGTTTCAAATTTCAGTATTTGTTCTTCCTATTTACTGACTTAAAGTAATTATTAGGAAATGAAATGCCTTGAGAAGCAACCTTCGTGTGCTGGTGGGAATGCTGCCTGCAATGTACTGCGTGGCCTATATATGTGGGTACAGCTGGCATATGGAGATACTACCATTGCAAATGTTTGACTGATATTGCTGTCTCTGATGTACTCGACATCAAAAAACAAAATCATTTTCCCCTGACTTGTACTTCAGATTGGAATGACATACCTTAACTCAATGGTAGTCACTTTGGCTGCTACTATGAGCAAATCAGTGAAGTTTGATGAAGTTTATTAGATCAGTAAATATAATATTTTTAAATGCAAGCAGAGTCACCACCTAAACCATACCTGGTATAAGCCTCTTATGGTCAATTTACAGCAGAGCTGGAGTGTGAGAAAGAAAAAACTTTACAAGGAGTTCCTGTGCTGACAAGGATTAGGCTGTTTTAGACCTCCACACAGCTTCTTGTGTTGCTAGAAACAGACGCCATGGGGGTGGTATGTGGGCCTGATGCCCTGTGGTGCTCACAGCTGGCACTATGCAGCTCCATTGACATTTACTACAAGGCACAACCAATTGGCAGGATCATCATTGCTGTCCTGTTCACTTCACACCGAGCACATGTGATAGAGGTGAAAGTCTGGAGATGACATGGTGAACATCATGCTACCTTCAACATCATCCAGCATGATTGGTTTGGCAGTGGGTCGGTGATTATTTAAAGCAGTTTTTCTCAGCCAGGATTCTTCCAGAGAGCTTCCTTGAGCGATTAGCAATATATGCCTCTCAGGTCAGTTTAACTCACACCAATGATCTATTTGGCTATCTGTAAGGGTGACATTCTTCCTACTGACCACCACACTAATGTATTGTCAGCTGTGCATATAGTATTTATGGCCTATTTCAATAGGCAGATGTTCCTGACCTGAATAATATTTCAAGGGTTCCCCCATGAAAATAAGGTCAAGAAATACTGGTCTAGGGGTGAGGAATATCCTTGGAATTCTGCACAGACCTCCACATGCTAGTTAGATCTTATGTTGATGCATTGGGGCCTCCGTACAACCTGGGCAGATCAGTGCCCAGCCACATGTGCCCATGTGTGTAGGCTGTTCCTGGATGATGAAGGCATTGGTTGTCCTAATGTTTACCAGGCCTGAGATTCCTTGACACAGACCTCCACGTGCTAGTTAGTTCTGCACAGGGGCTCACTGTTGGCTAGGTCCGCCACTGCTGTGACATTAGATATTACGTATTGGTGCATCAGACTCTGCCAAGAAGTGCCACAGACTGTCCAGGGGCTGACTGATGCCCTGAGCCTGGTACAAAAGGAAATCCTACAGGACACCATCTGCATTCTCATCAGAAGCATGACCAGATGTTGTAGGAAGGCCGTACATAGCTCTGAGCCACAATATTCCTCAGGTGACATTTTTGCAAGTTTGATCATTCTGTAATTCAGTTTTTACTTTTATTTTCATTCTAATTTTGAATCCAACTATCGGCGAGTTAATGATTTTGTTTTCCATTGACCCTTCCTATGTCATTTTGTTTTCAGTGAATTATTGATAAGATTTTCAACTTCAGTCAGTATGATCTGACGTGATTTCAGTATTCCCTTAAGGTGAAATTAAAGTCCCACAAATTGGTGACCAGACCAGAATTTATTGCAGAAAGGGACAGACAGCCAAGATGATAAAGATCAGGATAGGAAGGATGGAAAGAAAGGAGAAGATGGTGGCATTCACGACAGAGCAGGGACAGGCGAGTATTACCTGGATTTAGTTCCTCTTTAATTTTCTGAGCAGTGTGTATGTATATATCACATTTACTGCATAACCAGTTCATTGTGCAGTACATACTATGGAATGTATTTCAGCTTCACAGGAGCTAATACAAACACTTGCAGCTACTCACTAATGCTGCCCTTTATGACAAGAGAAGACTTGTAGAACAAGAATTTCATCTTAAAAAGCTGCTTTCTCAAGCCCCGACTTCACAATGGGGGACCCTCAGGGGAACGGAACCTGGGGAGGTAAGTGTGGAATATGGAGTTAGGCTTTACGAGAGCCTGTTACCATTCATATTAACAAATCCCTTTAAATTAAATGTGCATTTCACATGTTTCATGATATTTACTGATAAAAACATCCTATGTCTAGATATTCAAAAGTCTGCACAGACTTCCTAAATGTGGTGCTGGCATCCCTTGTACAGTGAAAGCTTTCTCTCCCCATAGTGCTTCTTCCTCCAAGCTAGGTTACATGGGGGATTAAGGGAGGTGAGGCAGAGCTAGAACACTCAATGTACATTTTTTGATATATATATATATATATATATATATATATATTTATAGCAAATAAGTATGCAGGATGACAGTCAAAAATTCCGCCATTGATAATCCGGTTCCTTCAAATTTCCGGCATGGATTTCGGAGCGCATTTTCAAATTTACACTTTTTCTGGAGGTACCGTTTTCTTGAATGTGCTTTCCTGCTCATTCCTTCTCATTTATTTGCTGCTGTATAGCCCCATTATGGATTCAGCATCCATTTAAAGGACTGTACAGGTAGTCATTTTCTGTTAAATATATATGCAATATATAACCATAAAAAATCCAGAATTTTCAAAAATCCGGCACTCTCCAGGTCCGGAGGTTGCCAGATTTTTTAATGTCAACCAGTATTATAAGTCCGCTACACTAAAGGAATATAAGCTGTTCACAAAGCTAAGTGATATATTCCCCTGCAAGGGATGTTTTACTTAGCACAGTAAATAAGATGGAGCTCTGCTGACTTCAAATAATCACGTGCAAGGAAAATTCTTAAAATTATTTTTGCAGGGTGCAGAGGCAGAGTAGTTTAAAGTAATAATTTTACCGGTTATAGGCAGAATTCTAAGCACAGATCTACACTCACATTTCATATGACTGACTGTTCAAATTGTGCAGCCAAGGCTTGAAATCATTTAATGCAGCACCAACCAAGATCCTTCTCACCATCTGGAAACTGGAACAAAAAACTAAACATTGGTGAATTGATTGATTGCTGTGTGTACCGTGTGATCAGCTTGTAAACATGTACCATTTCCTAATATCAGGATTTCATACAGTCCCTATATTATTAGGTCAGTAATGTCCACACCATGTGCTTGTTCCCTTACAGAAGGTTAGCAGGAACATTACAAATACCAACACCAAGTGATAGCAAAGGACAATATCAGTGCTGCACGGCTGGAACACCAATCACAGGACAGAAAACAATGTGATTTGTGTGTGAGCGATTTCAGTTATGCGGAGGGAATAATTATCTCAGATCATGGATTTATTTCTGCATTAGATCATATGGCAGCCAGCCTACATATTTCTGACCACAGAGGTTTTCCTAAAAGGTTGGCACAGCCTCAACAATTCCTGGCCCCACCTGTTTCTGTAACTATATAGAAAATCAAAGCCAAGATCCAAATGGATATCGGAAATGGGAAAGGAGAAATTAAAGCAGAAATCAAGTTAAAACTTTTTAAAGTTTTGCAATGAACGTATTTGGCTGCATTTCAGGACCCCAGAGACGGAACAGATGTAGCCCATAACACACTGGAGAAGCCACCAGCTGCGGTTTGACTGAAGGGCTTCTGGTCCCTTACACAATGGAGATGGTAGAAGGTTCCCCAAACCCATTCATGTCGTCAGCCCAAACTATAACTCTTGTGAAGAAGGCACAGAGCAGGAAGCCACAGTTTGTGTGGAGTGTGGGAAGTCAGCTGATCTTTGACCTTGACATAGGACCCCCTCCCCAACAGGCTTGTCAGGTTTTACCAACTTTCTCAGTCAGAATGGAGCAACTGGTGGCACTGCCTCTCTTGCTGCAGTGCCTGAACCCTAAACATTTTAGATTTGATTGACACTATTTAGAATTATATGCAACTACTGAAAAATAAGGAAACAGATGTGCAACATACAATAGTTGATATTTGTCAGTTATGGCAGTGGGTTACTTTACATCATTATTACGCCCTGAAATGTTGTTTCAGCTGCTTTGACCTGAGTGTTAGTGAGGCCTTCTCTGTGTGGGCTTTCAGTATAAGGTCACTTACCAGTCTTTCTGAGAATTATTTTGATATTAGTTAACTTTTTTTAAACCAGCAGTGACACCCACTGGTAAAATCTGGTATTGCAATACTAAAATCAAGCAAAAACCACAGTAGATTGCAAACCAGACCAGTGAACCAGTGGAACGTAGCCAGGTAGGTGAGGATGGCCAGGGAGGCACATAGTAATATGAGGTGATAATATAGGGATATATGTTACCAGGGGGCCACAAATATACACGTCCATGGAGGGGGGATGGGGTTGGTTGAATAAAGAGGAATGCTAGTAGGAGCATATATATGAAGAATTGCGGTGACTGGGCCAATTAGGGATGTATGGGATCAGGGTGAGGTGGGAATAGATGTGGAATGCATATAGTTGGGGGCATGCCATATCCATAGCAAGGGGGGATTTCTGAGTGGGAAGGAGGATGAGGAAGACATGGCAACATTCAACTCAAAACGATGCCTGGTGAAGGTTTTTAATGTTTTGTTTATATTTTCCTAAATCCGCACACACCTCTGAGAAAGTTAGTTCTGGAAGCAAAAGGTCAAAACGGGTAATTTTTATTACTATTAAGCCATTCCCAACAAAGCCACTTTTAAGCCTTCTGCAGCTATGCCCAAATGTCTGGTTGAGATTAGACAGACATCTGAGACCGCACACCTAGCATTTGCCTAGGGATGAAATGTTTCATCCATTATAAACCAGTCATTATCTCTGGTTGGAGGAAATAGCCACACAGATTTGCTGCCTGACAAACTTCAATCTGGGCTCTCAAATGCACATGGTTGCCTGAAAATTTTAACATAAAAGTAGTTGCTGGAGCTTCCAGAACTTAGGCTGGAGGTATGGAACAAGGCTTGATTGTCAGATGACCTCCATCTATACCTGCTGGTGGATTAGATGGATTAGTTGTGGCAAACTGCCTAGTGTTTACTATGAAGAATATTTTTACTATTTTCAGAATTTGCCCTCAAGATAATATTGCTGCTGCTTCTTCATCAATCCCATCAACTCCCCTACTCCAGGAAAAATGTAACAAACCAGAGTACTCCGATATAAAGAGGACTCTTCCAAAGCCTTCCGCATATGCCTTGGGTTTACCTAGCGGATTATTTTGAGCTCTCCTTTGACGTACACCGCATGCACAGCTCAATTTTAGTTAATGCCAAGAAAAATGAACTTTCAAGGGAGCCCAAGTGTGCCACCACTCATTGGCCCAACTAAAGTCCCAAACCTAGAAGTCGGTAGTAAAGAATGCCAGTGAGAGAATTAGCAGATCTCACATTCTTGGAGGTTAGGTACAGTTATGCTTTAAAATCTTTGCTTAACCAGGTTGAGGCCTAACTATAAAATAGTGCAACCAGATGCGTAACTTACATTGATCAATAAAAGCAAAGAGGACCAATCCATTTATGATCAGGTAAACCAGTGACTAGTGAAGTTGTCTTTAGTAATTGCATTTTTGTTCTTTTACAGTGACATTATTACACAGCATTGGAAAACCAGCTTAAGGTATACACTGACAGTTTTTACGAATTATGCCCCCATTAACACCGCTGCAATCGAGTGGCGTTTGGCTCATTCAACAGCAGCCTGTGACCCTCCCTTGGGTTTCTCCAACGACAAAAGACTAAGATGCAAGAATGAGAGCTGTACATACGTGTCGTTCATGGATTTACCATGACAGATCCAGGACCGACGTCCGCTGTACACACGTCATTCTCGTCCGATACCAGCCCTGAAGCGATGATCAGACAAGAATCATATGACGTGTGTATGTAGCCTTAGTTTGGGAGCTTCAGTGGAACATTGTAGATGGTGGGATTCCTGCTCATCCGTGTGGAGAAATAAAAACTCTCACAATTGTATTTTTTTTTTTTTTTTTAATTTATTTACGAACATTATCTCTGAGGGACAACATCATTTCTGGCCTTCTCTCTGTACATGCAGTTGTAGAAAATAACATTTGTGTCGTAATTCTGCAGGAAGTTGTATACAGCTGAATGATTGAACCGCAAAAAAGGGGGCAGCGCAGTGCACAGGCAGCACCAGCACTGCCAAACAATATGTACACAACCAAGTGGAAAATAAAAAGAATAAAAAAAATTACATTGTTACATTTAAGAACGCAATCTGGCTGCTGTATCCATCCACACACTGTACGCAAGTGAACTGTTACAAAGGGTGTGGAGCGACCTGCTAGATCGATATTTACACATATGTACAATGTCTCATAGAACCAATACAGGAGGGAAATATACAATCTGCTGAGACATCAATCAACATACCACAGGTGAGATAAAAAGGAGACACAGGTGTGATAAAATAAATAAAAAAGTTTGTTTAAACTTTGATTGTGGAACGACTCATGCCTTGGTACTGTCATACTAGCTTAAAACGTATTAAAAAAAGGTTATGAATAATTTGAACCCCTATAGGGACTCCCATGAAACCTCACATTAAAGTGGACATGTTAAACAGCATTGTCTGTCACAGATTTTATGAGCAGTATTGGGAGGAAATCCACAACCTTACAGAAACACCAGCAGTGTCTCCGATACCCATCGCAGCCCCATTTCATCTTTTACTCCATGAGTGAAAGCAGAGCATAAAGATCAGAACACAGCCGTCGTGAATGTCTGCTCAGAGGAAGGGAGGGTGGTCCAACATATCTGATCGCTTGGATTGAATGGGCCTGTGACTGGCATTACAGCTCTCATTGTCCTGCCATAGAATTAATTTTAGACATAAGAAACATTCATTCCCTGGAAAGCTCTTGGATGTTGTCATTAGCTTCTCGGGAGTTGAGGGCACTTTCATATTTGGCTCACAAAAGGGGCAGGAATAGGCCTTCAAATTAAAAAGAGAATTTCTATACTCAAACACCAGATTTGGAAGATTTCTACCCCCTCTTTTGTCACCCCAGGATTACATATGCTCCTCAAATCACTATGACATGGGACAGTCACAGGAAGAAATTTACACCTGAAAGAGCCAAGTGTGAGAGCGCCATCCTAGTGATCAGTGTAAATACTCGATTTTAGTGCCAGGTTCTTAGAGGCCAACAAACAAGATGTCCACGTACAGGCTGATGAATGAGAAAGCACACTGGGCTAAGACATGACCCTGCAGCCAGCCATTGATCTGCATTAAAAGGATATAAAACACCTGAAAACCACTCACATGCTGTTTGTCAGTATTTTAAAAGTGAATTTAGGATCAAAACATATTGTGAACTTCTCTTCTTGCATCAGCCACCACAGACTACTCAAAATTGATGGTGAGAACAGATACAATATGCAGTTAACCGGGAAGTAAAGGATAAGCAGCGCTGACCCACACAAGTCGCATCCTGAACATTCTGATACCGGCTCAGAAGCCAGGAAACACTTGTGTGCCTAATGTGTATAGAAACCGAATTCATGGGCCATACCATGTACAATAGCTGGCACCTATAGCTGTTACAGGAGAGGAAGGGCATGCCTTGATCACCATCTGGCTAATTTTCCCATGGCGTGGAATGTAACAAGAAACCTCACAGCAAAGACAGCAAAAACATGCAAGAGCAAAAATGTAGAAACCAGAAAAATGCACATCTGTATGATGGTAAATTGTACAGAGCACAAAACGAGAGCAAACCCTTAACCAATGACTGGACAAATTAGATCGGTAAAAAGTGCACATCACCAATAAAATCGAACAAAAAGCAAACATTGTCCAGCATCTTGCTGAATCAAGCACACTATACATTTCAATAGACTGACACGATACAAAACGATAATAGATAAAACAATTGAACTGAAGTGGACAGGTAATGGTGTCAATCCATGTAAATGGCCCTTTCGATCTAAGAAAAAAGGAAAGACAGGTACTGACTTTCTGGAAACTCAAATACTGGCCCAAATTCAAGCTGTCTAAACTGGAGGGTTCAAGTTACAATAACTTGTTAAACCACAATAACCGGTTAAACCACACACACACACACACACACACACATCTCGGTGTCAGAGATACAGACCTATCAATGTGTGTAAATCACCCCTCCATACTGAGAATCTCTATGCGACTTTCCTCTAAACCCCTCACTGCAGGATGCAGGAACCTAAGCAGGACCTGGACAGTTTACAGAATCCAGGCTAAACATTTGGATGGTTACTTGAATCTCATCCACTCCAGTTTTAACAGATCATAAATTTATTCCTCAACTCTGCAGGAGAGAATCGGAATTGAGCTTGAATGAAAGTATTACAGCTGGATGACATGAGAAGCATTCAGCCCTGGAGGGTTTACAAAGCAAAGCTGTTATAAAACCGGGCAGGTACAAGAAGTTTCCATAGATGAGCCAGTTCACATAAGCTCATGCCCATAGTGTGTGGACATTTATATCTTCCACAAGGTGTGTCTGGCATGCTCCAGGTCAATGTACTGCTTAAAGATCACCCCTGGGTAAACTTGAGAACCTCTAAAGGGGGCCAAAAGTAAAGCTGACTGAGCTCCATAACCACAAATGTTCACAAAACAGAGAAACCTTATTCTGAAGTTTCAGCACTGCAGATTTAACAGCTACAAGTACCAAGACATCATAAAAGAAAGCAAACATTGTTAAATGACATTTTAGTTGACTTAAGTTGGATGTCAATGCAATAAGCTTTTCACTGCTTGAAGCTGTAATGGTGTCCTCCTCTGCAGCACCAGGGCCAATCATTGCCATCATTTGAAGTGACAGACTTCCATAAGGCATGGACAAATTAAAAAAAAATTCACATATGGAGACAGAAAATAGCAAAATACTGAACATAACAGCACATTTTTGGCCCATCTGTTACCCAAACTCCCATAATCGACTCTTCGAGGAAAGGTGCTGCCTCGCGGGAACTCTATATATTACAAAGTTTTTTTTGTTTTTAATTTATTTCTTTACACAAAACTGAAAGTGATGTTACAGTACATAAGTTATTTACAACTGTGCAGTAATGTGTTTGCAAAATAATTTATCTAGAAGGCAGCAAAGTACATTGGGTAATGTGTATAAAAAAACTGTACATAATTTACCAGATACTTTTTTTTTGTCTTTTTTTCATACATATAGGAGTATTGGCTCTGTAGTGTTTCAAGTTAAGTTCTCCGAAAAGAGAAACAAAATGCCCAAGATTAAAAGATGGGAAAAAGGAGGGAACGTGTGACACAAACTGGGTGTTAGACTCCTTTTAAAAATTAAATTCAGGACAGCCATGCTCGCTGTTGCTGGATAGGAGCACAGAGGAAAGGTGAGAATCCTAAACCAGTATTAACCACATGCAGGATCTGCAAGAAGTTTACAGGAGCAGGATGGAACAGAAAATAAAAAATAAAAATAAAAAGGCCTGTCTGCTTTGCAAAGTAGGCCTGGCGTAGGCTGACCTGAGGTAGTCAGCGGCTGAAGGCTTTTTTTGCCTCATCGCACCATGTCCCAACAAAGGTGGAACTTGATAAAGCCAAAGAAAAATAAAATTGAAAGATCCTTTTGCCGGTTCGGCAACTGAAGATAGCACGGCGAGTGGGGGCATGTTTTCTTGATGCAGCGGTGCAAGCGAAGACTGAGCTCTTCTTAGCCAAGGGGGCCGGCCCTTGCCAGTTTTGAAGTAAAAAACAAAAAAAATAAAATAACCCAGGAGTCCACCTTGTCATGCTGGCAAGAGCACAAAGTCATCGTTAACGTCCACCATTGGCACATAGAAAGAGGGAACCTCGTTGACGCACAGGGATTTGTGTCCGGTTGGATCCAGCTCCTGCATCTTTAACTGCCACTCCATCCTCTGGACAGCATTCAAGGCTGCGGCTTCGTGTTGCTGTCTCATTAACACACACGTCTGCAGATGACAAAAGGCAATATTTAAAAAGTGCAACAATTGTGTACTTATTTCATTTTATAACGAACACCCCCAAAGATATGGGCGACAACATTCCTAGGTTTCCAAAATCCCCATGACCCAGCGCACACACTAAACATAGCTCCCAAGGCTCCGTATCATAAATCACCTTTTTAGGATTGTCATCACTACAACATGTTATAGTTCTAGAACATCACATATTGCAAACACATGATGGCCCTACTGTGGGGAACAGCTTTGGTAACCAATGTAGGTCTCAGGAAAAAAAGACAGAAGATGCAGCATCACTAAAATTAGCACAGAAGTTGTTCCCCCCCAGTAATTTATTACACATTGCTGCTGCCAGTAAATTTTCTTCCACCACTTACACGGTTGGCCAAAATTTCACTGGATATGTAGTTTTAAGACTTAAGAAATAGAACTTATTTGGTTGTGTTGTATTGTGTATGAAATGTTAGAATCCCAGGCAGATTTTTGTATTGATCCCGGTGGCTATTCTCTTTAGCAGAAATAGTAATCTGTTAACAGTTATTGTGGCTTGGTTTTCAAATGACGGATGATTGTGAAATTACCAGTTTGGTTGCTACAGGATACTGTGAGTGTCTGTCAGCAAAAGGGAATTCTAAAGCTTTTGGTTTATCACCATCGATTTAAAAATGATGGTTCATTCTTAAATTATGAACATTAGTTTGGAAAGGATCATGTGTTATGTTGAATAATTTCACTTCATCACAAAAAAATAAATATTGTCTGCTACTTGGTCTAACCCATGTATCATATTCTAAATCAAGTGTGCTGAATCCAAATCTGAAGTCTTCAGGACCTTAAGTTTATTATGTGTAAAGTCGTGATTAACATTCTCTCGTTCCGCATTTACTATGTAATCTCTATACATTACTAACTTTTGCCTTATAAATCCATGACATTACAAAAACAGTTTTATGTTGCAACATATACAATTACACATAATTCGCCTGAGTCCTTGTTCAACACACATGTACATTTCAGAAGTGTTTCAGACACTTGTTTTTGTGTTAATGGCTCTCCGCTGTCTCCTGTTGGAGAAACCAGCAGTAGTCGCCCATCATGGGGTTGCACCGGCCTTGACATCTTGTTTCCGTAACAGAAATGTCCTGGTGGAACCTCTCCCCTTGTTCATCACTCACATCACCTAAATTTTGTGGGAAGAAGTCCGGATGGGAATGTAAGAAATTAATTGACATTCGGCAGCTAGTATGCCGTTAGCATGTTGTTCATGACTTCAGCTTGCTGGTTGCCCAGAAAGTTTTGTGCAACTAGCACAATTAAATCCGAAGCAGCAAGTTCAAGTGGGTTAAGTTTGTCTCTGAATGCATCAAATTGAGGATTTGGGGACCAACAAAAAATGCCTGCTCTCAGTTTAGCATCTGTTAAAACTTTTCCAAACTTGTCCTTCAGATACTGAAAACCCATTCCATCACAATCCATTGCAATGACAAAGTTTTTCAATAATTAAAGTGGTAGAAGGTAAAACTTTCTGTGGATCAATGAGTGATTTATACTTCATGTTGTACTGGGCAACAGTGTGTTCTGGTCTGGGTTGGCATTCTCTCACCTTGTAATGGTTGCTGTCATCACAACTGTTCCACAGGCACAGAAAGCACATATATTTTGTATATCCCAATTGCAGGCCAAGAAGGAGTGCCACCACTTTCCGATCAACACAAACGTTCTACTTGTGTTCTGAATAGTTAATCAATTTCAAAATGACCTCCATGGGTTCTTATGTCTCTTTCATTCCCTCGGCATGAGCAAGAGGAAGAGAAGGTTTTTTCCTTTATGCAGCAATACAGCTTTCAGACTTGCTTTGCTCGAGTCTATGAACGATCTCCACTGCTCTGGTAAGTATTCGCAACCTAACTGCATCAGGCCACTCGCGTTGGTACAGAAGCAAATATCGTTTTCCAGCTTGTAATAACCTACGTACTTTGTGTGACGATCACTAACGTGTGAAGTTCTCGTTCGTTTTTGTAGCAAATTTCACTCCTTTAATCTGGAGGCTAACAGTTCAGACTTCTCTTCTGACAAAGACAAATCCCTTACTAGATCATCTAAATCTGATTGGCTTATAAAAAGTGGCTTACCCTCTTCAAATTGGGTCTCATAACATTCATAATCATCCTCCTTGTTCCTCATCTGACATGTCACTGTCAGTAACAGATGTAGGAGGGACTGGCACTGGATTCTCTGCATCATGTAGCACTGGCTTCAGGGCAGATTAACAATCAGGATAGACAAATTTTAATTTTGTCTTCTTCGAAAACCCAGCAATTTTACTCATACAGAAGTAGCAGTCCGAGTGATGGTCTTTTTTATTTCTTTTCCCAGTCAACCATTGTGTTAGGCCAACGTAACACCTGACAGCAGATATGAGGTGCCCAGCTCTTATCCCGATCTCCAATTTCAAATACAAAGTAATACTTGTAAGGAAATCTCACCCTCTTGGTTAGGTTCTTGCATTGATCACACAGGTATATTTGCCACAAATGTAGCAAAAATTGTCCGGTTTTAACACAGCTGCACCTATTCATCTTCAGCTCATCTTCAGTGGTAGCTGCAACTGTTATAATGTTCCAATGTAAAAATACATTACCCAATTACCGACCATTTGAACAGCAATAGCAGGCCTATAACCTAAAATCTGTGTGCGATAGGAAAATTCTGAGGAATCCGCACACTCGATATCATGTAAATCTCACGTGTTATTCCCAAAAGCAAAATCGTTGTTGCGCAGCGTTTTCAGCACTCTCTTTCTAATCAGACTTCAGCCACTAGATGGCGCATTTCTATATAACACAATGCTGCGTTACCATTGGGGTTGTGCAGTCTAATAGATGGTAAGGAATGAAGAGTCTGCATTTTGCTATTCTGGAGCCTGAACTGAAAACTATGTACCATGTACCCAGAGTCTAGGTAAATCAATGGTTAGGCAGATGCATGGAGATATAGCCTTTACCTTCATCCGGTCATATTTGTCATCAACGTCTTGCAGCCAGGACAGGAATTGGCGGGCATTAAACCGATCTCTGACAGATTTATTTTCATCTCCCTGCAAAGAAAAACAGGAATGCTCAAAACAAAGCTTATGATTTTCATGGTTCCTTTGTGTACAGGTATTTTCCACTATAGTAAAAGCTTTATTGAGTCAGGATATGTGGTGGTTAAGACTTCGGCTAGGTGTGCTTTTATATACCAACTGCCTAGCAGACGCTCACTTGCGTTTGGCCTCTTCCATGCAGGTAATAGGAAACTGTACTGCAACCTGAATTTACCAGAGGCAAAAAGAGTGAATACTAAAGTTATCTAGCACAATTTTTTACCCCAAAGATCACCTAAATCCTAACAATTAGTTCTACACTGAAAAATCATTGACTTTGGGGTTTAGGTTACATATCTGCACTTACCTGATTTTCCAGAGGCATATTATACACCTCCGAGTCCAGCAGCATGGTGCAGGCACTAAAAGGCACAGCCTGGTTGGCAATCGTCCTGGCCGCTCTGCAATGAACTCTGAGGTTCTCCTGTTCACAAGACACGATGAGTTTCTCCTACAGGAAGGGAAGAAGGATCAGCTATAATTTCAAATGTAACAAGGCTGGGAAATAAGACTACAAACTTGTGTAGATATGTTCAATAAACCGCACTGATGGCTGGCAGGCCCATAGAATGGGACAAACATGATCAGGAGAGTTTGTTTTTACACTTGTTAGACCGACTCTTTAAAGCAACATTTCTAAACTTTTTTTTTTTTTTTTTTTTTTTATACATAGGGCAAAACTTGAAGAAAAAAAAAAATTCAGGTTTGTAGAGAACCACCTGCTATAAATTCCTATATCCCCGGCTCACAGTATCGTCCTGTGATGGTCTCAAGAACCTGCTTAATGTAACAAAACTTTACAAATAAATGATTTACCCTTTCAATGCTGTGTTGCAGACGAAGTTTCCCCCTCACTGCTTCCTGTTGCCGGAATAATTCTTTAAGTGGCTCCGATAAGGACGGCGGTGGTGCAATCTATAAAAGGGAGAACAAAAAAAAAAAAAAAAAAAAACCACGAACATGCATTTTATTAGATATCTGATTTGGACAACTACACCTATATGTGTAGGACACACTGGTCCTCTCTACAACAGCAGAATACAGTAAAGGGTTATTTACAGAAAAACACTTCCTGATAAAGCCTGGTTGGTGTAAGGTGCTCCACTGTGCTAAATAGTTCAGAAAAAAAATATTACAATCCTGTTTTTTATTAAACACATTCATAAAGTAATTTTAAACAACTCTAAATCAGGGTTTTGTTTTTGTGAGCCCTAACTCCTGCAGTGAACAGGCATTACGCTATTAATCTACGGATGAAATAATTGGGCTTCAAATACATAAAAATGTTGTGCCGCATTATGCTTTTTAGTGCACTGGTCAGTGCATGTTGTACCATTCGGTGTCATTGGCACCACAACGTACATAGAGCCATGCATGAACACGTGTTGCTGTTAAGTATATCCAAAAGCTTTATATTAGTGATCATTTTCAGTGTTGGAAATAAATGACAATGCCTATTACAAGAATCTAACCACTCCTAAGACTTGAAATCTTTGTACTTTGGTGGCAAAGGGAGTCAAGCAGAGAAATTCCACAGATAGGACAGATCAGCCTCTTGACCATTTTACCATAGGGGAACCCTTGGAATAAGCTATTATAACAGCTGTGCCCCTCCTGCTAAAATCATACTCACAGCTCACAGTATAGTAGTGTAGTGGTCAATTGGAAGAACGTCACCCTTATAGATATGGTATCAGTTAAATTTGCCTGAGAGGAACAAATTGTTCATTGCTGAAGGAACACTAGGCAACATCTGAAGGATCCCTAATGTTCCACAGAACCTTGGTTGAAAAACACAGTAACAGGATATTTTTTAGTAGCTGAATCCAGATACTAAAAATCATTAGCAAATACCTGGCTTCATATAAATTGGTAAACAAGTTGAATGTAGTTGCATCTTGTAGGGATAAACCTCCTATCCCAGCATTGGGTTTATTCCATAAGGTACCACTTGTTGTTCAGCAACCATATCCTAAATCTATTGATTGCCCATAAGAGAATAACTCCGTGTACTTCAAATCTATCAATGCAAAAACTAGCAAGTGAAAAAAGCAAACCATTCCACCGCTAAAACCCAAGCACCGGAGGAAGAGTAGAAGAGCGCACTCACCACTGGAATGTGAAGCTTGCTTAAAGGTTTGCCATCCAATAAATAAGAGCCAGTGTAAGTCACATATTCAGCATAGCATTGAGGGGCTTGAGGAGTAATGTAGCACAAGATTTTTCTCTTCTCTTCAATTTTTTTCCTAATTTGCAAATATTCAAAGTATGGATTTGACCTGTCACTGTGATATGGCTCAATATCATCCAACTTGATGGCATCAACAATTGCTGCCAGGGTCTGCTGGATCATTTCACGTGTCTGCTGACTGGTGTTGCTGATTATCTGCTGCTGAAGCTGATTTGGTTTCTGTAACTTCCTCTTACGGGGATGCTGAGTTTGAGAATCTTCCTCCTCGGAGACTTTACTTTTTCCGCGAGTTGATGGTGTGTTGGTTACAGGCTGTTCTTTCTCCGGTGTGGAAGAGTTTTGTTTATTCTGGTTGGCAAGCATTTGAGCCCTGTTTCGAGTCATCCTTAGGGGTATCTCTTCTACTTTGGGGGGTTTTGGAACTTCTACTGTTTTTGGCGTTTGCTCTGGAGCCTCTACTGGAGGATTGACTGGAGGAGCTTCCACTTGGACGACAGGTTCACTTTCAACATTTTCCACCGGCGTACTGTCCGTTACTTTGATATCGGGCTCAGCACTCTTAGGCAAAACTGGAGAGATGGTGTCTGCAGAAGAAATCAGGCTGGACTGTACTTTACTCTCTATTTCTTGAAGAGTCTCCAGTTGTACATAAGGTATTGCAAAGCTTGTTGGTTCAAAGGCTGGCTTTGCATTATGGGATATTGTTGCTGCGGTATTATGAGATATTGGGTATTATGGGATATTGTTGCTGCGGTATTATGGGATATTGTTGCTGCGGTATTATGGGATATTGTTGCTGCGGTATTATGGGATATTGTTGCTGTGTCTATTGTAGGTTCTTCCATGTGGTGTTCTTTCTGCTCCTCAACCTCATGCAACGGTTCGTCCATTTCTATAGTATTTGTTTCTTTGGGAGACACTGGCTCTGGGAGAGTCATTTCATTGTTAGGCATTTCATTGTTAGGCATTTCAATGCTGTCATCGCCATTGGGAACATCAGGACTGTTTGCGATGATATTTGGCTGTTCACAAATTTCTGCATCATTTTCTTCTTTGACAGGAAGTGGAAGGTCAGGTAGGGAAAAAGGTCCAAGATCGAGATCATCCACAGCTGAAGAAAACGGGTCAGGCCAAGGTTCTGGATCTTGAGTAGGTGGTTGAACATCACTAGGCTCTACATAGCTTTCTTTAGCCGTGGTCATCGTGTCTTCAAGAGGTTCTGTGTTTAGTTGGGACTCCGAAGGCAAAGCCTGCTGCTCATCTGAAAGAGCATCACAGTTATTTAAGAAGTTGGTAAGAGGAGTTGGAGATTCATATTGACTCTGATCATCCTGCTGAGGCATGGCCTCTTCTACATCCTCCCTATCCTCTTTCAGTTCTTCTGGGGCTGGTTCAGACATGGGGTAGTGAATAGGGGAAACTGGATAGGGTGAATCAGAAGAAATAAATGGAACAGAAGCAGTAACAGATTTGTCAGGTGAACAAAAATTCTTAGGAGACTCCGTAAACCTCTGGGGAGATTTTAGGAGCTCAGGTGCCATTGACCAGTTCCCAGGCTGATCAGAGGCGCTACCCATTAAACTTGGTGGCATAACAGAGTCTGTATTCCTATTTGGTGGGCTGACCCATTCAAGATTCTGCTCTGAGATGGTTGAGCTAAAGGTATTTTCCTCAACAGGTGGTAGGAAACCAGATTCAGTAGCAGGTGGTAAAAAAGCAGATTCCGGTGGTAAAAAGGAGGTTTCTGTATGTGGTGTATGAAAACCAGATTCACGGGGCAAATACGCAGTCTCTGTGGTAGGGTAACTAGAGCCTGGATGAAGGACATAACCCTGTTCTTGTGGCATAAAGGTTGGCTCTGAGGGCAAATATTCTTGGTCCTGGGGTAGAAAGTCAGTCTGTTGGGAAATATAGGGGGGCTCCTGATGTATGTAAGAAGATTCCTCTTGCATGAAGTCAGGATCAGCAGAAAAACTATTTTCATTGGTGATGAAATTATTATCAGTTTGTAAATAGGCTGGCTCCTGTTGCATAAAATTAGAATCTGGTGGTGAAAAGCTTTGTTCTTGGGTTAGAATGGATTCCGTAGCTTGTTGTGCTTCAGCAGAGTCACATGGCAAGCCGAGATCAGGAGGAATAGCACTTTCTGTAGATGGCTCAAGCAAGTCATCTCTTTCTAAATGAGGCGACTTTGCCTGAACAGCTGAATAGCCACGATCAGGGGATGGAGCAATACTCGCAACAGCTGCAGGTGTGCAAGAAGTATCATCGACTCTTGGAGATGCCGCCCTGTAGTCAGGTGAAAAGTAACCTGGAGACGAGCATGTAAATTTCTCTTCAGGGACAAGTGATTGAATCTTGTCATCCATCATCTGAACTGGTGAACTAAAGCTGGAAGCTGCTGGCACACTTTGCTGCCTGTAAAACTTCATTTCTGAGGAAGGAAACTCTTCTTCAGGAACTCTTCTTGTATCAACAGAGATTGAATGGCTACGGTTCACAGAGCCAGGTACTCTCGTGGGTGTCTGATTTGGGTTTTCAGGCATTCCACCGGATGTTGCTGAATACCTGTCAAAAAATGTAGGTGAGCAGGCATTCATAGACATGGCTGACACAGGCATGGAATGCTGAGTATCTGAACAGTCAAACATCAAATCTGGGTAGTCTTCGGTGCTGCAAGATGGTGTCCTTGGAGTTTGCATTACTTCTTCATAACTGGGGCAAGAGATGACAGGTGTGAGGGTGGGAACACCTGTTGGCCTAGTCTGATCTGGTCTAGGAGAAGCTGTGGGTACTTCTTTAATCTGTGGGCCATTAAGCCAATCTTTAGAATCATTCCCGGTGACAGCTGGGACTTTATTTTCCGGTGGTGCTGTGTTTGTTGACAAATCCTTTGTCTTCTCTTTTTGGAGTGAATCAGTCACTGGAGGTTTCTTAGCAGTCAAGTCTAAACTTTTCTTGCGCATTTCTTCAGATTTTAATCTTTCTTTCAACTTTGGGTCACCAGAGCGGTGTCTCATCTTTTCCATTTGCTTCATTCTTTCTTTGTGTTTTTTATGTTTTTCTTCAATTTCGAGATCTTTTTGGCTCAGCATCCTCTCAAAACTGGTCATCATCAAATCTCCATCACCGAGAAGTTTCTCACGAGGCCTGTTGTCTCTCTTGTTGGCATCCTTAAGGCTGACTTTCTCATTGCCATTTGTGATCTTAACCTCTTTCTCAGAGCTTTCCTTTGTTCTGTCTTTGATTTTATTTTCGTTGAATCTTACCACCTCTTCTTTAGATTTTTCTTTTGAAGTTAATGGAGACTCCTTATCTCTACTCGAAGCTTTCTGCTCTTCCCTGTGATGCTTAAAGAAGGCTTCCAGGTGTTTATCTCTGTGTTTGTCATCTTTGCTTTTGTCACGATGTTTATCTTTCTTTTTCTTCTCTTTCACAACTGAAGAGTATATTTTTTCCTTTTCAGATTTCTTTACCGATTCTCTTTCAGAATCATGTTTCTCTTTTTCAGAAGGAAAAACATAGTCCATATTTCTATCCAATTCCTCTTCAGTTTCAGTCTTAACAGAAAATGAAAAAGCATCCCCGTCTGTGGTTGGAGTCTCCTTATCGTACTGTATGGACTCTCTCCTGCTGTAAGTGTCCCTCATATCATCGAGTTTTTCAGCCTTCTTCTCAGACTTTTCTTTTCTTACTTTATCCTTGTCATGGCTTTTCTTCGAAGAGGAGCTAGAATGTCTATTTCTTTCCTTTTCTTTCAATTTTTCTGCTAAACCCGGTGCAGAATCTTTACATTTTTCCTCTACCGGATCTAGAGTTGTAATTGTAGTATTCTCTAAGAAGTTTCCAAGGCTTGCATCCAGGCCTCGATCTGTAAAACTGTCAGAAGATATCTCACTAATTTTATCATTGAGGTCATCCTTGTCGTTGAGGGCCTCCTCTTCCAATTTTTCAAGCATACTCTTTTCACTATCACCTTTAGAGGATTTCCGATCTTTAAAGTGATCTTTATCAGATTTTTCTTTGTGTTTGGTTTTGATTTTCTCGTCACCCTGGTGTTTCTTTTCGCTTTTTTCACTTGGTGCCTTTTGTTTAGATTTCTTGTCCTGGTTAGAATCTACAGATGTCCTGTCTTTGCGGTATTTATCAAGGGAATCCTTATCCTTTTTCTCTTTGTGTTTCTCACTGTTCTTTTCTTTCTTCTCCTTCCCAGGTTCCACCTGACCTTTATCTTTTTTCTTTTCTTTAGGTTCCCTATCTTTTTGTTTTTCACTCAGATGTTTTTCATTGGAAACCCTCCGATGTTTTTCAGACTGGGAAGGCTCTTTGTCTTGAAGAGGAGTTTCCCGCTCATGATAACTATCAACTCTGTGCAATTCATTGCCAAACGTCTCCGATATTTTGAAACTGGGCATAAATCTATTATCTTCCTCTTCACTTTCATCCGTAAATATGTCGGCGATGCTATACCAGTTTTTACCTTTGGTCTTCTTGTCATCTCTCTTATCTCCAAAATCCTTTTCTTTTTTCTCAGTTTTCTGCTCTGAGGAGGCTTTTTTATCTTTATGTACATCTTTGTACTTTTCCTCTTTCTTCTTTTGGGACCCTTTCTCAGTTTCTTTTTCTTTCTGACTTCGTTCTGATTTTTCAGGCTTTTCCCTCTCGGAATCTTTGGATTTCTCACGGTGTTTTTCAGATTTAGATTTTTCCTTTTTCTCAGTGTCCCTCTTTTCCTTGCCAGAGTGATGTCTCTCTCGTGTCTCAGAACTCTTAGTAAGATCTTGTTCTCCCTTGTCTTTAAAGAAGCTCTCTGACCCATAGTCATTTGGATCTTCTTTATATTGCTCCTCTTGTTTAATTTTAGAATCCCTCCGTTCTTTGTTTGCAGAAGAATCCCTCCTTGCCGAGTCACTGTCTTTTTCCTTTCGTGTTTTAGTGGTGTCAAGAGAGTCCTTCCTTTTCTTCTCACCTGTGTATAATGTTGTACCTTTGTGAGTATCTGCCTGATCTTTCTTTTTGTCAGAGGTTTTATCCGATGATTCTCGATCCTTTCTTTTTACAACAGTCTCTTTCTCAGATGGTCTCTCACTATAATCTCTCTTGTCTTTGTTTTTGGTGTCTTTTTCTTTGACTTCCTCCTTTACAGATTCTACGATCAGCTTGGTGATGGCATCATTTTTGCTTTCTCTAAAGTCTGTAAACGAGGAGTCCCAGCTATCCTCAGCTTTGAAGTCAAAAGAAGAATCTGAGGACATTTCAGAGATCCATAAACCCTGATCATCTGATGTATTGTACTTTGTTTCATCCTCTAAATATTTAGCTTTGCTGTTTAATTCTTCAAAAGGTGCTTCATCCTTGTGAGACTTTTCTTTTTTGACCCTCTCTTCTTTAAAACTTTTGTCTTTTTCGGGTTTGGAAATTTTCTCCTCTTTCAGCTCGTTTTTCTTTTCAGACTTGGATGATTTTTCTTTTGTTTTCTTCTTCTTTTCCTCTTTGTGGACTTTCTGCTTTTCTTCTTTGGGTGATTTTTCTTTGAGTTTTTCTGTTTTTCCAGAACGGTCTCTGTCCTCTTTAAAAATTTTACTACTGTCTTTGCTTTCTTTAGACTTTTTTGAAGACTTTTCTTCTTTGGTAGCCTTACTAATCTCATCTCTGTATGCCCAATCCTCCTTCTCTGATTTTACTTTCGAAAGTTTTTCCTCTTTTCTGGTGTGCTCGTTCTCATGTTTTAATACTTTCAATTTCTCTGGAACGTCAACTTCCAAATTTAATGGCTTGTCTGATTTTTGTTTAGAGTCCTCGTACTCGAAAGAAAAACTTTTAAGGATTTTAACTTCTTGTGTAGCTTGCACCTGTCCTTTTTCTTTATTTTTGTGTTTTGTTTTATGTTTTTTCACTACTTTGCCTTCTTTATCTAGTTTGGGAATAGCCCCGTCAACGTGAAGATGAAAGGAGTTCTTTTCATACATGCTGTTATGCATGTTACTTTTCTTTTTGTGCTCATGTTTCTTTTTAACTTGTTTCACAGACTCCACGCTGGAATCCTCAGATGAGTAATCATAATCACTAGTCAACCGTGTCCTTGTGGAGTCTGATAATGAGCTAACATCTGACCAGTGAGGGGAAGATACAGTTTTCCAATTGTCCGTTCTCCAGTGTTTGGAGTGCTGGTCAGGGATATTAGCATTGTGCTTCTGTGATGCTAAACTCCCTTGAGACGATCCTGAAGATGCCGAAAGAGAGCTAAACAAAGAAGTCTCCTTCAGTGCTAAGGCAGAGTCTTTGACACAGTTTGAATTTTCTAAGGAAAGTATATCATTCTCCACATCACTCTCTAAGTTTTCACTTTCAGAGGAACAAAATATGTTTTTCTTCTCAAACTTTACTTCCTTGGCTTTTGCATCTTTCTTCCGCTTCTTTTTAACTTTGCTTTTCTCTTTATGCTTTGCTACAGGCTGCTCCCTGGTTTTATTGCTCGGTAGAACGGTATGAGCCGAAAGGCGGAGCTTTTCAGGGACTCCTATGGTAATAGAATCGTCCTCCTCATCTGAAGTATCCGATAGGATACGGCGAGATTTCTTTGGCGCAGTTGAATTTTTACAATAAGTTTTTACTTCCATTTTAGGAATAGAAATATAACTGTTGGGCTTAGTCTCTTTCCGGAAGTCTTTTTTAAGTAAATGTTTGTCATCAACTGGAGGGACGCGATCTTCTTCGTCATCTTCGTCAAACTCGTACTCATCTTTCACTGGTGTACTTTTTGGCGGATCCTGATGTTTGCCCTTGTGTTTAGAGCCCTTCTCAAACTCAGAGTCCGTGTTATTGCCATCCACTGAACTTGAAGGTGCAAATGAAGGTGCATCCTCTTCTGAACTTTCTGTAAAGCAAAATAGAATCATGAATGCAAAGTTAACCAAAAAACAAAGGCATATAGTAAAAGCGAACATTTATTGTGTTCTTATCATACTTCCATTCCCTAGAGTATCCATATCCAATGAAACCTGACTAGCAGTGAGCTTGACAAAATAAAAGGAAGCTGAGAATGAATGTCCTGACAGGCCCAAAAAGGTAATAGGACTTCTGGAGGCACTAAGAAAAACAAAACTTCATTACAACATCGCCAACAATCAAAATTTTCATTTGCCCACAGTTTCACTTAATAGGAACCAGCAAAAGGATATGCTCATTTATTGTTGGAGAGAGGAACAAAACCTCATACAAGAAAGGAGAAATCAAAATTATAATCACCTTATTCACAGGCTTCATGCTTTCAATTACATTATCAGGAAAAAAAATCAAAATGTACTTACTGGTACACAAATAGTGGAATTATCTAAAATTTCTTCCAAGTACTTAAGCACTACTTACCAGTTGAGCTCTCTTCACTAGAAGTGTAGGTACCCTTGCCCAGGAGAAGATTAACCATGGTTGGGGAATTTGCAACTTTTAAAGGGGTTTCTCCCTTGCGATTACTTTGATGAGGATTGCCTCCATACCGCAACAGTAGTTTAACAACCTGGAATGAGGCACAGTGATGAGACCACACATATGGGAAATTTTTTTCCAGTTACTTGAATGGCAACACTTCAATTTCACACATTGCTGAAAGACCTCCATGAAGAATAATTTAAGTGGCAGGAAAATATTTTGAGAAAAACACAAACAGGATAAATCAATGCAAGCAATCAATCATTTTTAAAAACGGAGCCATCCAATGGTTTTAAAGTCTTGATACACCGATAAAAAGCAAGATAAATGTGCTGCTTTGACTACAATTGGCGGAAAGCTTTGGAGAAGCTCAAACTAGTAAAGTCACGGTCCACTTGCTCCATTCCGTGATGCCCTTTGAATGCACCATGTCCTATTGAGGTGTGTTTGAACTGTAGGTAAAGCAGGTCATACATATACGTTTGCTGTAAAACCTTGCGTTTTCAATTTGAATGCAGATACATGTACAACATAAGCAAATGTAACAAGAAAATTTGTTCACGTCAGATGCGTTTTCCACATCCATATACAGAAATGCAAATCCTCACTGAAACAGGTAATGCAGGTCAGGGGGAGGTCATAGGCATCTGCCATTTTCTAAATGATTTCAGAAGCATCTCAAACTCATGAGACTAAGGACATTGACAAGTTTAGTCGTTAGGGAAGAAAAGCACATAGCAATACAAATTGAAGGATGCAAATTTACAAACCCCAGGTTAGATCTTAATGCATTTATATTTTACAAGCACTTGCCTTGAAATGACCGTTGTTGGATGCATCATGCAGGGGAGTGTCATCATCCAAGCCCTTGGTGTTGACCTCTGCTCCGGCAGCCAGGAGCTGTTTTGCCACATCATAGAAACCTCTATTGCATGCCTCGTGCAAGGCCGTCCAGCCTAAAAAAAAAAAAAAACAGGGTCTGAAAATCCAAATGTCAGTTACACATCCTAGTGCAAACATGTAATTTACTGCAAACTGACTAAAACAGATTTTCCATTACCAAATGAAGAATCAGCAACGTGTTACCAACGGCACAAATTGTGCTCTAAAGCCTGTAATGGAAGGTCGCGGCCTCCATTATTTTTCACAGACAACAGGCCACAACATCTATTAGAGGGCCAGGATCAAGGAGAAAAGCAAAGTAATAATGCAAATACTTGCTCTGTCTCTCAAAATAACGCAATCTCACTGAATCTTCTCATACAAGCACAATGACTGACAATGAACCAACATTGGCTTTAAAACATATACCAGTGAGGGGAGTAGGTAAGAACTGATTAGTATTTCTCAACCAGTCTTCTGTAGAATCCCAGGGGTCTTTGAAAAGGTTATTAGGGGTATAAGTAATTTGTGCCTCAAGTCAGTTTAAGCTGACATCAATGATATTTCTGGCTATGTATTTGGGCAACATTCTTCCCACTGGCCACCACAGGTAATATACTGGATATAATAGTTATAATGCACAAACTTTCCTGACCTTTTAAATGTGGGTGAACCATTGAAGAAACTTTTAGGTCTTCGATGAACCCCTTTTAATAGCCACATATCCTTAATGTGGACTTCAGTCATTGTTTATTTTGAGAGTAACTTTGGAGAGACTTAGTATCACTTCCAATAAGGCATACAAACAGTTGGCAACCGTAAAAAAACAAAACAAAACAAAAAAAAAAAAACCACACACACATGCACAAATAAGACTGATAAATTACACCAAATGCAATCAGAAACCTGCAAAATCTTTAACGTTGACATCGGCTCCTTCGTTAATCAGTTCCTTGATTCGGCGTGCGTCCCCTCTTATGGCTGCCCGATGAAGACGAGTCTCCCCCCGCTCGTTACGCTTGTTAACTTTGTCTTTGGTTTTGGAGGCGGAGTTAGGAGTCCCCTTCTGACCAACTGTAGATTGAGAAGGATGCTTTGGTGTCGTGTCAACTAGAAAACAATGTTGTTGGTAATTTAATATTTAATTTTATTCACTAAATAAAACCTGTACTGAGGGAGTATGGAGGCCACCAATGTTTTACTTTTTTTCATGAAAGTCTTCTTAGCCTTGCAAACGTTTTAATACTCCAAGTCCCTAACCTGACCTGCATGATTGTTCTTGGACAAAAATACAAAAACCAGACAAACAGCAATTCTGATGTCAGAACGAGCCTCCTATGACAAAACCAATATAAAAAATCCAGAGATCTCAAAAGCATAAAGAATTGACCAGGCGCAGCAATTACCAGTGTAGGTTTTTCTTTTTCCTTCTACTTTGCAACTTACAACCAGTGTGTGCAAATATTTGCAAAGGCCTTTCAAAACACAACTTAAACCGCTGAGTAACGCTTTAGACATTCGCCCCTAAAGCTCCAACATTCTCAAACAGATAAAGTCCATATGTGAAGGAAATTAGTGATAACCAATGCCAGTGTTCTCTATAGAAAAAAAAATGAGATATTCCAGGTACCTGAACACAAGTCTCCAGCCAAACACCCACCAATTTCCTAATTGCCGGGTCTGGCTTTTCCCTTTCATTCTCCTTCACCCATTACAGAGGACATCCATCAAAGAGATTGGGCTGGAGTAAGCATGGGAAGTAAGCCAATATTAGTAACCCAGAAGATGGTCACACATTCTGGAAAGGGTACGGCATTACCGATACTTGGACAATATAGTTCATATTCTTCCGAATATTACAAAAACGTGCTGAAAGTTTCTGCCTACTAGTGTGTGTGTATGTATGTGTGTGTATATGTGTATATATATATTTATTTTAATTAAACATCCATTTCATTAGACTTTAAAAACTCTACTGAACTTTAAATCTAAACCATGCATTTTTCTTTCCCCATTCTATGAACTTTTTCAGTAAAAACTAATTTGCAGGTTTTTTTGTGGAAGCTGGAAACTATAATAAATTACCAAACTAAAACAAATTTTGCACATAATTGCACTTTTAAATTCATAAACCATTCTGAGCTGTAAGACATGAGGACAATGTTCTATGCCAGGGGTGCCCACACTTTTTTGGCCTGCGAACTACTTTAAATGACCAAATCAAAATGATCTACCAACAATAAAAACTTGGACTTAACTCCTGTGCGCGGTAGAGTTTATTTTGAAAGGCAGGGCTCTGCGATCTACGGATAGATTGCGATCCACCTGTTGGGCGCCCCTGTTCTATGCCAAAGATTTCAGTGTTTACTGCTGCAGTAACCAGACTGCACACAAGGGGAAGCACTTGCATCAAAGTGCACAAAGAAAACCAGAACAAATACAAGTCAGGCTTTTTTTTTTCTTGAGAATTTCAGGAATCTCTCTCAGTGGGGGCAAAGCTGCAAAATTCATATCCACCACAAAGGCTTGCACAACACAAACTGCCACTTCCTTTTAGAAAGTGGTTATGTTAAATATCGGATACTTTTGGTGATGTAGGTTTCACAAGAGGTTTCAGGAAAAGATTAGGAGGATCAGAACCAACAGAAGAAAATTTATTTGGGGTCCTTATGAAAAGTTTGTCACTAAAATATACAAATTCAGGAATACCTGCTAGACTACAAATAAGCCCTCTACAGCTTGGGAGATTCAACAATATACAATCCAATATTACCCAACAACTTAACATGCCTTTACAGTAAACCGTACAAAACAGCAAGTGAGAAACAAAGTGAAACCTCAATCTCCCTTTCAGACACCAAAGATTACAAATATAGTTTTATTACAAGACAAGTCCTCAATATGCCGGTTACACATCCTGAACAGCTATACGGCATCAGGAAATGTTGAAATACAGCAGCAGAAGAAATATCCGCTCCTACTCTGTGCATGTATTATATTGATTGTATGCTGAATATTAGAAATTCATGGAGGATGCAGCAGCCACTCCCAATTGTTTCAAGCAGGTAATACTGAGCCCGCCGCACAGAACATGTCTAAGCCTACCGAACAAATGAATATAAAAGGAAACCCTTTAATTAGTTCATGTTGACCTCTTTGAAAAGCCAAAGCCGGCTGATCACATGGCACACAACTGGCTCAGCGGTACCGGACCATTGCAGCAATATGTCACAGGTTTACATCTTGGCTAGGACACCCTCTGGAAAGAGTTTATTCTCCCCCATGATTGCATGGGTTTCCCACGGGCACTCTGGTTTTCTCCCACACCAGAAACACACAAATAGGTTAACTGGCTTCCCTCCAAAAGTCACCTTCGACTGTGTTAATGACTATGGTAGGGACAATACACTGGGCACCCTTTAAGCTAATAAGGAACAGTTCACGAAAAGACAATGGGCTTTGTAAAGAACTCTAAGATGTTGGCACACAAATACAATAAATACTCTGGCCTCAATATTTAAACCTGCAAATAGTATGGCAAAATAATATGCTAATATGCAAAAATCGATCATTTTTAAAAGTGATTAGTTCTCCAGCACAGGTTAGTAGTTTGATGTAACCAACAACTTTGCCATGGCAGTCTGACACAGCAGAGTTGAAGTCTCCAAACAAATGCAGTGTTCAGAATTTTTTTTTTTTTTAAGCTGGGTGGGAAGCTGTAGGCGGGTGGCAGCCCCAGTATTGTGAAAACTCTTCTGTAACCACCCAAAAACAGCCGGGTGGTTACTGAAAGTGCTGGGTGGTGCGCCCAGCTAAAAGGGGCTGAGGAGAACACTGAAATCAATCCTTTGAACGGTCTCTGTTTTGCAATTAGAATCAACTTACTTGCATCAAATAATCGTATTCATAGGCGACTGTCCATTACATCAGCATGGAAGCCAAGTAATACACATTCAGAAGATAAAAACTCAACCAGAAGCATTCACCTTTGATGAAAACACCAGGATACTCTACAGCTGAGGTTCTAATAAATTAATCCAGAAACCCAAACTACAAAATTAACATAAAAAACAGATATGTTTCATCTAACAAACGCTGACCTGAAAAAGGAGCCCTAGGCACTTGAAGCTTAGCAAAAAAAATCTGAACCTTGAATCTTCTGCCACAATTATTGTATTCACAACGCGCTCACCTCAGCAACACCTCCACACAATGTTCACCTACGCACCCCTAAAACATCCATCTGCACCATTAGGATCCCAGCAAAGCACACACAAGAAATCTCTGCCCCCGCAGCAATGGTCAGGGGTACTATATCCTACAAGAGCTGACTGGCTGCTAAAGAAGCATCACTAATGAGGCAGATACACATCCAACATGGTACCGACAGCATCAGCAGCTTCACCTACAGCAGTGGTAGTAGACCATGTCCAGGGCTCTAAAGCACACAATCTACTTTGTGTTACAACCTATTGGCTGGAAAGTGCCAAACCTGGCACTCAACTGCTTCCTAATCAATGCTTCCCTAGTAATTAGACCCTGGATGGTGCTATTGAAGAACTAAAGTAACAGCACAATAAACAAGTTGTGGTTGTTACCCTTTGAGATTTGTCTACATAAAACTGCCATTGTCACTGCAGCCTTATGTTGTTTATAAGCTGTACAAAGCAACACCACATTGTGTCAATCACAGGCATATGAATTAGGGTTCTTTACACAAAAGAGGCTCCCACAGCCTCAACCCCCCAGCAGTGGTTACTGGAATTGTATATGGATGAACCCCAACCTTAGGGGTATGCAATTAGGGCTTTGCAATGTGACCCAACAAATTTGGATGCTGGAAAACACCAGATTTAGGTAATCTTTTATCTGGGTATTGTCCAAGATCATGTATTATATAAATTACAAAAATAAAAAAAGTTATATGTATATTACCTGGGCTGTTTGCAGATTCTTCTGCTGTCATCTGCATAAGTAAGGCAACCTGCTGCCTCTCTGATAAAGGGTACCCGGCCCGGATTCCTGAAAGTCCAATGCCAAACGGTAAACTAGACTTCCGGTTGGCTGGTTCTTTCTTGATGCGCTTCCTTTCAGGACCCTGTTTTTCTGCAAAAGACAAACACAATAATTAACACAGGCGAAGATAAATATATATTTTTGGTTTTAGTGTTCATGACTTTTTAGCAGAGAACTTTACTGATCTAATGACTGGAAATACATTTAGGCTATTTCTACAAAACCTCCAGTGATGGCAGACCACTAGGCTAAGCAGTAGCAAACACAAGACCACTTTTGGACCAAAATAATAATTTCCATTTAAATGTAAGCATGTTTGTGTGTCAGAGGACATTACTGGCGACAGCTGTGAGAAGGCAATAACTTTTGCAGATAAACAGGCACCAAGCTGAAAGCCTGGAGGATTGTGAATTTCATGACATACATTTTCACCTGAAGTAAAATTATGTAGCAAACCAAGCAACTTTACAAGATAGAAAATTTGATATAAATTAAGCAACGCTGTCAAGGTAAAAAAAATAAAAAAATAAAATAAATAAAAAATAAAAAAAAAAGGTGCTCCTTGGAAAAGTAAATAGCTCAAGCTTCCAGAAAAGTGTTGATTTCTTGAAAACTTTCCAGGGGAAAGACTGCACAAAGGTTAGGCTTCCAGGACATCTGATCATTGTTTGGGGTACCCAAACCTAATATTGAGGACATGGGTCAAAGTATTACCTTTGGAACTTAATTATACAAAAATCACCAAAAACCCATAGTATAACTGGACCTCTATACACACAGCCAGGACCTCTCATGCTGTTTCTCTTCCTGTTAACATGATTTACACGGTAATGCTGGAAAATCTAGTCTGCATCTTTTCTTCCTACTTTTAGTGTCACTAAGTCACATCTGATTGACCCTTCAACCTGCTGAATTCACAGAGAACAGAAAATGTACAAGCACATTGTACTATAAAACATAATCCATTACTTTGCTTCTAATCAGTGGGTTCACATTCATCTGATTGCTATTAGAAACTGTCTTGTTCAATCCTGTGTTTTCTTGATGTGAAAGCAGTTAATATAATTTTGCTGATTGAAAATTAAATCTGCAAATTTGTGTGACAGGAGAATGGTGGATGAGAAGATGTAAAATGTAAATTTGTAGAGGGGGAGGAGAGCTTCAGGAAGGCCTAAACAAATGACAGATACCAAACAGCCATCACTTGAAAAAAAAAATTTAGTTTGTACATTTGTGAGAGTTTTATTGTCAACAGGAAATCTATTTTAAAGCTCTTTCTGTAGACATTGACAGATTACACATATGCAGTAGCAAAATACAGAACATAACCCATATTATGATAGCTTGCTGGCATCCGGAATGGATAATTGTCAATTTATCCAGGACTATTCAAAATATATTAAAAAAATGAAAAGTACTCAATTTTGAATATAAAGTCCTAAATTTACATGATTATTGTAAAACACAATGCACATACAGCATTTATATGGGCTGATAAAACCAGGCTATATGCCAGGATAGAGAAAATGCCAATAAATTCCCCACATTTTATTGGTAAAATTAGAATTTTAAAATGAACAAACGCTACGGGATGCAATTTCTCTGCAGACTAAAGATTTAATGCAAAGCTCTGTATTTCAAGGTGATAACATCAAACTAAGCTTAAAGCAAGGGGTGAAAGGTATATTACATGTCAACAGGTTTGTATGGAAGTTTACAGCTCAAGGGATGGGCTTCTTGTGCAATACCCTGAACCAAAAATCAATGCTCTGTTAAAGCAGAACTAGAGTCCCTCTTTGCAAATTTGCAATTAAGCACGTCTTTATGGCAGAAAGGGACAGGTGCTGTGCCTCCTGCAAAATAAAACACTTACCTGCCCGTTTATCATTTTCAGAGAATTATCAAAATCAAATGAACTCCTGCATGCAAGTATAGAAGTTACACCATCACAGCCAAGCAAGATGGCTGAATATTTTTTTGTTGTCTACTTCCGCAATAGGAATGTGAACCACATCCACATAGCCCTTCTTACAGTTTGCAATTAGGTGTTAAAATGTCAAACCTCTGACCAAACCTTTAGGCCACAAAATCTTTATGCTACCATGAAATTTAACCATTTATTGGCAGAACCTCGTCTGTAGATCACCGTGTCAAGTCAACCAGTGATCGAACGCTGACCTTCCGAGGATTATTATTAAATTATTATTAAACAGGATTTATATAGCGCCAACATATTACGCAGCGCTGTACATTAAATAGGGATTGCAAATGACAGACAGATACAGACAGTGATACAGGAGGAGAGGACCCTGCCCCGAAGAGCTTAGGGACCTTCCGAGGATGGGGCACAGGTTTATTTTTCCCCCTTGCCAGTCCAGCAGAGTAATTGAAGTCACAGTGTTTTCACTGAATGTTTTTTTCTGAAATTGCATCTGAACGGTGTCCTGTGTAAAGTTCTTTATATTCAAAGGGTCCCCAACATTTTCACAATTCCTTTATAACACAAAGCAGCACATTGAATCATTGCTGCATTGTTTTCCGTAATCAAACATTTTGAAATTGTTCACTCTGACATGAAGGCATACACACAAGTGGTCACTGAAGGCTTATGGCCTCACGGTCACAGTAAAGTGTGAGAAATTCCCTGTTGAAGATAACTAGGATGTGACAAAAATCAAATATTGTAAATCTTATATAATAATAATAATTAAAAAAAAAAAAAAAAAAAACTCTTCCCACAGCCTCACAACAGAGGGAAAGCTATACCAATCAAGCACTTTATATCTGTCCATTAGAAGGGCAGAAGCCTACCCAAGCTTTGACCATATACTTACAATACATAGCAGTTTCATTAAACTTCTCAGACTGATTTTATAAATACGGCTTCACATCTCATAGCTGCGTTCCAATAGTCTCCATCCATCACGGTATTCACCGGTCTCAATCCACAGAACGCTGGAAAGCCAAGTCGGCTTACTTTTACATGTGTTTTGCAGCAGTGGCCTGTAAGTATGCCTTTATTCACGTAAACGTTTCTGGTAAGCAGATTTGGTTTGTTATCCAACAGACTATTTTTAAAGAGTTTATAACTGAATGTTGAAATGGATCTAAACAATTAAATCAGGCATGCTTCTTACATGTACCTCCAAACTATATATTAAGGTTAGGCAGACTTTACACAAGGTTTTAAACAAGTCAGACACTAGATGTTTGGAAACAGACTATGGATGTGTCAAACATACCCCCGAGTCCAATAAAGCTAGGACTGCAGATCTAACCAGTCCTTACCTTACTCAGGGGTAGATGCCCTATTTGCAAAAAATAATTCAGTGTAATGGTCAAATCCAGCAGGTACAAGAGTTCTACGTAGGAGCCAACTACTGGTTGCGTTTATGTCCACACAATATTTGGATGTGTACGGCATGGATAACCATGCTTTTAGAGCTTTCTCCTATGGCTAGTGTTAACATTCCACATTCATCATATCCGTACTGCACCTGATTGTCTTTCCCCTCTTTTACCATTCCCAGTCTGAGCTCTGCTTTACATGGATTTACAGGAGGCTGAAAGCAAGTCAAAATGTGCTTAATATTTGTTTTCCTAAAAGTAGTATATAAAATGTTACACAAACTACATAATGTTATATTAACAGTCTTAGATGTGACCGCTGCATTCCTTTTGTTCAGGCTATATCCCATCATTTTCACTTAGTGATCCGACTAGTAACAGGTGCTGTCCTAAAGGTAACAACACTCAGTACCTAACTACAGAAGTGGTGCGTCACCCTAGAACAGTGTCAGGACTACAAAACAGGGAGGTGTATTGTAGTTCACAGAGGTATTCCTAATTTAATGACTTCTGAGTTTGCTATAATGTTATGAAATGAATTGGGAGACTGTACAAGGTCAAGGAGCAGATGAGGACTGTCATCAAGGGCAGGGGTGGGTTCTGGCTGTCCATGGTCTTTTGAAACCTTAGACTTACAAAGTAAACACAAGAAAAGCTAAATAAGGCCTGGAACACAGGCAGATCGGCTTCTACTTTTGTACCTGACCAATCAGTGTGATGGGTAACTGCTCCGTAGGAAGCCACAAATCACAGCGCACATGTGCAAGATATTCATCCTTCTGACCATGGGATGGATCACACACACCTTGAGTTCTTTCAAAATTAATTTACATACATGTTTGATTTTGGTAGCTTACAACTTGTTGGCTACTGAAATCACCTAAAGTGAAACTAAACCTTGGGGGATACTCCCTTGCACCCATTACATTGCAAGCACCATCTCTTCTCTTCTTTCCATCTGAATGCTGAATGGCATTACTTCTGCACAGGCAGACTGGAGTTCAATCAACGCCGGCACACAAAACAATCTGGGATTGCCGAATAACCCTGGTAACAAATTCCACTGTGCATGCTCAGCAAAATTGACAGCTGTGCAGTGATCAGAATCATAATCACCCATTTTACAAGAAAAACTTCAGTTCCTGGTCATTATCAGATTGGTAACAGCATAGGAAGTATTTTTTTTTTTAAGAAAGCTTGTTAAAGTTTTAAGACTTTAAAAAAGTTCTAAAATTCAAGATTGAAATCAAATGTTGCTCTGTGCAACTTATTTAATACACAATTTTTCCCTACTAATCACTTTTTTACAATGGAGAATGCTTGTACGATAGACGATGACTGGAGCCAATAAACCTGACCATATAATGTAAAGCATTAAAGCCGGAATAGAAATGCTGCAGTGCCTGCTCATCTGTAGTTCTTTTAGAAACTGCAATGGCCAAGCAATCACGAGACTCAGCCCATGTGTGGTGCGTCAGGGAAAAGCCTGCAGCACGTTATACCAGCACAGAACACGGAAGGAGAACAAGCAGCCAACTTTAGATTGCAACCACATAAATGGTACACTGCTATACACTATATGCCACATTTCCAACAGCAAATGTGATGATTGGGGATAGGCGGAAAGGAAAAACACCACAGAAATGATTATACAGCAAGAAATTGCTGAACCCTTTCAGAGACTGGCCTTGAGAACATGCAGACAGGCTTGCTATTCAGCTGCAGGGCCAAATGTTTTTCATGAAAGAACAGAAGCATGCAAGAAATGTGTCCTCATAATATAACCACCACATGAACGAGAATTAAACAATCCAATAAAGACAGGAAGGGGGTAGGGTAAAACTTGCTTCCCACATTTCTAATTGCTCACGCAACAGTCTGATCTTGTTTAGCAATTACAATGTCAGAGGCCTCTTATCTGGATCAGATTGCAAGGACATATGTAGAAAACCAAATTTGTGTTCTGGTGTAAACACGTGGTGTAACATAGTTCTGGGAAAGTAATGCAATTTTTGAGCAAATAAGGGGATTAATGAAAACTGTACTGAACATTGTTGGGCTGCTATTAGGGAGCAAAATGAATATCAGAAGTTGTGTGCCGTGACCCAGTTTGTTGCATGCTGAAGTCAGCGATACCCAAACAAGCATTTTAGGGTGGTTTATGTGAAAGGCAGTTATTGCACCTTTTAGAAGATGTAATAAAATAGTCAAAAACAAAAGTATCTATGTTATGTATAGGCAGGATTATTATACGGTTGTCACCAGGACTCCCAGTAGTGGGGGACCTCTTGCACCATACTTAACCACAATTTGCAATGTTAGATAATCTTTCAAAACAGAACATTTTCTCTGGCGTCACTGGAAAAGTCATACAGAACAAGCTCACTAATTTGAACAAGCGGCAATAAAAATCCAGGCTAGCGTTACAATGCTGCAAAAATGAACATGTGAACTTTCCATGTAAACTATGGTACAACAATACAGCTCACTACAGAAGAAGTCTGCATAAGTTGTATGCTGGATATTGCCCAGCGTAATAATGAGGCTTTTTTTTGTTTTCTATTTCAGGTATAGAAATAGAAGCCCTCTAACAGTTATAATACAAGCCAGTATTTGAGCCCTGCGGTTGTCAGTGGAACAACCTACAAACAAGCCAGGGGGGTTCTATTTACAAGAATTAAAGAAACCACAACTGTGGCTATCATTTTTGAAATATTCGCTGCTTTGGATCCAGCCAAACATTGGATCAGACTTTACTGAACAAAAACTCCAAGGCAAAGGTCCTATGTGGTTCACTTCGGCCAAACTAAAAGGGAGAACTTAAAGGGCCCAGTGTATAAAAGATTCAAAAACAAGACACCAAACCTACATTTGATTGGAAGCTGTGTAAAAATAACGTCAATCCCTAACATAGATAGATAAAAGAGCATTCAAGCTAGTTCTAGAAGAAATAGAACATTGTTTTGTTCCTCCACAAACCTTTCGGAAATCATTGCTCAAGCATTGAGGTCGCATGGGAAAACTCACCAACTACTCGTGCAAAAACCAGGCCTCCGAACCTTTTGAACATGGGAAAAACTTTAACTGTCAGGTCTCGGTAACCCCCGCTATATTATCTCCACAGCTCACAGTACATTAGTATTGTCAGTGGGAAGAATGCCTCTTACATTGCTGACCAATGGGAAAAATGTCTTCCTTACAGATAGCCAAAAAGATCAGTGTCCAGCAAAGTGGCCCGAGAGGCACTAATCGCTCAAGGAACACTGGACCAGTCCAGAACATGCAAGTATAATAGAAAAAAACTTTGACCACCTATAAAAACACTGCATTTCCAAAAGATAATACATATCTATAGTACATAAATAAAACTCATGGGTGCATAAACAAAACCACTTGCAACTAAGTAAAACCCCCTTTTCAGCCTACTATGTACAGTCCTTGCAGCATTTTCTAAATCACAGTAATGGGCTACTGTAGTTTTTACAGTGACAACAGGAAGTGAAAGGATGAATACAAGTACAGTAAAGGATAGCACAAAAGCAAAGCTAAATATTAGAATATAATAAAAAAACAGCCAGATGGACTTTGAGGATTATCTAAAACTAAACAGGCACACTGACAAATTTTGGATGTGCATACACATGCAACTTAAAACTGAAGTCATGCCTTGAGGAGTACAAAGTTGTGAAGATGCCAATCTTGTATAGAAAATGTTTAGCCTAAATTTACTGCACAAAGCACTTCTCACAATGAGCATTAGAAACTGCACCAAATCAGGGAGCGAGTCTAATTTTCAGCTAAAGTATAACCAGCATTTATCCCTTTCCTACCTAGCCCAAAAACGTCTGGCCTGGATCTCAAAAAAGGAGGTAGATCACACGTGGGCATTGCCTAGAATGGTTGGCAAGTAAACGGTTTAAAATACACTCCAGACACGCATTTAAAAGTTTGTACGAGTTATCCTAGAAGCCAGCTAATTGATTTATTTTGGGCTGAGGGTTCCCAAAAGGAGAATGAAAGGAAGCAGGTTGCAATGTTTTTACGTAGTTAAGCTGCGTACACACTTCCAATTTTTATCGTTGGTAAACAAACAACGAACGATCCTGCACGATATCTGCGAACGATCGTATGGCACCGATCCTGTACCTACAGATAACGACACGATCGTTCAAAGATATTGTACACACGATAGATGCGATCGTTTGAACGATACAGGAAGTGACGTGCACCACAGGAAGTGAGCGAACGTTCGTTCATCGCGCATGCTCAGACCATGGACGATCACTGAACGACCGTACACACGATAGATGGTCAATGATCGTCGTCCAATCCGATCCGCCGGTCCGGTCGTTCATTTCCAACGACTATCGTCGTTGGTTACTTTTTTTGGCCAATCGGTCGTTTGTTCGTCGTTCATTTCCAACGATAAAAATTGGAAGTGTGTACGCAGCTTTATGTACAGCAACTTGTTTGCTTCTCCCATCAGCCAAGACCTACAAAGCAAAGCGTGAAAAGAAAAAACAAAAAAAATATTTTCTCAGTTGTAAGTCCATGGCTCTAAAACATGAAATAAAAATTGAGTTCTTAAAACATTTCTGTAGAACGTTGATGAAAGAAGGCAGGAAGAACTAGGGAAGGCAAAATAGAACAAGATTAAACTTCAGCTTTAATGTCACAGCATGTCAAAAATGCCACAAAAATGCTTTTTTTTTTAGTATAGATCACGATAATTCAACTTAACCACCATTATTTTACTCTTAGGAAAATTCCCCTGATAGGTCATCAAAAAGTCACCAATAGAATAAATCCTCTGCCAAGCATAGAGATGGCACTGCAGCTGCTTTTGTGTCAGACTGGGCACACATCACCTCAATGAAGAAAAGGTAAGAAGACTCTTTGCTCAACCAACAAGAATATCCAACATAACAAAACATTCATAATTGTAGATCTACATTTAGCAGGTGGCCAAAAGTATATGGGTAACTATTCAATGCAACCTTCGTCTAAACCTGTGAGCCATGACCATTTATATATTAGCAGTATAATGTAAAATATGTCCTGGACAACCTCTGTAACAGAACTGCCTGTGGTTTAATTCAACCTCAAGTTTAGTAACAAGCTCCCCAATTTTGCTTTCCCTTCTCGAGGACTCAAAACTCAGCAACCTACTAAACCGTTGGCACAACAGGAGAACATAGTCTGGAGGAGTTTCACAATTTCACCATTTCTACCATGAATTATGAAGAGGAAATTCTCCACAGCAGACAGTTTTTTATTCTAAATTGTAAAGGATATGCACATGTTTATACAGTGGCCACGGTTCAGCTTTAGGACTAATGTGACCCAGGAACTAGAAGTGACCAAAGACCTATAAGGAGGAAATATGCTTTATAAAATGGTGATTGGAACTGTAACCATAAACCAGGAGAATAGTGACTGGGGCAAGTTCCCAAACTTTCATGGCCGTAACTGCCCAGAGGAGTCAGGCCCAGAAAGCTATGCCTACAATACAGCTACATACAGACAGTACATTTCTGTTATTGGCACAAACCTGGGGGCACGGTTTAGGTCTGTATGGAGGGAAGGGCAGGCAGATCCTTTACCATAGGACGACAGCAGGCATCCAGATAGTCATTTAATGATTTCTGGAGGTAAACCACTACATGCTTTAGATTTAGCCCCAAATGAATTTACATGAGAATTGTTAACATCCGTACATAACTTAGGACCGGTGCTGTATGTGAAATGAATTGTCCAATAGTAACTACAGATGCACCAATAAAAGCACTTATATGCAGAACATGGAGAAGAACTGTTCAATGACATTAAATTACACCCCTGCCCCCCCATCTAATCCGTTAGCATAATGCTCTCCTTTAAACTTATGCCACCATCATCAATTTTAAAAAATTGTATATCAGGGTAGACATTCTTTGCCAGAAAAGTCAGTTCCCAGCATGGACAGATACTGTGCACCACCTATCAGACTCACGCCATTAAGCCAAATCGTCATCTTTGCACTGAGCTGATTAAAGCAACTGGTTAAAAGCTTACAGCTAAATGAGAAACCGATCAATAACCAGCCCAGAAATTGCTGCAACCCCCACACTGCTGCCTCTGGTCTGCACAAATCCATTAGGCTGATTCAATTAAAATGCTCTCCTAAAGATAGAAACAGCTGTAATCGACTTGATAGAATATGGCAGTTAGCAAACTGTCTGAGGTATAAGCTTTATAATGCCCTTATGGCAGCTTCTCCTCAAGCACATCCCATTATCTAAGAGTTATGGAATCGCCCTTTCAGATTGCTGCACAAACTTACAAATACAGAAATAAGCACATAAACACAATATCTTTGTACATTCTTCGATTACTCCAGCAAGACTGAAATCAAGGCTGAAAACTGCAATAGTTAATAGTGCAAACCTTGTATGAAGTGCATTACAGGCAGGGCATGCTTTTGTGTCAGTGCAAGGCTATATTTGTTTTCAGTAGCCTAGAACACAGACTGAGTTTGTGTATTAAACACCCTGAATCTTAAACAACCTATGTATAAGCTACATATTATATATACACATTCCAGAGAACCAGTAAAATTAATTTCAAGACAAATTAATCAGCTTATTCTACTTAGATCAGAAAGGAGAATCCTAATATGGCACCTAAATATCACCATTCCTATCATTTGACTGAAGCTACATACATGCGCTAAATTGTCGCCCAAGACAATGTTAACTTTCCCATTTTGACTAAATTGAATATATATTTTAGTGTCCATCTTACCAACATTTTTTCTTCAATAATCATATAAAAGTTTATCCTTATCAAGCTTCTCACAGAACCAACAGGTTAACACTGCATATAGTAACTTGATTTTGCAAAACCTTTTTATGTTCCAACCTGTGGACAGACTAATGGGTTCCAAGTGGCTTTTTTTAAGGACCCTCTAAAACAGGGGTATCAAAACTCACGTACACAGTGGACCAAAATATATAATAAAAAAAAAAAAAAAAAATTTAACTTAGGACAAAGCAGCGGGCCACCTTTGAAACTGAAATAGCACCGCTACTACAATTCCCTGCATCTATAAAACAGTACAATGCAACACTCGAGCTCTAGAAGATATGGAAACTAGCAGCTGTTAGTTAGTAACTGAACACAAACCGCATTAGTAAACTCCAAATCATAGGACATGCAACTATTTTTCACATACATGTTTGATATCGGTCCACTCAAAACATAACCGAGTTAAGCACAAACTTGAACAAAAATTAACCACCATCCTTCACCCCTGACACCATCGAAAAAGTATCTACAATGGACACAAAACACTTTTTCCCAACCTCATTGCAGGTCTATTTATTTTCATTATGGACAACACAGGAGTGTCTACTAACACATCAAACCAAGATCAAATGTGACAGCTTTATTCTGCGTATTATACAGTATTTATATAGCGCCATCATATTACACAGCGCTGTACAAAGGCCATAGTCGTGTCACTAACTGTCCCTCAAAGGAGCTCACAATCTAATGTCCCTACCATAGTCATATGTGATTAATGTAGTCTAAGGTCAATTGTTAGGGAGAAGCCAATTAACCTAATTGCATGTTTTTGGGATGTGGGAGGAAACCGGAGTACCCGGAGGAAACCCACGCAGACACGGGGAGAACCTGCAAACTCCATGCATGTCCTGGCTGGGGATCGAACCTGGGACCTAGCGCTGCAAAGGCAAGAGTGCCAACCCCTGAGCCACCATGCCACCCTTAGTTCCAGCTCTTCTACTTCTGGAAATCCTAAATATGAAAAAGCATTTGGCGATTTCATGCACCAGGACCAATTACCTAAATTTCAACAATGAGAATCTTGAAAATGAACCGTTGGGAATCACTACAAAGCCACCAAGCTAAAAGTCCACATATATAGCACATAGAATAGTTTAGATATTGAAGAGTCCTTGGTTACCCAAGTGCATGCTACTTACATTGAAAATGGGCCCTATGTTTGCAGTACAGCTTCAAAAGGTACACAAATGTCAAACATATATCGCATTGGAACATAGCTCACTCCAAGATTTACCAACAAGCATCCAACACCAATGAAATGGCCAATACCCTCAGATTATAAACTATTAGCAGTCAGTGTGCCAGTTAAAACAACACTTTGTAGTGCTTAAAAGCCAATAAACCTTCAGTTATAGAAATGGAGATGGAAACAACCAATATTGACCTTTTAAAGCTGGTGGTTACCTGGTTGCAACACAATTTTGAAGGTTCTACTAACCTTGCATTGCCAAAGTGCAGAAGGACAATGACCAGACATACCAAACTGCGTTCTTGTTCCACATCAGTGAACTGTAGCACCTAATGTGAAGGATCAGCAAGATGGGCATGGGTCCATAACACAGAAAACTGCAATTACCTACACAGCGAGGAAATTACAGACTAGAAGATAGAAAATAGAAGACTGCCAGCAACGTGCAGAGGTCTCAAATATTTTGACTTAATGCAGGAGTGCCGTTCCTGCATTGTATGTGATGTCAGAGTGCCGGTAACCAAAAGAGTGGCTAAGGAAGCAGTTCAGTGTTGAGTGGCCTAGCAGAAAGCCCTCAGGAGCAATTATGTTTATTTCTTCTAGGGGTAAAATGAAAAGCAATTAACACCTGCAGTTCAAGAGTGTTCGGAAAGTTTTTGTTAATGAATTCAATGCCAATAATCAAGATTAGGATAGTGAAGAAAAGAAAGAATAAAAAAAAACTACCGACATTTAATCTGAAGTTCACCCACAAAAAGCAGTGTACATCTGAATGATCCTTACCTGTATCTGAATCTTTTTGATCTCCATTGGTTCCTACTGAAAAAGGCAATTTTCTTTTTGAAGTTTTTTCTTTCGCTTCTTTCACTCCATCACTTCGATCCAACTTTGGAGTTTTACTTAGGGAAACTTTATCTTTATCCTAAAAGGAGGGGGGAAAAAAAAACACACATTAAATCCTAGCACATGTGCAAGTGAGATCAGAAAATCAAACCACACTGTATGAGCTAACCATTTTCTACGCATTTAGAAGCAATCCATTATTTACTCTTACGATGATTACATATTCCCAAAGAGGGCATAAGAATGCTGATTTTGAGATACAGTCATCAGAATACATTAAAGACATGACGAGAAAAAATTAAGTACCCAAAAACCTTTACATGAAGAGGCCTGAAAATGATCACACAGTGGCTACCACTAATCTGCCCTTCTGTAAATGCTGCCATGCAGATCTAGTGACATTTTATTCAGAAGTCCATGTGACAGAATGACAAGCAGTGAACTTTCATCGTGCAGCCAGGCAATGGTCGCTCAGTGGCTAGCACTTCTGGCTTTTCAGTACTAGGGTTCCAGGTTTGAATTTTGGCCAGGACACAGTTTTAGGTTTTCCCTGTGTGTGGTTTTCATCCAGGAACTCCGGTGTCCTCCCACATCCCAAGAACATGCAAGAGTTATTTGGCTTCCCCTCAAAAATAGGGCTTGGAATACATTAATGATATTTTGGTAGTGACATTAGGGCCCTTTCAGACTATGGGTAAAACCATAACGGTTTCAATTCTCAGGTGTGCAGCTGAGAAAAGGAATGCCGTACCACTGGCAACCACATTTGAATCCAGGACTAAACAGCAGAGTGATTTTTCCCTTTTGGGAACTATGCACTGATCTGCTACAGTGTGAAAAAAATGATCTCTGTTAGCATTCACTTGAATAGGAGCAGCTGGGACTGCGATTGAGCCCAGGAAACTATTAGGTATTCTGCAGTTATCTGCTGGTGTTATCATTGTAAGTTTATAACTAATTTGCTGTTTGCCAAGAGCTCCTCTAGGCACGGTTCTATAACCATTTACCACAAAACCAACATTGGTTCAGTATTATTTTATTTTTGGACCCAAAATAACCCTTCCAATGACATAGCAGGACACCTTTTGTTTGCTTAAGTGCTGTACTTTTGGGCCTGAATATTGAAATTACCCAAATAGTAAATGAAGCCAGCAATGACTTAATTGTCTTTTCGATAAGCAGCACTTTAAACAGATGTAACAGTACAACAACAGACAATGGTTCTCTCTATTAATAGACAAACAGGAACCATATTGTCCCCAGAACAGCACAAACAGTCTCTGCCCTAGAGAAACGCCCAGAAGAAAAGCAGGAAGTTGGATAAAGAAACTGTTTAGTAGATAATGTTAAATTATAGATACACCATTCCAAAAAAAAAAAAAAAGCCAGCATTTTAGACTCCAACCTGAACAGAGGAGTCTGCACTGGAAACAGTCAATTTGGGAACTAGCTTGCTGACTTCATCTGAACATAGCGCAATACATTTACAAGTCATACTCCCTCTTTTACTATCAAAGATGATTTTAAGTAAATTGGAAGTTACTACACATTAAGCACACACTGCCTAAAGGGAGAAGCATCTTTTATGGTCCTAATATGGTCCTATGGTCCAAATAAAGGAGACCAGCTGACAAAATATACAATTAGATGCTTGAAGGAATTTTCATGTTTTACCTATAATCAATACATTGATGCAGTAAACACATTTCAAAAAGTTAAATCAGCAAAAAAAGAAGGAAACACTGGCGAATAATCAGAATTGTTTGTATGGAAAGTTTGGATCCAGAACTAAGACGTAGAACCTTACAAAGATTTGGCAGGCTGTCAACCAATTCATGACAGAATTCTGTCAAGGGGAATGTTGCAGTCTCACTGATTACTTGACTTGAAGAATGCCAAAATGCATGGCTGTCATGCTAATCCAATGGCTTTAACACTTTGAGCCACCACTTCAACATAACTAGAGACCATCACTGGCCCAAACATTTAAAGTAAATTCCAATTATTTTGTTGACAGAGCAATTGTAATTAAAGGTTATCTGTCACTTAACAGAGGTCCCATAAGGCAGGTGCTTGACTGTTTTCCTTTAGAAAATGAAGATTATGCCAAAAAACTAGGTGAAAACTGACACTGAGATTGCTGGTCAGTAATCAGGCCAGCTATTGTGTAAAGTGGGTGGATGTATTTGCCCCTTGGTGAACCAACAATAAATTATTGGACTGGTACATATGTACCATAGTTGGGGGTAGTTTTAAACTAGAGATCACACACTCCAAAGGTACATTGTTAAGGCAGAATAGCTTCAGCATTGTAATAATGCAACAAAACCTCTCTTCAACATGAGTATTTGAGACAGTTATTATATTGCACCTGAAAAATAGCAATGCACTTACTTAAAAGTAACTGTCTAAGCTCCATATCCTTCCAGCACTAAACGACCTAAACTATAAGCAATTTTAGAAAAGCTGCACTTGTGACTAGCGAATTCACAATCATTGACTAGGCATTCTTGTTTCTAGGCATATATGGACAAAAAAAAAAAAATAAAGGACCATGGCCCTTCAAACTGCTGGGGTGACAGACAGAGCTGTATTGTGGCTTTAAAGAATGACAGGCAGGATATATAGGCAGGGAATTGTTAGTTTCAGGTATACAACACTTGTTGCATTCTTATATCTGGAAACACAGGCAGTGACAACAAGACACCGTATGTTTCCGTTTTTCTGGCCTGTAGTTGAACATAAGCGTTAAAGGAAATCTGCACAAACTGTATGTGTAGTAGCAGGAGTTTGCAACATTCTACTGTTCTTCCAGCCTCCAGGTGGATAAGACTGCAGGGCAGCATTGGTAAAGCTTACAGCTTCTGCCTGCCCTACAACTCGCACATTGTGCGGCAGGCTAGGAGCAGGATGTTTGTCTCATGGGCTGCGATTTGAAAATTCTTCCCGACTAGTCTCAAAATTTGGCAGTCGCTTATGTGCCACTCCACAATCTAATCACTTGCTAGAGAGCAAGTTGTACACGAGGACAAGCAATGTGGGCATCTCCCCGTCTCTACATCATTCATTCTATGGACCGGTGCTTTATACAGCTTTCCTGTTGCAGCATTACTACCACGCCATTGGTCATCAAATCAAGTCATCAGGGACATCTAATATGAAGTAAAAGCCTTGCTTCCTCAAGAAATTAGTGCCAACCATTATTCTGTTAGACCTTAAAAAAAAAAAAAAAAAAAGAGAATAGACTTGGAGGGACTGTTTTCATGCTTACTGCGGTTCTTGATCAAAAAGGATATTTTACCTAACTTCCTGTTGATGTTGCAACAAAACCAGATATGTGGGGGAAACCATCATGACCGACAACCAGAAAAACTGACAGACTTTCCAACTACACACTTTCTATAAATATTCCACCACCATTAATTCTATATATAATCCACCATCATCAATACTTTAAGCAAATATAACGGCATCATTTGAACTCTTCCTTGAAGCATAAAAAGCAGGACTACTTCCAATGATATCTCCTGGACCTGTAAAAGCATTTGTGTATACAAAATAAATTTAACTCTCCACACTACAATACCCCATGCAGGGGAACAATTACTCCGGGCATTTAAAACTTGCAAGTGGAAAAACCCAAAAATGTCCCTTGAAAGAGACAACCAGGCCACACGACAGACTAGCAGAGCATAGCCCTTCTCTGAACAGCCCATAGACATCACTCCTCAGGATCAGATACAAGACAGAGGGACATCCGATGTAAGACTAGGGGGGAAAGTACACAAAACAAAAAGTGGGGGTTGGTTGGCATATCAAGCATGGGGAATGACAGCAGCATTGTCTTGTTTGATTTAAGCCGCATACACACGTGCAATTCTTGTCGTTGGAAAGGATCTTTCACGATCCTTTCCAATGATAAGAACCGCAAGATGCATGAACGAGTGCTGTACATACAGCACTGCTCTATGGAGAGGGGGAGAGCGACGAAGCAGCACCCTGCTGCGCGCTCTCCCCCTTCCCTTGCATTAGGATCGCTCGTCGTTCATGGATCCACCAGGACGGATCAACGGACGATGAACGTCGTGGGCTGTACACACGCCAGATTCTCGCCCGAGAAAAATTTGACGTGTGTACGTAGCTTTACTTTCCTATTATCTGCACACTATGTAAACCACCTTAATGTATGAAAAAAAAGTGACCCAGCCATTAGAAGCAACTACAGAAGATGAAAGGTGGAAGAAGATTGTGCCACCCACAACAGAACATGACGGGTGAGTATTGGCGGGTTTAGTTCTACTTTAAGGTGAACAAAGTTTAAAAGAAGGGAACACAGTTCAATTTGTACCAAAATCCTTTGCCAACCCAGATATTGCTTATCTAGTAACTAATAACCTCTGTAACAAGAAGAGCTGTGGGGGGATTCAATGACATAAAAAAATGACTAGTTGGGACATACAAGTCACCCTGTCCCGGGGGAGCACAAACCAAAGGCTAGCCTATTACAGGAAATCTGCACGCTGAGGTTTAATTCTGTATTACTGAACAAAATGGGAAGAAACACCGGAGACCACGATTCAAGCATATGTATGAATCACTGGTCTGATATTAAAACATTTGTTTAGCCTAGATTTCTGCAGCCAGGTTAATCAAAAAGACAGCAAGCTCATACACTACCAATGCGGCCTGAAAATGAAGGGCGAGTAGCTGGAAAATATGGCGGCAGCATTCAGACAAGTAGGGAAGCTTGGATGTGAGCAAAAGTTAACAGTAGAACTCTTTGCAGATTATCACTTTCCCCCTTTTTTTGCATCGGGAGAGTTCAATTTTTTTAGTGGGATTTGGATTTGTCCAGCTGGAATTATGACCCAACACAAAGCTAGTGGTGGGTGAATATGGATCGGTGATTAGTAATGGTGCAGTCTACCCCACCCCCATCATCTGGATGCAGGATCCATGTTTTAATCACCATGACAACATGCAGCACTGAATCAGCCTAGAAAGTGCTAAAATAATAGAACCTGTATTTAAAAAAAAAAAAAATAAATAAAAAAGGATACTAAAATAAGCAAAACTCATTTATGACAGAACAGAGAATAGTGAAAAATAATGGCCACAATTTCTATATATTGATTTCCTTTAATTTACAATTTTGGTCATGTATGATGTCCTGCAGAACCTAAATTATACTAGTTATAGGAAGCAGCTTAATACTCATTAATTTGTCATAAGAGTATGCGAAAAGTCACATTACCAGTTTTACTTAGACCTTATTACGGTTCGTGTCTGCTTGCTGCCTCCAAAGTTTGACTGCTGTATGGGGAATGAAGACTGTTGGGGCATCAGCTTTATTGTGCATTAGAGAACTGCTGGATATTGCTGCTAGGAGGTCATGGGGAATTTTCCTCATGGCCTTTTTATATCATACTTTGACACACAAAGGGCACTGGATATTTAACACTATACAATTTGGGCAGATTTACAGACCCCAGACATCAATGTGCCATGGACCTCTCATTACTGTATAGAGTATACAAGGCACAGCTGTCATCTAACATACAAGGCTGGTGTGCTGCCCAGCAAGAAAATTCAGCAACGTTTGTTATACCACAAAAGCTTTACCTAAGGCTTAGTCTACACGGAAGTTTTCCCCAGCGTTTAACCTGAGGCTTTTAAAGTCCATGTTTGAAATCCCCATGCATTCCAATGGGCTACTCTACACCATGACGTTTCCTTGAGGCACGTTTATGGGCTTTATCTTAAACGTTGCTTGCAATGTTTAAAAATGTAAAACGGGTTAAAGCTGGAAAACGCACAAAAACATGGGTAAATGCAGGTAAACATATTAAAAACATGGTGAAACGTAGGAAAAGTGAAAAAACACGGCATAGGCTTTCCAGCATTTCAAAGGCAAGCTTTAAAACGCTAATAAAAGTGTTTAGAAATGCATATAAACGCAATAGGAATGCTTACATGCGTTTTTAAAAACATCCGTGTAGACCCAGCCTTAGTGGGACATATATTATAGCTAGTGTTATAGTAGGCTAAACTTTGATCACTTTTGCTAGACCCACAAGATAAGTAAATGACAGAAACCAACAATTCTTAGCCATTTGGCAAAGATTAAATTAAAAGTAGAAAGGTTGGCAAAAGTGACTTCATAGTAGTTAAAAGAAAAACAATCTTCAGATTACCAAATCTTAGTTATGGCGGCTACATTAAAGCCCAGAGTGCAACTTCACTCCAATGCAAGAACAAAGCAATTTGCTTTGTTTAAACCCACGGGGTGCTTTGGCGTATGGAAATAAAGCAGACCTATCCTCAAAACGGAAGTTCCATATCTCTGCCAGCACCCTGCTGCCTTTGACAGTGAAGAGTTTACAATAAACAATTACCAATTGTACTGGCTTCCTGTAGTGCAGGATTCTGCATGCCCAGGAGGAAGCCGTGACATCAGCCGCACCTCCCAGGAGCAATAACGGAGGTAATAGTTTATAATATGCATTGCAAACTTTATTTTTAAAGGCAGTAAGGGGAGTGGAAGCAAGGTAGGCCGAAAAACAAAAGCCACAAAACTGCCACAACATACCCATGGATTTTGCACATCAACCTGCATTTAAAGCGTACCTATACTCATAATTTCACTTTTTCATGAAAGAGTAGATATAACCCTTTTATGTAGGGTAAAAATTCAGTTTTTTTTTTTTTATTATTTTATTTTAAGTGCAACACCTTTTTTAAAAAGAATAAAAGAAAAAAAAGGGTGCAGCATTGCCACCTAATTGACAGCCGCCTAGGAAGTCGAGAATGAATAGGAGTGCAAAGCCTACCGGGATACCTACGTCAGGCAACCCGGGAGGCCCTTGGGAGGCTCTACACTGCTAAACCAATTTGGTGTATGAACAATATCCTCTATTATATAACAGGTTGCGTGTGCATAGTATGTCACTTAAAACAATCTTCTGATTGTTGCCAATGAGGGGAGAATGAATGAGCACTGTACACAGTTCTGTTCTATGAAGAGGGGAGTAGGAGACGTGCCTCTACTGTGCCTCTACTGTGCCTTCCTCCATAGTAAACTACAGTGGTCTTCCCCACTCTGTTCATTATTTTGCCAGATCAGATTGCTGAATGACATCTAGGACAGCTGTACACGTTCTAGATTTTTGTTTGTCTAAGGAGATAATTCCCTAGTTTGTATAGGTATCCTAAATTAAAAAAAAAAGTCAGGTTACATGGTTTAGGATTTCAGTTCATAAGTTGTGCACACTTTTAGACCAACATTACACTTTTTTATTTTACTGAATAAGCTTGCTTTTGTTTGGCAAATGAATGGTTAGAATATTGAGTAAATAAAAAGGCACACCCATGTGCAGCCAGATGTTAAATTACATTCAGAACATTAGTTGAAGAATAGTAGGAGCCAGCCAAGAACTACAACTCTCCTGAATCCCAACGCTGCTTGCTGGAAAACCGTCAGGACAATCCTCAGACTAATCTCATCTACACGCGACAGCAAAGGACAACGCAGTAAACATAAGCCACAGAACCCATGCAGGATGATATCATACAGCAGCAACACAGCTTGAGTTATGAGTCACCATCTCCAAGGACCTTCCTGAATACACAACTAAGCGGAGAGTTACAGGCTTCCAAAGCTAATAAAGCTGTAAAGTTTTACACACAACACAAGGAGTGTATATAAAGAAAAAACTATGGATATCCTAAAGCATACGAAAACAGTCCAACAAAAAAAAAAAATGCTTTAAAAGTGAAGGCCAGGAAGTTGGGCTTTAGAGTTTTGCATTGTTTTGTGCACTTGAAGGTGGTTTTAAATTCTCATAAACCTACGGGAATGCAAAAGCTTGGAGAGTTTGAAGCAGGACAAAAGGCAACGTACACACGTTAGATTTTTGTTGTTGGAAAGAATCTATTGAGATCCTTTCCAACCTGCAAGAGACTAAAATATGCATAGCACTGTACATACACCACCGTTCTGCTCTTTGGGGGGGGATGATGGTTGGGCGAGGGTCGTCTCCTTTTCACTTGCATGGAGGTCGTTCGGATGGCTACTGTACACGATTCTCATTTCAGGGCTTGTATCAGACAAGAATTATCTGACGTGTGAACTTAGCCTAACTGCAGATCAGGAAGTGAAAAGCACCTGTTAATGAATTCTGAACAAGCTGACGTCATTGATCCAAGCTCAGAGCTTACTGGGACAGGTTGCTAATTTGAAGATGAAAAACCGATTGGACTACAGAGAAAGCAGCATGGTTTACTTGTTAAAGTAAGAGTCTCAGAAACCTTATTGCTTTAATGACAACTACGCCTATACACAGCTTTATACAGCAATAAAAAACCAAGCTTGTCAACTTTGATCCAGACAAACTTTGAATCTGAATTCTAGTATAGACCTGTTCGTTCATTGAACATGCAAGGGGCAGTTTGGAGAGAATCTTGCGGGGCTCGGATACAAGCAGAATGAAGATATACATTTTTGTATATGTATAGCATTTTTCCTTTTGTACACACAGTGGCTCATTGACAAGATTAGTGAGTCTGTTAGGACCATTTTTAAAAGGACAAAACATGAAAAAAGTTCATGCATTGTAGAGTATTGAAAGTCCTTTAATTATTGAAGGACAGAAACTGTAAAGGCCAACCATAGACTACATCACAATATTGTACCTGAAAATCCAAGTCAAGAAAAGATCAATAGACATCAAGAAATCCATTGGAAGATTAAAAATCATCTCTGTACACATCAATGTACTTTACCTTTTTCCCAGTTTGTTTCTCCACCATGTCGTAGCTGAGGGAGAATTCTTCTGACTGTGGTGTTTTAGAACACCCACCCTTGGGCATCGTTTTGCCTTCCTTACTTGGCCTTCATTTATTTCTCTATCGCTTCGTCATCAACAGTCTGAAAAAATAAAATATACCATGTAAAAAAAAAAGTAAACACTATAGTTTTCATTCCATACTTATGATAGCAATAAAGACAATTGAGACTCGTTATTCTGACTTTCAGGTGTACAACTGTAAAACACGCAGTGCTCAACCCAGAAATTTTTTTAAGCCGGGTGGGAAGCAATTTTAGGTGGGTGGCAGCCCCTGTATTGTGGACAAACTCTTTGGTAACCACCCAAAAACAGCCGGGTGGGTGCTGAAAAGTGCCGGGTGGTGCGCCCAGCTAAAAGTGCCTGGGGAGAACCCAGACACGTTACACATTTCTTTTGTTGACCAATCACCTTGGTCCTGTCAAGTCAAAAGTCAATATTCTAGTTAACCCAGCCAGACTAAACCAATAAAAGTGGGGAAAAACCTATGAAATAAATGCCCGAAAGGGATGAAAGCTACTGGAAAAGAGCCAGCTACAGAAAAACTCTAGAGGATAAGGCCATGTATTTTAGAGGGAGGAGAAATGCAACTGAGGTATAAAGTTTGCAATACTAGAAAACAGACGGATTGGGTCTATTTGTAAAGTGATCACATAAAAATCATTCAACTATTAAGCCAGAAGTTCACAGATTTCACATTGTTTAATTAGAAATTGGATGAATTGTGAGCTAAATACAATTTTTAAAGTTAAATTAAAACCTTTACAAACAACCTCCAATTAAAAGTCTTTTTTCATAAATGACCACCCAAGTCACTTCTCTACGGGTCCAATTGACAACGGTTCCGGAGCAATAATTATAGAATTAGTAAAAATTGTAACCTACACATCACCAGAAACAAGGCAAACACTTCTATAAAATAGCTCCCTGCTAACAGCAGGTAATAGAACAAAAACACCAGAGGAAAAAACTAAAATATAGCTAAAGTTTTATCAACAAGTTTAACATAGCAAATTGATGAGCAAGGTTACATGAAATTGCTCTGCAAATATGTGAAAATAGAATATATACACATGCAGTAAACACACAAAATACATTTTATAGAATATAAGAAAAAAAAAAAAAAAAAAAAGACGTCTGTTACTCCTTTAACACAACGGGAAACACAATTGGCTTCATTTAAAAATAGTTCTTATGCCAGAAAATGACAAAACATTCACATATCTGTGTGTGCAGTCGCATCTTGGCCAGAGACCAGTGACCACACTCTTCAAAGTCATTACATGAGTTCTGCAGTCTTCCCGTAAAAAAATCCCTTCCTATCAAATGCCTAAAGCATTGCTCAGCCACGATTGAAAGAATAAAAAAGGAAACAGGCACACAGCCAGCGTTGCTGCCTACAAGTGACCCATGATCAAATAAACGTTTAGTTGCTGAAAGACCAAGGGGCACTGTGCCATCTGCTCTGGTCTGCTCATTAACACCAAAGGTGTTTTTTTACTACGCAAAAAACATTTTTGCGTAGTAAAAATGTACTTCTTTATAAAACACCAACATGTTATACAGTGTTCACCATTACCATAAGGGTTGGAAATAAGACACGATGCAGTGACGCACAAGAAAAACTTACAATGGGATAAAAAAAAGAAAATAGAAAGCATTGGAAGCAACAATTCACAAGCCTTTTTGTTTTACTTGTTTGTTTCACTGCCTAACTTCTGGCCTGATCTATGGTTACTAACGGAAACATGAGTTGTATGGCAACTTCAAATGTGCTGGTTTTTAAAATGGACAGGTGAAGGTTTTAGGTGAAAGGTTTTTTGAAACTAAAGAGGCTAAATGGAGATCCGCATTTAATTCAAAGTAGAGAAGAAAAAAGATAAAACATTCCTGTGTGAGTAGACTCAATTATTTTTGACATGAAGTAACCTTTGAAATAGTTTGGGGTCTCCAGGGAACCTTGACTGTCCGTAGCTCACAGCAGATTACATTGCAGGCCAGAGAGAACACAATCACCCTTACAGGTAGTGGGGGGGATTGTTAGACTGATCCAAGGATTCCTAGCAACTTCTGGAAGAGCATTTGGGTTTTCACAGAAGCCTAGTTGGGGGACATGGTTAGAGGTTGGATTGTTGTTTTTGGGGATTGTTTTATGGTATCTGGTCAATATTTTGAAATTTTAAAAAAGGTTAAAAAGAAAAAAAAAAAATACGATTATCTCCAAGCGCCCCTAAATTGCTAGTTTGCCATCAGTCCAGCTTATCCTTTGGTTTTAAACATTTCAAATTAATAAATCTAAACAAGCAAATTAGGACTAAAGACTTTTCAGAAATATAAGATCTGCACACTTGTTTTAGGGTAATGTTTTATAACTGAAAAAAACTAAGCTAGCATTATTAATGGGTTGGGGCGAGGTGCTTGCCATATAGGTCTCAGGAGATGTGCGTTTTTAGAAGTTCTCTATCACTGAGCAACCAAATATTCTTTTAGCCTCACACATGAAAGGTTCAGGTCCTCATCTGAGATTTTAGCAGAATGATTGTCCCGTAACTTAAGACAACACCGATGTAGCACTGCAACAAGAGTTTTATTTTTAGCAAACAACAAAGAAAGATTTTAAGAGAAAAATGAAAAGGCTTTTTCCCCACAAATGCAAGCGAACAAGGCCTATAATGCAGGCGACATAAAAAGTCAATCAGTATTCTGAAGATGCCGCCATCATCCTCGCACTGCCTTTAATCTAGACACAGCTATTATTCCTTGCCTAGGTAAGAGCGGCACACTAACATAGCATGACAAAAGGTTTAACAGGCTAGGCCGTGTTGCCAGGAAACAAGGTCACGAATAAATACAGTTTCGACAAACACTCAGGTACATGTTGTAACCAGACCTGAAGTGAAGTCTGGAGCCAAGAAACTGAGATCCTACATAGTTCCTGGGGATTGTTCTGTCAACCTAAAGACCCATATTCTTTTACTTGTGCTTTGTCAACATATAAGCAAAAAAAAGAGCAGGCCTGCATATTTCAGGGTTATCATGGGAAAACCATCACAGGAGAGATCTTAAAGAAAACAGAATTCAAGGCAAATATCCTCATTGGGCTTTTTCTTTTTTTTTTTTAAACTTAAAAAACGACTCACTTTAGGGCAGCGGAGAACTCAGAAAGTCCCTGAAGGAACATTGGCTCAAAAAACGCAAACAGCGATAAATAAACACAGACTAAAATTAAACTCCTGCCAAACACCGACTAGCATCTGTTGCATAAAGGTATATTAGGCAATATGGCTAAACATACACAAGTGATGAAAGCATCTGCTTAGTGCTCATTCTGAATGGATCTGGTAGACCCATGGAGACGCCAAAGTCCGTTCAAGTTCAACAGCTTTTCCCCTAGAAAGATATGAAACCCCACCACCCAAAACAGATGTTTATGGACAAGCCCCTATGTGAAAGGACCTAACGCACTAAAGTCTATTCGACTCTAAAGTCTTCCCTGTACAACCTTCATACAAGTCACTATTAATATTGTACGCCATTCATTTACATGTTGGTAACATTCAACAACCACAATACAGAAATGATCGCAGCATTTCAGATTGTGTCTTAGTCTTTCTGCTTGGCCATTCTGAATGCCGCTCTAAATACTAATCCAAGCATTATTTGGGCAGGGAATTTGATGCCTAAATGGTTACTCTGAGTTACATTTTTTTATTCAAGTAAATGCAGGGTCCAAGGGCAAGGAGAATGATTCTTCAATCTCTAAAGCTACATACACACTTCCAATTATTATCGTTGGAAAACGAACGACGAACGTTCATGCACGATATATACGACCGATCGTATAGCACCGATCCAGCACATAGAGTTAACGACACGATCGTTCGTAGATATTGTACACACAATAGATACGATCGTTTGAGCGATAGAGGAACTATGTGCACGACAGGAAAGTGAGCGGACGTTCGTTCACCGCGCATGCTCAGACCATGGACGATCAACGAACGACCGTACACACGATAGATGGTCAACGATCGTCGTCCAATCCGATCCGTCGGTCCGGTCGTTCGTTTCCAGCGACTTTCCTCGTTCGTCGGTTACTTTTTTACGAACGATTTTTTGCCCAATCGATCGTTCGTCGTTCGATTGGAACGATAAAAATTGGAAGTGTGTACGCACCTTTATAGGTCCCCAACACTGCCACAAGTCACGGAGTGCCATAGTTCTAACAGGTGGAACCACAATGAGTAAACAATATCACCGCCCTACAAACCAAAATATCCTAGATAGCAACAATGTCAGAAAGAACTACATTCTCCTATTACATGAAATAAAACCTGGACCGCAACACACAGGTCTAGTTACCGAGAAAGATGCCACACAATATGAAATTTCTATAAATTATAGCTCTGCCTCATCTTCACAATTTATTACTTCATTAACATCTGTCAAGCCAGAACTTGCTAAATTGGCAACTATGCAAAAATAATGAGGTGTCCTAAAATAAAAGGTTACCTCCATTTCAATAAATGTTAGACTGCTGATTATTCCTCCCAAAGTGAACATGTGTGCCTTTTCCCACTAAAACATGTGAATGTAGAAGAGTAGTGTAAAAAAAAACAAAAAAAAAAAAAACACGCCATTGCATTATATTTGAATCAGTATCTAAAAAAAAAAAAAATAAAAAAAAAAAGTCCTGATATGTTTCTGGTTGTCCCAACATTCTTTTCCATGCTAGAGATAAGTGGAGGGGGTTCTGCAGACCAAACACTCCCTGACTAAAGCTACGTACACACTTCCAATTATTATCGTCGGAAAACGAATGACGAACGTTCCTGCACGATATATATATGAACGATCGTATAGCACCGATCCTGTACATACAGATAACACGATCGTTCGTAGATATTGTACACACAATAGATACGATCGTTTAAGCGATAGAGGAACTATGTGCACGACAGGAAAGTGAGCGAACGTTCGTTCACCGCGCATGCTCAGACCATGGACGATCAATGAACGACCGTACACACGATAGATGGTCAACGATCGTCGTCCAATCCGATCCGTCGGTCCGGTCGTTCATTTCCAACGACTATCCTCGTTCATCGGCGTCGTTGGTTACTTTTTTTTACAAACGATTTTTGCCCAATCGATCGTCGTTCATTTCCAACGCTAAAAATTGGAAGTGTGTACGCAGCTTTAGTCGTAAAAGATTCTTTCCAACGACAAACAAAAAAAAAAAAAAAGCACAGTAACAAACCAGATTACTATCAAGGCCCTTTTACAGCTACCAGTAACCAATTTTTCAACACAGTTTAAGCATGTTTTGTTGGAGTTTGTTATGGGCTTGTGTTGTGTCTATATGCATATGACCCGACATTCAGGATGAAAGCAGACACATCGGGAAGCACAGTGCATTTATATGTATGTTGTCCCTGAAATACTTAAAGGTTCTATTTTAGGCTAAGAAAACGCATCTTTCAAAAAAAAAAAAAAAAAGCCTGTTGATCCAGGAAAGCTTACCGTGTTACATTACTGGAGCACTTCCTATGCTCAATTACATGGTTCTAGGGCTCTCAGGACTATAAAACATCTGCTGTATGGTCTGAAAAGAGGTAGGCACTCCAGTCCCAACAAAAACTGACCTAGTATGACAAGTGTACTGTTTTCACAACACGCACCCTCGCCATTGCAATATTTTGCCACTAGAGAATTTTCCTTTATGTAACCATTTCTGAAACAGCAGAAATTTGAATTTCCCAGTATTTTCTCTACCCCACCTCCCACTTTTCCTAGCACAGCATCTCGTAGTACACCGGCATCCTCCCACTGACATTTCCATTACATGTCTTACATCTGCTGATCAGACTTATTCTCTGCTGTCCTTATTGTATGAATCTTACTTCCAAGTTCCAACCTTCCTTTGCTATTGTAGCGGTTGTGCATTAAACCTGAACTCCTGTGCAGCCATCACAACACATAGCCTGTTACCCTACAACATCAGTCACTATTCCTTCTGTACAAAAGCACAATTTCTTGATGGATGTTCTGGCCGTGAACAAACTCCTGCAGTCTCCGTTAGGGAGGGATGAGGGAAGCTGCCTGTGTTTGCTTGGGCGGAGTCACGTGCGCGCACTGCAGTCCTGTCACTTCCTCTTCATGACGAGGCGCGGCACGCAGCCATGGAGGCAGACGGAGGAACCACACGGAGTCACCCACCGTACCACCCGATTCGGGTAAGCGCAGGTATCGGTGGGTGGCTTATTTGCGGGGGGGGGCTTATTTTACATTTCTCTCTAAAAAGGGGGGGCTGTCTTATTTGATGGCCCTGCCTTATCATCGGGGAAACACGGTAGATAATTTTTGTAACCTAAAATAAAGGACAAAACCATAGTTTCCTAATAGGTAGGATGCAGCAAAGGTGCCTCTTGCTAGTCGTCTTCCTCCTCCATAAAACAGCGCTGTCTGTACAGAGTTCTTTTTAAGATTGCTGGAGGAAATGTTAATTTTTGCATGGGTATGGTTTTAGAGACTGGAAGGGTTTATTTACCGGACATATCGACTACACTGTAGGTTCACAGCACTGTTCTGTAAAACAATTTCCACAGATTGAATACAATGTGCAGTATTCCATTTAAACCACAAATGCATCACTACAATCGACCAAGGGAACCAGGGCAACCACTAAAAGAATACTCTTCAGAAAAACAAAAATATTTTAAATATTGTCCAATGAAATTCAGAAGGGGTTTTAGAAAACTAATGCATTGTGTACATGCAGTCTTCAATTTGCTGTGACACTACAGCAGGGAGGTCTGGCTCCATTCCAGTGATCATTCTGCATGACCTTGAACGAGTCACAACTATCCAACGCCTTGATATTGTATAACTCAGTGACAGGGTGCTGTGTTAGTAAGGACATACAGTGGAGCATTTTAGCTCAGCTATAACTAAAATAAATATGCAGTTATCCAAATCGCAACTAAAATTCAAAGAACCTTACAAAAACAGTCAAATGCTGTGCAAATTAGACATGCAAAGACACAACACCTGTGGTTAAGAGAAAAGATAAATCACTTTACCTTACAGACTTGTTAGAAACAGTGATAATTACAGGTGAAGCATATACAAAGCATATCAAAACTTGTGATTGTGAACATAATCTGCAGATTAAGGTAAATTCCCCCACTAATGAGGGATTTCAAGCTAAACTCCGGCCTCGCATAATTGTACAGGCTTTCCAGTTTCACTACAGATTTCACTGCTTGTGCATTAGAAGCTGCTGCAAGTCAGACATAAAACACCTTGTTAGGAGGGACATCAGGAATCTACAATCCCTTTACTTCCCAGGCCGAGAGCCCTTGAATTGCCCTTACATTAGCTTTCAGGCACGGCAACTCACAATCTAGCAGCAATGCAGAGACCTAATGAGGCCACCAAATCTAAATTCACTTATCTAAACTAAAAATTGTAACTGAAGATACTTCCGTTAGCATGTTGATGGAGAGAGGAGGAAAAACAATGCATAAAGCAAAATACAAGCATATTGAACTTAAACTTCAGCTTAAGACAACACTTCAAATTATTATCGTTGGAAAACCAACGACAAACGATCCTGCACGATATCTACGAACGATCGTATAGCACCGATCCTGCACATAGAGATAACGACACGATCGTTCGTAGATATTGTACACACAATAGATACGATCGTTTGAGCGATAGAGGAACTATGTGCACGACAGGAAAGTGAACGAACGTTCGTTCATTACGCATGCTCAGACCATGGACGATCAACGAACGATCGTACACACGAACGATGTTCAACGATCGTCGTCCAATCCGATCCGCCGGTCCGGTCGTTCGTTTCCAACGACTTTCCTCGTTCGTTGGCTACTTTTTTTACGAACGATTTTTGCCCAATCGATCGTTCGTCGTTCGTTTTGAACGATAAAAATTGGAAGTGTGTACGCACCTTAAACCTACAGTATCACCTTGGATAACCATTTCTTTACAATATGTATAAAGCTTAAGACTGCAGGCTGTCAAAGAAATCCATGGAGATTTGAGCAGCTGGAAAACCTAAGACACTGCACATGTACAAAATCCCACTGTTCATTTTTACCTGGATAGGAATTGATTGGAAAGCCATTTGAATGCAATTGTTCATTGACGCAAGCTATTGGGCAATAAACTTCAATTACTAATGCCAAATAACAAGAGCGGCACACCTGCCTATAAATCCATACAGCTTGCACTGATGTAAAGGGGTTTACAGGTGAAAGGAAAGAGGGTCCTCTGGAGTTAGAGTGTCTCCAATGACACCTGCATTTTGAGGCTTCGTGAAACATGACTAGGAGTCATCTGTACTCCATGTAGAGGGATACCATATTCTCCACAATGCAGTATATAAGGGCAAGGGACAATAGCCTGACCTAACAAATGATAGACAATTTAACATTTTGCTCTCCACACACATTCTATTTAACTCGCCAACTGTTGTCTTGTACTTGGTATGCAACAAAAACCCATCTTAATACAAAAAAAAAAAATGCAAAGATACATTGTAATTCCAGCAGAAATCCTGACTGTGCACATGCTACTACATATAACAAATGGTTGCTAAGAAACTGAAGCGTACTGATCACCTCACCATGGAGATGGGTAAATGTATTTCCTGGCTATGCAGCAGACTGTCAGCACTCATGAAGGATTTTTGCTGCAACCAATGTACTGTCAGAGACTTACTGACCAGAGCAAGCGGCCTACTATAAAAAGTCAATGTAGTATTTTTTGGATGCTTATCAGCTTAGCGTATGATAGAAATGATTGTTTGAAAACTTTCTATGCTAAGAAAACTGCTGCAGATGGTTTTGGGAGAAGGGGAGAGGATTCTGTCTGCATGCACATTCCTGGATACTTGGTCATCATGCTTGTTTGACAAGATGGAGTTGAATTGATTACACGTTTGATGTACACAGGATGATGAAATAAGGCCGCTTTTTTTAAGCTACTCAAATCTGCTAAAACACCTAAAACAAACCAGTCACAAGGAAAGCAGATCCATCAAGGAGGAAACAAAACTCTGCCTTTCCCCAACATTGCAGTCTCCACAAACCGTGCAGAAAGAAAGCATAGCTTGCCAGCAAAAGGGAAAAGATCCATTGCTCATGCTCAAGACACCAACAAAATATAGAATATGGAATAAAATATTGGTGCTTTCTAATATGAGGGAACCCTTGAAAGACTCAGGTCTTGGTACAATTATAAAATACAGAGGTCACAGTATATTGACATTTTGGTCAGTGGGAAGAATGTCACTTCTCAGGTTGCCAAAATGATCATTGATGTCACTTATACTGACCCCGAGGGGAACAAATTGCGCTTTGCTCAAGCAGTGTTCTACCCAGCCCTATTTAGCTGGGCATACCACCCGGCACTTTTCATTAACCACCCGGCTGTTTTTCGGTAATTACTGAAAATTTGGGTCACAATACAAGAACTGCCACCCGCCTAAAATTTCTTTCCACCCAGTTAAAAAAAAAATCCTGGGTTGAGCACTGTTAAAGGGACCCTTAGCAACATCTGGAGGAACCCTGGTTGAGAAACACTCCCCCATATTACTGCCTTCTAAATAAATGTGGGGAGACAAGAGGGGTGCTGTATATACTTTTCAGGAAACACAAAAGCACAATGCAAGTGACCCCCAATTACTACACAACTATTATATAACCATAAACTGTTTGAGACTTTTTAAGCAGACAGGAAGCTTTCTTGTGAAAGAATGAACATAAAGGAAGTAAGTGCATTTAACACTGAAACATATAAGTTCCTATTTCCTGGTAACCAGAGAGACCAGGAGAGGATAAAAGAACAAAATCTCACACTGGGACACCCAATGAGGTCCTTGGAAAAACTGGGAGAGTGAGGATCTCACATGTTCTAACACACTGTCGTATGTACAAGAAAGCGTAAAGTAAAAATTTTACCAACTGGATACATCAGGCAAAAAAAGAAAAGAAAATCCTACGCTAAAAAACGTTTAACAATTTAATTCTCAAGTTAGCTTCGGACATGCTTTTAGCTGATCACTTTCACATTAACATTAACACAAAGAGCTAAAGCATATGCAGCATGTGCAAAACACTGGGTACTCTCTAAAGGGAACGCAGGGATTAATTTACTTCAAGTAGAATCTCCAAAGTTCTTGCCAGAGAAAAAAAAAATAAAAGCCAAAAGAATGCCTGATACACTTGAACTAGCCTGAGCTGTGCAGGTGGAAGGGGGAAGAAGGGGATCTATGTAAAGGCATTTAATCTTTGCTCATAATGAGAAGACTTCATTCCTCACAAATAGGGGGAAAAAAAATCTGGAGTCAGGTCGCAACAGCTTCAAGTTCCATTTAACATCAGTCATTCACACACTGAAAAGAGTTAGTGAATGTTGCCAAGCAACCATTAATAGGAAAAGACCAAATGGGGCAGTTACTGAAACCTCAAAAGCAGAAGGCACACTCACTCGCCTGTATACTGAATTGGCTTTAATTTGTCCCATTAAAAAACCTTTATTATAACGCCTTTAGTCAGGAGGCAATTCAAAATCTCAGTAAAAGGGTTAAAGGAAAATATAGAAGATTGCAATGTTCAGAAACAATTCAAAGAATACACGATCCAGCAAGCATGTTTGAGAAGGTGGAAGAACAATCAAATTGCAGAGATTCGTCAATCTTGGTAATCTCACAAATTGTCTGGCATCCTATTTCCAACAGTAAACGAAAGCAATGCTCACCAGAGCAACACTCTAGGCCAAGGGTCAGCAAACTTTTTTGGCTACTAGGCTATTTTAGGAGGTCAAGAAGGCACACTAGGCCCGACTCTCTCTCAAGTCCCGCCACTGATGGCTTTGCCTCCCACCAGGAACGCCCCTGAAATGAAACCCCCCGCGATGCATACGGAGGAGAGGGAATGTCCCCATACTCCGGAGGCGGAAGTGTTAACGCTGGCCGCGGTAAATAGGGAAGGGAGGCATAACAAGGAGGCTCAAGAGCTGCATGTGGCTCCAGAGCTGCGGGTTGCCAGCCAGGATTAGGCTGGATCGACCAGGGGGGCGTTGGCCCATATCTGGCCTAAAGGCTGGAGTTTGCCTACCCCTGCTCTATGCCCTAAGATTGAGTGGGGTGAATTAGGAGTTAATAGTTTCCAGGTGGAATATAACTAGAATTCTTAGAACTATTAAAACCCTGCCTGTCAAGTCTAACTGTACAGCCAGCTACTCCCTGCAACAAGGTGGTGACAGTTCTCTGTGCAAAGTGTACCTTTCATCATTTCCAGACTCATCTGTTACGTCCTATGCTGGATAAAGAGGTTTCTCCCACTGAGCCACTACAGGACATTGCCTGGCAGTAAATATGTTATTAAACAAGAACACTGAACCCAGAAGTCACCCCATCCTGGAAAGGTAGGTATTCTGCTCCTTGTACTGCAGAGAACAGATTGCTGTACTTTCTTAGACAACAGTAAAATCCCAAGGACAAGCGCTGATTCTACAACAATCCAGTAGTAGTGTTTTCCAATTACTCTAAACCAAGGGTTTCAAACTCTGGCCCGCAACGTCCTTTTGTGGCACCCAAATAATTATAAATATTAATTGCAGCTGGCCGCCGCTGCATTGAAATATCGCTGCTACTACAATTCAAATTCACGGCACCACTCGCGTCTATAGACCAGCGGCCTCTCTGCCTATGCGTGGCCCAGCATTGGACTGTTTACGGACGCATGTAATTGTAGTAGCGGTGCTTTTTTAGTTTCAAGTTTGGCTCGCGACTTTTGTCTAACTTTTTAATTTTGGCCCACTGTGTGTTTGAGTTTGACACCCCTGCTCTAAACCAAAACATTGTTTGACCAGAAGAATTCCTTATATATTAGAAAATTACCTAAGTTATGAATGGCATTTTAAAGCTCGCTCGATTTTTGGGGGCTTTTTCCTGGTTTAGAGGCAATTCTGGTACCCGTACAGATCCTGCACAGAGTATTGTACGAGACATCGGCAGACAGAAGAGAGTTCTGGGTGCAGCAGGAAACAAAGGTAACGGAAAGGTAAACATTTTCCAATGGGCACCTATCACTGATCCTCTCCTCAGACTGCAGCAAATATGTATTTTATTAAGCCACATCAACCAACCATTTGCCCTGTGCATCATTACCCCTCCACATAGCGGTCTCTGACAAATTCTAAACTTAGGAGGTATGCACAACAATTTTTCTAGTTTAATGACCTTGTATATATCAACTGGCCTATAAAGGCCACTTATAATGCCACTAGAGAATGGCCAGCACTATAGGGTATTGGCAAGGGCTCAACTTTCCAACTTCAGAGTAAATTTGCATGAATTTTGGCCCCTGGCTAGAAGGCTCCTAGGATGCTTGCAAAAGTTGGCAGGTATGGGCAAGCGATAGTAATTTAAAAAGCAAAGAGGAGCAAAAAGAAAGATCTGTTAGTTTACTTGCACTAGGTTAGCAACTTAGAAACAGCACCATTGCACTAGAGCAGAATGAGAAATAGATTTTTAATAAAGATCAGAAGGTGAGCGATAGTTTGTACATATATATTCTTTAAGGTCTTCCATAGAAATGATAAAATGCCATGCACACTGATCGTAGAGCAATTTAATTCAGGAATCTCCGGCCCGTACAGGTCTAGAAGAGCACAGACCACACACATCCATTTAGAGTCTGCACAACAGCTCAAGAATCTATAACACAAAAGCCCTCACACTTTGCTGCAACAGTTTCTCTGTGGTTGCTAATACAAAGCATGACTTATACCAGTTACAGGAAGTTGTATCATAATGCTGCATTATTGATCTTTTTAATGCACTTGAAAGAAACCGTTTTAATTAAGTCAGCATTTTCCCCTTAAAGTTGTGGATGGGAACTCTAGTTCCTCTTCATCTGGAACCTCAGACAGGTGATTACATAAAAATACCAGTTAATTTGTACCAGACAAACTGAAAAAAAAAGTCTGGAATAAATAAACAAAATGCCGGACCATCTTGATTAGGGAAAGCACCAACACTTACATATCCTGCTTAATCCCGACTGCTCCTTCCCAACCCAACATAAATTCCTACAAAAACCCATCGGTATAATGGGCTGTCTGGATGGCCAAAAGGTTTGTGTAGGAGGCAGCAGACAGATATGACACTAGCAGAAAAGCTAGAATGCCAGGACTTGCACTAACAGAACGGAAAGCTGCTACAGGTATGTCCAGGTAGCTCTAGAAGTCTTTATACCAGTCATTGTTAGATTCACTTTCCGCAAGTACACAGCAATGATCTCCATTGTTTACTGAAACCGATCCGGTATGGTTCTGAGGGCATTCACCAAAATCTTGGCAATGAACTTGGCCAGCACAGAGAGGATTGTTTATTTTCAACAAAGCACAAGTTCCACGTGGAAGACCCATTACCATTAAGCTGCAGGCAATTCTGTAGCCAAAACTTGGAAAATCCAAGGCTCCATTCCATTTTTGTCTAGTTTCACATAAGAAACCTGGCCAGATTTTGGTAGTCCACATACACAAAACTCACATCACTTTCATTAGATAAGACTGCTTCACATTTCCTGTTGAACCTCTTCAAGCGACCTTGGAATTTCAATGAGGCGATTTCATCTTTATGTTTGACAGAGATCCGTGTTTTGCTTTCCTTTATGCCTGCTGGAATCATCAACACCACATGCTGCCAAATCATAAAATTTTCAGGTTGAAATCTATATGCACAAAGCATTCTGGACCTTCTAACAGAGTAGAAGATAAAAGTAGTCAATGGTTTGGGTAGATCTAGCTGACAGATGTCAGAAATATATACACAAAGAACGGGAAGAAGCGTCTGTACATTTTTAGATACCATGCAGCAGACCAAGTATTAGAAATACGCATACACAAAATAACTAGAGGCCTTGTTTTATTCTGGTCCAGTTTCCTGGCAACTAGATGGCTATCAGCACTATGATCTGTGCAAATTAATTTTATAATCCTTTCCTGCACATCACGGGAGGAAAGCCAAATAATATAAGATGACCTCATGGTAATTAACCTCCACTTATCCATAAACCATAAGCCTACAAATGTAAAATATACTTAGGGAGCCCTTTCACATGCATTTCAGCGTTCCCATGCAGATGACCTGCAAGCAACATACAGATGGCAGGAAGTTGACTTTTACAGCTCGGTGCCCTCTCACACAGAAAGCACAATTCTTCATATTTTATCTTTTGAACAAATACTGAAAAAATAATACATTATGTGGTCATATACACACAGGTTCTCAACTTCAGTTGTCCCTGCCAGTGGTCCGTAAATACAGACATGGAACCTGTTGCTGCTGGCAGCTGGATTGGCATAGCTCTGAAGTCAGGCATACAAAATATGCATGTAACTAGCATTAACAGGTACACTTCACTAATAAATAAAAAAGTCCATGAGCTTCAGTACCTGCTTAAAGCAGGCAAAGAATATCATCCAAACCTGCGGCAGCTGAGGATCAAGCACTTGTTTAGTCTCCCCCAATACTTTGATTGCTCAGACTGTACACGGTAACCTTCTCAAAAGTCAGGGAAATTTCACAACCTGTAAAAGCAACCAAGAAGAAAGGACGTCCCTGTATATTGCATGAACATGGCTGAGGTTGACTTCCTGGAGAGAAAGTCACTATCAGTTTCAAGGTTTTTTTTTCTGGGGAATGAAATTTGTGCGATGTACTAAGGAATCATGCAAAGGCCACTTATTGTTTATTGACAGTGAACCATAAATAGTATCTGGTATCAGTTTGTTGGCATTTAATGGGTTTATACCATGTAGGATATGTTCATTCTAGATCGCTAGCTGGAAACAATATTTTGCAGATGATCAATTCCTGCCACCCACAAAAACGTACTTCCCTTATCTCTTTCTATACAGCCAGCTTTCCTCTTCTCTTTAGGTGCCTTGACATGGAGGGGTTCTTTACAAAATGAAGCATGTTATCAAAAGCTGCAGCACAATGCCCCATCTAGCATTTACCCTTGAAGGGCAGGTTTAGCAACACTACAAAAGTTAGGTTTTATGAGCCATAAAGTTAGGTTTTAACCCCCCTAGCGTTCTAATTCTGTCATTTCCAAACAAAAACCATTACTTTTTTTCCATGGAAATTTATTTTACATTGTAGGCCTAAAATTCTTAGGCATTACTCACCAAAATATGTCCAATATTTATTAAATGTAATAATAAACTTTAAAAAAAAAAACAAAAATCTGTTAAAAAAAATAGTGATACATGTAACTGTACAGTAGCATATGTAATATAATTTTATTATATATTATATCAATATGTCTTTGTATTGGACTTAATACAGCTATATTGTATTGAATCTAATATAAAATTATTTGAATTTCCCGCCGCTCCTCCCGCACCGAATTCACCGGGAAACCGCAGATATCGTCTCTGCATGCTGGAGATTGGAAGAAGGGGACGTGTCCCGAAGACCTGCGGGGACCAGAAGGACGCTGGGGGGACAACAACTTAACAAGGCAAGTTCTTTTTTTTTATTTTTTTAAATCTTTAGTGAACAACTCGCGATTACTGCTGGAGGGGGGGGTTTAAGTAGAAAAGTCTCAGGAAATGCTAAGCATTTCAGTTCATCAACCAGCACAACAAGATTAATAAAAACCTGACTCTGCCTTTAACACTTTGGATTACTATGGAAGATTATAAATTAGGAGTTTTGACTTCCCTTGCTTACTTGTTCCAGGTCGCCAAGTACCAAAGCCATCAGATTATCATGGAGGCATGTATATCATAATAATGCAAGGACCTCTATATTTTTTGAGCTGGACTGAGACACTTTAAAGTGTTGGTGGTCTGAAATCACCTCTCATACAAGCTTCATCCAACAAAGCTTAACAACGAGCATAGGACTACCACCTACATGAACCTCACACCTCAGCATACTATGGTAGCAAAGATTTTTAACTGTAGACTAGTAATGCCACACATCAGGCCATAAAAAATATTTACCAAGCACCAAGAAACCGTATATATTTGCACATAATTGCAGGTGGTGACAATCACACAGTCTTCCAGCTTTTCTTTCATTTTACCATCCCCCTTTGAGACGCCGATATAACCTCCTCTTTAGGCACAACACTGGATCATATTGCTCGCCACATCAAGGCTGGGATCCTATTACCTTAGTCAATGCAGCTTTTGAATAAAGCAGAACAGCTTATTCATAGTAGGGAATAGACGCAGCACAGTACTAAGTGACAGGCGCTGCTACAAGAACCCATTTTGAAAAACTACGGAACTATGTCCTTCCCTGAAGACCTCAGGTTACACAAGAGATTCGCTTTTTTTGTTCTAAGGTTTAAGATAAAGATGTAATGTTATACCAGACAATGACAATGAAATGCTATACAGAAATATATAGAAATACTAGGTTGCAAAGTTGCTCTGTTGGACCAAATGATCCTGCACCGCATACAATAGACAATTCCAAGAATTGACACTTCAGGTCTTCATGTAAGATCACATTCTCAAAAGGTTTCCTTCTCACCGTATTTATTTTTAACTAAATTAACTAGGATTTATACTATTAGACACCACTTTGATGAATAAAAACAATCTATAGTCAAGCTACATGCTGTGCTTATAAAAAGGTAATAAGGTAATTTAATAAGAGGCAAGAATGCACAAGCAACACAGTACTTAAAATTCGCTATTTGATTCCCATGGAAAGCAATCTTGACTGACTACACAAGCATATTGTATGTTTCTCAAGTCAGATTTTAAGAAACATTTGCAGCACTTTCAGCAAGGACAACACAATCCCCATGCCTACAGCAAACCTAAAAGAGCAGTATGCAAGTTGCCTGCATGGCTTAGTATGTCATTTTCACCTTTTAACTTATGATATGATAAAACTGGATTAACAGTAAACCCAATAGCTCACCGATCATAGACAATATTTAGGTTGCGAATTGTTTGGATGTGTTGGTAAATAACAAATGCCCTCACATCATGGTGTGTAGAAAAGGCAAGCCTTTATAAGAGCTCCACCTGACCTGCGGTTTACCCATTCCAACAATCCCGCCATGTTTTAGGGCTAACAACTAAGCAACCAGGAAAATGTTTGGACTGCTTGGCTGAACTCAAAATTAGCAGCTGATCTGATCTTGTGTACAAGGCCCAATATTGAGCTATCCAATAATTACAATAATATGTAAGAGAAGATAGAAAATTATATATAAAAAAAAAAAAAAA